>NC_036839.1:33531690-33639190 GCF_002910315.2 Salvelinus sp. IW2-2015
GCACCGTAACAAGATAAAGTTTTCGTATGCAAGGGGCCTATCCCGATGTGACTTCTGCTATGGGCGGGGGTTAGGTGTAATATGCGAGCGTGTGTTAACTGATTGACGAGAATTCCCTGTGGTAGATAATGCGGTCGACGATTTGATTGTGAGGAGTTCTAGATCAGGCTGAACAGAACGACTTGAGTTCTTGTGTGTGTTATTATGATGGTCACAACCACTTCTCGTTAATCATAAGGCATACCCCCCGCCCCTCTTCTTACCGGAAAGATGTTTGTTTTCGTCGGCGCGATGCATGGAGAAACCAGCTGGCTGCACCGACTCCGTTAGCGTCCCTTGAGTTAGCCATGTTTCCGTGAAGCAGAGCACGTTGCAATCCCTGATGTCTCTCTGGAATGCTACCCGTGCTCGGATTTCATCAACCTTATTGTCAAGAGACTGGACATTGGCGAGTAGTATGCTAGGGAGTGGAGCGCGATTGTGCCCGTCCTCCGAAAGCCTGGACCACGAGACCGCACGTTTTCCCTTTTACGGCGTCGCACAGGGTCGCCGGCTGGGATCAGATCCATTGTATTGTGTGGAAGGCAAAACACTGGATCCGTTTCGGGAAAGTCATATTCCTGGTAAGGACGATGGTGAGTTTGACGTTAATCGTATATTCAGTAGTTCTCCCGACTGTATGTAATGAAACCTAAATTACCCGGAAGGTACCGATGTAAGAAATAACACGTTAAAAAAACAAAATACTCATTTTTCCAAGGAACGCGAAGCGAGGCTGCCATCTCTATCGGCGCCGGAAGTTCGTGGTGAAGGCCGATGCTTCGGATGTCGGAGTGGGGGCTGTTCTGCCCCAACGTTCTGCCCTGGACTTTAAGCTGCATCCCCGCGCCTTCTTTTCCCACCGCCTCAATGACACGGAGAGGAACTAAGATGTGGGGAATCGGGAGCTTCTCGCGGTGAAGATGGTGTTGGAGGAATGGAGGCACTGGCTAGAAGGGGCGGAACATCCGTTCATTGTGTGGACCGACCACAAAAACCTGGAGTATCTCCGCACCACCAAGCACCAGGCAAGCGAGATGTGCCCTGCTGTTTTCCCAGGTTCAACCTTTCCCTCTCCTACCAGCTGGGGTCCAAGAACGTCAAGCCGGATGCCCTGTCTCGCTGCTATAACCCCACGGTTACCACCCCTGAGCCCGAGACCATCCTTCCCACCTCGTGCCTGGCAACGGCACTCTGCTGGGGTATAGGGAAATTGGTCCGGGAGGCGCAGCGGTCCCAGCCGAACCCTGGGGGTGGCCCAGATAACAGGATGTTTGTGCCTTACACTGTCCGCTCTGCGGTCCTGGAGTGAGCTCATTCCTCCAGGCTTGCCTGTCACCCGGGCTCTTGTCGGACCCTGGCCTTCGTGCGACAACTGTTTTTGTGGCCTACTATGGTTCCGGATGTTGCCGTGTTTGTCGCCACCTGCACGGTCTGCGCACAGAACAAGACTCCTCGGCATTCTCCGGCTGGTCTTCTCCAACCACTGCCTGTCCCTCACCGTCTCTGGTCCCATATATCCCTTGATTTCGTCACGAGTCTCCCCCCGTCTGCGGGCAACACTGTCATCCTGACAGTGGTCGACTGATTTTCCAAAGCCGCCCACTTCATTCCTCTCCCCAAACTACCCTCGGCCAAGGAGACGGCCCAGCTTATGGTACAGCACGTCTTTCAGATCCACGGACTCCCGGTGAACATGGTTTCCAACCGGGTTCCACAATCTCGTCCCGGATCTGGAACGCGTTCTGCACGCTCATTTGGTCGTCCGCCAGCCTGTCCCCCTGGATTCCACCCCCAGTCCAAAGGCCAGTCGGAGTGAGCCAACCAGGACTTAGAGACGACGCTTCGCTACCTTACCACCTGGAGTCAGCAACTGGTATGGGTTGAGTACGCTAGCACCACCCTTCCTTGCTCTGCCACAGGTCTCTCGCCCTTGGAGTGTTCCTTGGGATATCAGCCTCTGCTCTTCCTCGAGCAAGAGGAGGAAGTCAGCAATCCCTCTGCACAGATATTCATCCGTCGCTGTCGCCGTACCTGGCAGAGAGCCCAGGCCTCTCTGTTGAAGACCACTTCCAGGTATAAGCGACAAGCGGATCGCCACCGGACCACCGGACCCCTGCTCCATGCTATCGGATTGGGCAGAGGGTATGGCTCTCCACCCGGGACCTGCCCCTCCGGGTGGAGTCCCGTAAACTTTCCCACTGTTTCATCAGCCCGCTCTCTTATACACATCTAGATGTGTATAAGAGACAGCCCATACCCTGCGTATTCACCCTACTTTCCATGTGTCTAGGATTAAGCCCGTGTCTCACAGCCCTTTGTTTTCTGTTTCCAGGCCCACCCCTCCATGTGTCATCGATGGCCATCCAGCATACACGGTGAAACGCCTCCTGAGTGTTGGATCACGAGGGGTTTCCCGTACCTGGTTGGCTGGGAGGGTTATGGCCCGGTGGAGAGGTGCTGGGTCCCCGCTAGAGACATCCTGGACCCAGCCCTCATCGCCAACTTCCACCGCCGGCACCCCGGTCAACCAGGTATGCGCCGAGGCAGATGTTGTCTGCATCTGGGTCTTACCTTCATACCTGATAGGAACAGGTTTTTATCAAGGAACTCTCTGTACTTTGTTCCATGAATTTTCCCTCGATCCTCTCCCAGTCCGTGCCGCTGAAAAAAATCCCCATAGCATGAGGCTGCCACCACCATTCTTCACCGTAGGGATGGTGCTAAGTTTCTTCCAGACGTGATGCTTGGCATTCAGGCCAAAGAGTTCAATCTTGGTTTCATCAGACCAGAGAATCATGTTTCTCATGGTCTGAGAGTCCTTTAGGTGCCTTTTGGCAAACTCCAAACGGGCTGTCATGTGCCTTTTACTGAGGAGTGGCTTCCGTCTGGCCACTCTACAATAAAGGTAGCAGAGATGGTTGTCCTTCTGGAAGGTTCTCCCATCTCCACAGAGGAACTCTGAAGTTCACTCTGAGTGACCATCGGGTTCTTGGACACCTCCTGACCAAGGCCCTTTTTAATTTTTAATTTATTTAACCTTTATTTAACCAGGTAGGCTAGTTGAGAACAAGTTCTCATTTACAACTGCGACCTGGCCAAGATAAAGCAAAGCAGTGTGACAAACAACAACACAGAGTTACACATGGAATAAACAAACATACAGTCAATAACACAATAGAAAAGTATATATACAGTGTGTGCAAATGAGGTAAGATAATGGAGGTAAAGCAAAAAAAGGCCATAGTGGAGAAATAATTACAATTTAGCAATTAAATACTGGATTGATGGATGTGCAGAATATGAATGTGCAAGTAGAGATACTGGGGTGCAAAGGAGCAAAATAAATAAATAACAGTATGGGGATGAGGTAGTTGGATGGGCTATTTACAGATGGGCTATGTACAGGTGCAGTGATCTGTGAGCTGCTCTGACAGCTGGTGCTTAAAGTTAGTGAGGGAGATATGAGTCTCCAGCTTCAGTTTTGCAATTCGTTCCAGTCATTGGCAGCAGAGAACTGGAAGAAAAGGCAGCCAAACGAGGAATTGGCTTTGGGGGTGACCAGTGAAATATACCTGCTGGAGCACGTGCTACGGGTGGGTGCTGCTATGGTGACCAGTGAGCTGAGATAAGGCGGGGCTTTACCTAGCAAAGACTTATAGATGACCTGGAGCCAGTGGGGTTGGCGACGAGTATGAAGCGGGGCCAGCCAATGAGAGTATACAGGTCGCAGTGGTGGGTAGTATATGGGGCTTTGGTGACTAAATGGATGGCACTGTGATAGACTGCATCCAATTTGCTGAGTAGAGTGTTGGAGGCTATTTTTGTAAATAACATCGCCGAAGTCAATGATCGGTAGGATAGTCAGTTTTACGAGGGTGTGTTTGGCAACATGAGTGAAGGATGCTTTGTTGCGAAATAGGAAGCTTTTGGAAATAGGAAGCGATTGTTTAGTTTGGCCGGGCAGCCAGCTCCAGGAAGAGTCTTGGTGGTTCCAACTTCTTCCATTTAAGAATGATGGAGGCCACTGTGTTTTCGGACTTCAATGCTGCAGAAATGTTTTGGTACCCTTCCTCAGATCTGTGCCTCGACACAATCCTGTCTCGGAGCTCTACGGACAATTCCTTCGACCTCATCGCTTGGTTTTTGCTCTGGTATGCACTGTCAACTGTGGGACCTTATATAGACAGGTGTGTGTCTTTCCAAATCATGTCCAATCAATTGTGTATGTTGTGTAGTAAGCTGTTAATAGCCCATGTGCCTCACCCTAATAATTTGGTCTATTTTCACCTCTTAATTTCACCTACTGTTCTGACTTGGTGGTGCACATGTAGCCTACAACCTGTTTTTGAGAAATGTAATCAGTTAATATTGTAAGAGCTTTCATTGTCTGCTTAAATGCCCCCTTTATTTATCCTACGGTTCTGACTTGGTGTACAGGGAGAACACTGTAAGAACGGCCCATGTTCTGAATTCTGTCGCTGTACATTTAAAAAGTTCTGAACAAATAGTTGTAATGACTACGTCCATCCTAGCTCGCTCATTAATGTCTTAATCGAAATTAAGGATTGCCTCTTATCCACGTGTCGTCCCCTTATGCCATAGTTTGTACATTTCAATTGTCAGTAGAAACCATATTCGTTTAAGCAAGTCAGCCATATCAGCTATGTTTTTTTTAAAGGCAGTAAATGAGGCTGAATGAACTGTTTCGCTGCCAGACAAGGCTCTGCTGATAGCCAGGTGTAGCAGTGGTAAGGTGTTGGGACTGCTGTTGGGACTCTGCTGTTGGGACAGCTTTATGAAGGCCCTAACAGTTTGTGGGCACCGTTTGTCACCGTTATAGTGCAATTAATGTATTGTTTAGTGTTGTGTTGTGTAGTGTAGTGGCTTTGCTGGTGTAACAGTATAACTTTAAACCGTCCCCTCGCCCCGACACGGGCGCGAACCAGGGACCCTCTGCACACATCAACAACTGACACCCACGAAGCGTCGTTACCCATCGCTCCACAAAAGCTGCGGCCCTTGCAGAGCAAGGTGCAACACTACTTCTAGGTTTCAGAGCAAGTGACAACACTACTTCTAGGTTTCAGAGCAAGTGACGTAACTGATTGAAACGCTACTAGCGCGTACCTGCTAACTAGCTAGCCATTTCACATCCGTTACACTGGCATGCATCCCACATTTTTGTTTTGTTTGCCCCACCAAGATTAACATTCTTAAATTGCCACTGGACAGAACACTGAGCCAATCACAGCACTAGAGAACATTACCAACACCTACGCTCCGCACACTGGGAATCGTCACAGACACCGGAAATCTTCACTTTCAACTGATCTTCCTCAACATTTAATGCCACCTACGTTATCACTCCTTTCAACGGTGTCCAGCTCTGGAGAGCAAAACAAGTCATATTTCTTGTCCCCAATTGCGTGATCTGGACCGCCCGCTCCCTCTGGGCTGAAGAAACACAATAAATCATCACTAGTCCACTCCTAGTTACCTTCACCAACTCAACAGTTCCCAACCTCTTCTCTACCCAACCACCACATATGGATCAGCCAAAATTCAAGGATCCATTCTCTCCACAAATTGTACTCCCACTAGGCCAGAATCATCCTTTACATCCTCGGACCAAGGCCCGACCTCGGCGGTTCTCACTGCAGGAACTTCATCCACTCTCTAGTCAGGGTCCATCTCTGAGCTACTGGAACATGTATCCCTCTTTTTGCAACCTTCCTCTACACTCAACTTCTTCTCAACAGTTATCACTACACCTGCCACTGCATCTAATTCATCCTCACTCTCCATTTCCTCAAGTTCTACCAAAAGTTCTGTAAAATCCCTCATTCCATATTCCCTCAACCATTTACAGTTTCTTTATTTTCCTTTTCCATTATCTTCTCCTTCACCAGATCTTTCAGAAGGCCTGTGTAATCCCAAACTCCATGTTTATTCATAATATGCTCCACTTTCTTCCTTATCTGCCATCTTCTCCAAATCGCTCCCGTTCTCCAAATATTTCTCCCTGGACAACCTCTCCAACGCCATCCGCCATATGGGAACATTCCTTCGAGTGAGCTCCAGATTTATACCTGGTAAGACTAACTATCTCCAGGGCTGTATTCATTCAGCCAATTMTGTTGCAAAACATTTCTTAAGCAAGCAGAACAAAACAGAGGGACCTACCTAATGTCCAATAGAAACTAATTTTAGTTGCAACTGTTTGGCGGAATGAATACACTCCAGCTGTACAGAATAGACACTAGAAAAGGTCAGTCAGAATACCTTAAATTACATTCAGAATCTGTCCCTCCCTTGTATGCTTATGAAACTGTATTTCATTTAATTCAGGTTGGACGCCACACTGAAAGTCTTGTGAAAGGTCTAACCCTGAAGCAAAATAACAGAGCATATTTTGGCTTTGCTATAGTCTACACAGACCCTAAAACGACAAGGTTACAGGTAATTGATGATTGTCATTCAGAGCTGCCCTGTAATATCAATGAACAGCCACAGACAACACTGTAAATATTGTTACTATTGATTTGTTTCAGGTTGAAGGATATAAAGAAAGAAAGAAACAAAGAGATCTTCTGTTAAATCTGACAATTAATCTTGATGGTTGTAAAGTCGTCTCAAATAAAACTGTGAAGGACCTCGGCGTTACTCTTGACACTGATCTCTCTTTTGACGAACATATCAAGACTGTTTCAAGGACAGCTTTTTTCCATCTACGTAACATTGCAAAAATCAGAAATATTCTGTCCAAAAATGATGCAGAAAAATTTATCCATGCATTTGTTACTTCTAGGTTAGATTACTGCAATGCTCTACTTTCCGGCTACCCGGATAAAGCACTAAATAAACTTCAGTTAGTGCTAAATACGGCTGCTAGAATCCTGACTAGAACCAAGAAATTTGATCATATTACTCCAGTGCTAGCTTCCCTACACTGGCTTCCTGTTGAGGCAAGGGCTGATTTCAAGGTTTTACTGTTAACCTATAAAGCGTTACATGGGCTTGCTCCTACCTATCTTTCCGAGTTGGTCCTGCCGTACATACCTACACGTACGCTACGGTCACAAGACACAGGCCTCCTAATTGTCCCTAGAATTTCTAAGCAAACAGCTGGAGGCAGGGCTTTCTCCTATAGATCTCCATTTTTATGGAACGGTCTGCCTACCCATGTGAGAGACGCAGACTCGGTCTCAACCTTTAAGTCTTTACTGAAGACTTATCTCTTCAGTAGGTCATATGATTGAGTGTAGTCTGGCCCAGGAGTGTGAAGGTGAACGGAAAGGCTCTGGAGCAACGAACCGCCCTTGCTGTCTCTGCCTGGCCTGTCTGCCTCTAACCCTATTACAGGGGCTGAGTCACTGGCTTACTGGTGCTCTTTCATGCCGTCCCTAGGAGGGGTGCGTCACGTGAGTGGGTTGAGTTACTGACGTGATCTTCCTGTCTGGGTTGGCGCCCCCCCTTGGTTTGTGCTGTGGTGGAGATCTTTGTGGGCTATACTCGGCCTTGTCTCAGGATTGTAAGTTGGTGGTTGAAGATATCCCTCTAGTGGTGCGGGGGCTGTGCTTTGGCAAAGTGGGTGGGGTTATATCCTTCCTGTTTGGCCCTGTCCGGGGGTATCATCGGATGGGGCCACAGTGTCTCCTGACCCCTCCTGTCTCAGCCTCCAGTATTTATGCTGCAGTAGTTTATGTGTCGGGGGGCTAGGGTCAGTTGGTTATATCTGGAGTACTTCTCCTGTCTTATCCAGTGTCCTGTGTGAATTTAAGTATGCTCTCTCTAATTCTCTCCTTCTCTCTTTCTTTCTCTCTCTCGGAGAACCTGAGCCCTAGGACCATACGTCAGGACTACCGGGCATGATGACTCCTTGCTGTCCCCAGTCCACCTGGCCTTGCTGCTGTTCCAGTTTCAACTGTTCTGCCTGCGGTTATGGAACCCCTACCTGTCCCAGACCTGCTGCTTTCAACTCTTAATGATCGGCTATGAAAAGCCAACTGACATTTATTCCTGATTATTATTTGACCATGCTTGTCACTTATGAACATTTTGAACATCTTGGCCATGTTCTGTTATAATCTCCACCCGGCACAGCCAGAAGAGGACTGGCCACCCCTCATAGCCTGGTTCCTCTCTAGGTTTCTTCCTAGGTTTTGGCCTTTCTAGGGAGTTTTTCCTAGCCACCGTGCTTCTACACCTGCATTGCTTGCTGTTTGGGGTTTTAGGCTGGGTTTCTGTACAGCACTTCGAGATATTAGCTGATGTACGAAGGGCTATATAAAATAAAATAAACTTGATATAGGCAACGCACTGTCCAGATGGAAGGGTCCAGATGATGCCATGACCTTACAGTCCCAGTGATTTCAGATTGGAGACTACCTGGACATCACCGTCACCCCTCCTAACAGAGCACCCTTCTCCTGGGACACGAGACCCTATTGATACCAGAAGGCCTGCTTGGGGTTCAACATGTCCCCCAATTGCATAGAAGTAGGAGATCAGTGTTATTTTATTTACTGACGTTTTTTTAAATCATCAAATTGTTATGTAGAAATTAACCATACTACCATGTCTTTCTTTGGGATTTTTTGTAGTTTGTGTATGCATTTTATAATGCTCAACTGTCTCACTTGTTATAATTGATTGCTATATTGTTAAAAAGATCACTCAATCCTGAACTAAGCCATCATGTTCATAATTATGTATTTATTAGTGAGATTACATACAGACCAATTATACACATAGAAAACTACGAAAATGCTAAATGGACTGAGTATTCATGCCGTGTGAGCAGAAAGACCTACACAATTAAAAAGACCAAGACAAAACATATGTACAGTTCTCAAAGATGAAAATAAAATAATGAATCCATTTTGGGCCTATTCTAGCCTGAGTACCAGTCTGTTTCGCTAACATTTCACTCCTTGTACTCTGTCATATGCCAATGTTTAGCATGACAGGAGTGGCAAGGAGTGAATGATAGCTAAACAGACTGGCATCCAGGCCTATTAAGGGGAGTCAATACATAGGACCTCACTCAGTAGTGTTGAGCCCTTTGGGAGGTTTAAGAAGGTAGGGAATGTCATTGTACTTCAGATCAGGTACGTGTCTTTGACAGGACCTTGTACATGGCGCTGGTTCCTACTCCCTGCACATGCTCCAGCCTCTTTAACTCAGTCAGACACAGGAAGTACATGGGGGCCTTGGTGCCCACCCCCGTGATCCTCTTCAGCTCCTCCATCAGAAACCATGCATGGCCCGCATCACCACCTGAAGGAGGAGCAACAGTGTCACAATAAGATGAATTTCAGAAGAACAGTCACTTAAGTTCCTGAGAGTGGCATGGAATGCATGAAAAAAGATTAAAAGGGCATCCTGAGAGGGCATAGTTGTGTGTCTCCACTTGAGATATGAAAACATAATTTCAGTGAGTTAAGTTTTAATGGTTTACAAAAGCAGTAAGCCGTGACTGACTGTGGCCTCGCTCCTCTTTGGCACCGTTGATCTTCTGAATGGCCTGGTTGAGGCTG
This sequence comes from Salvelinus sp. IW2-2015, assembly GCF_002910315.2. Taxonomy (NCBI): domain Eukaryota; kingdom Metazoa; phylum Chordata; class Actinopteri; order Salmoniformes; family Salmonidae; genus Salvelinus; species Salvelinus sp. IW2-2015. Next base: position 33,541,272 of record NC_036839.1, read on the forward strand.
GACAGAGGAATCTGTCTCAGGTAGCTTGGAAGACTCAGGAACTCCCTCTCTGACACCACAGCCAGACTCTGAGTCCTGGAGGAACGACACAGAGAGAGCAGAGGTATGACTAGTAATTTCAAGTCAAGTAATCTATTGATTTTGGGGACAGTTTAGCTTTTGAAGATACGCTAATAATAACCATATTCTACATTCTTTGTTGACACCGTAAGATTTGACCTGTTCTCTTTCCCTGTTGCAGTGTGGAAGGTTGAAGGCTTGAGGTGTGGCTGAACTACTGCTGTGGGGAGCTTCTTGCTCTGGGAAATGAGCTGCAAGATGAAAGACAAACCCATCAGAACCAGTCAGCACAGTAGTTATAATCACAACGCTATCTAAAAGTTTCAAACACTCACACTTAGTAGTACAGACAAAGCATTTTTCTCCACTGTCTGTGGACAGAGAAGGCACAGTTCCAATATCTACTCCATACTCTGAATCCCACAAGTCTCCAGTCCACTCACCTTAAAGATGTCCTGTGTGACAGAGCTTAGGTCCGGCATCTCAGGAGTGGATGGCTCGGGGTAGTCCCCTCTGACCCGTGGGGTCCCCAGGTTGAATGTCTGGGTGGGACCATCCTGATCCAGGACAGAGAGAGGGGGCTCTCCTGACCCCATAGTCTGCTCTCCACTGGTTCCACCACCACCCCTCTACAGTCAGGGAGATGGGAGACAGTGAGGCAAAATATATGCACTCAAACTTAACTATACCAACATCCTCAGCAACAGGGGGAAAGTAAACACCCAAGGTCCTTTATAGCGGTTTCAGCTTACATAGGGTAGAGAGCTGCTCAGAAAGGACTCTAGGCTTGGCATCTCTGGTGTAAGTTTTTCCTCTGTACATCCAATGATTGATATCTCTGACACATTATATGACCAGGCTTGTTTGGAGCCTCTATTGGAGGTTGGAAGTTCTGAGTGATCTTGGTCTTCATCTGCCTGTGTGTTTCTCTCACCCTGTAACAACATGACAGTTACTCACTATATTTGAGTGCAATTTGTAGTTTATTGTCTATGGTCCATATGCCTCCATAAATAGATAAATGCATAAACAAACAGACACGTTGACCAACTGACAGTAACACACACCTTTCTGGTGCTAAGGAGTCTGTTGATGTATGGTGTCTCAAATGCTGGGACCTCAGGGGTGGCTTGGTGGTTGCCAAGGCAACAGGGGGACTCTGGGTCAATCTCTCCCCGCAGAGGAGGGGACAGAGCGTGTCGCTGAGACTTTGTGATCTTCAGACCTGGGGTGCAAAACACAGGCGGCTCGGGGGACTCCATGGTAGCCAGGCTGTACATCATGGAGTTTGATGGTGGGGTGGAGAGGACATGTGCCGGTCTCTGTGACATTGCTCCCAAGCCCAAGGACACTGCTGAGCTGTTAACAAAACAGCACCATCATAATACTAAGAGCACAGGACATTCTACTTAAGAAGGCTGACTTATTAATTTTTGTAGGAACTTGGGTGAAACTTTGGAAGCTGTTAACCAGCCAAGTAGTGGATTTGAGAGTCAATCAGAGCCAGACAGAACAGTATTATACTACACACCTGAGAGGTTTTGTGGGCTTCTTGCGCTGCAGGTCCATGGTGAAGTCATTGTTGAGACACACAGTGTGTTCCGTGAGGCCAAAGTCGACCATGCGGGGGGTCAAGAGGTCGTCATCTTCATCCATACGCAAGGTGCACTTGGGCGTTTTGGGCATGGGCGGCTGCATGGCTAGGACTAGAGACGGCAGAGGGAGAGGCATGGGGGCCTCAGCGCTGGAAAACACTGTGCCACCCAACACCCTCTTCAGGTGAATCTCCGACAGGCCGAAGTCAGAGAGCTGGGGGGTGCGCAAGGGGTCAATGAAGGGCGGAGGGGGCATCTTCAGAGGGGTCACTGAGGTGAGGTATCCCTCTCCTTCCTCCTGGTCCTCCTCTCCTCCCTCGGTCTCATCCTCGTCCTCTTTCTCTGAAGCTTCTGCCTCCTGGCCGTTCGACTCTGTGGGAGAGAGACAAGATATCTAGATAAACCAACAGGTCAGGAGGAGAACATTCAGATAGAAATGGGCAATTCCACAGTAACAGATTGATGCTGACTCAGATTTTACACATTCAAATGTCAAACAAAGACCAGTGATTGCAAAGTTAAAAACCATACAACTCTACGCATAAGGACTAATTTGTGCCGTCATTCTGTTACCAAACTTTGCATCTGCACTGTTCAAGTAAATATGTTTATGTCAAATTTTCTGTGGAAATTGTTACAAGTCCTTGTGCATAGAACAGCCTCAATTCGTCAGGCATGGACTACAACGTGTCGAAAGCGTTCCACAGGGATGCTGGCCCATGTTGACTCCAATGCTTCCCACAGTTGTGTCAAGTTGGCTGGATGTCCTTTGGGTGGTGGATCATTCTTGATACACGCGGGAAACTGGTTGAGCGTGAAAAACCCACTAGCGTTGCAGTTCTTGACACACTCAAACCGGCGCGCCTTGCACCTATTATCACCCCGTTTAAAGGCACTTAAATATTTTGTCTTGCCCATCCACCCTCTGAATGGCACACATACACAATCCATGGGTCAGTTGTCTCAAGGCTTAAAAATCCTTCGTTAACATCTCTTCCCCTTCATCTACACTGATTGAAGTGGATTTAACAAGTGACATCAATAAGGAATCATAGCTTCAACCTGGTTAGTCTATGTCATAGAAAGAGCAGGTGTCCTTAATGTTTTGTACACTGAGTGCATATCAAGTAAACCAAACCAAATACTGAATGATTGCCATACTACGTGAAGTGTTAAATAGAGATACTTTCCTACCTGACTGTTTCTGTGTGCTCTTAGGCGCTCTGTAGCCATATTTTTCATAGTGTCTCCTCAGTCTCTGGATGTCCTCTGTGGTCCTCTGCTTCAGCACCATACACGTCTTTATAAAGCTCCTCACATCATTCTCCCCTGCCTGCTGGCGCACCAGCTGCTCGTTCACCTGGCCCTAGGCATGCAAAACAAGCCAGTTATGTAAATATCTGTATACTAATGAATCACATAGCTATATAAGCTACACAGCGCTGTTCAAACAACTCAGCAGGTGTTAAATTGACAGTCACCTTGAGTCCCCTGACCTCGGAGTGCAGCTCTTGCAGAACTCGCACCGCACCCTCAGTGCTATGATCTGAAACACAATTTTACAGTATACAGGAATACACTAGTCACTGGTGGTTAATTGACTGACTAGACACGTAAGCCGAAATAAAATTTGAGTGGAAGTCTGTTTCATAACGTTACCTTCATCGTCGTAGTTCTGGTGTGCCTGTTGAAGACTGGCAGTTTCGGTCTCCAAATTCACGGCTAGGTTTCGCAACTTAGTGAAAAAACGTGCCGACGAGTCCATTTGTTTGCAGATATGTTTCTAAAAGTAGTATTATCTTGAACGGCAATTTAATAAATTTTCGCTGTCTGTTTAAATTCATACAAGTTGAAACAGGAATATTTTTCAAATTTGGCGCCACATCCGGAATCTAACGGAAGTAGGTTTATTCAGGGCTCTCAAGACCGAAGAAGAGAAAGCATCTCGAGCTAAATGCAATTCTGCCACCTGCCGTCCTTGACGACTTCGATATATACAGTATCTTTTTTTAACGATATGGTCAAGAGATAATTTTAGAATAATTGTGTGGTGGACTCACAAAATAATCAATAAGCAAACTTCAAAGCCAAGAGTTTGTAATACACTTCCAAATTAACATTTGTAACATCCATGAGTAACAATTTTTCTATACCTCTTTAAATTTACATTAGACTCACTTCCTTTGCTTATTTATTTTTAACATTTTTTATTTCACCTTTATTTAACCAGGTAGGCTAGTTGAAAACAAGTTCTCATTTACAACTGCGAACTGGCCAAGATAAAGCAAAGCAGTCCGACACAAACAACAACACAGAGTTACACATGGAATAAACAAACATACAGTCAATAACACAATAGAAAAAGTATATATACAGTGTGTGCAAATGAGGTAAGATAAGGGAGGTAAAGCAAAAAAAGGCCATAGTGGAGAAATAATTACAATTTAGCAATTAAACACTGGATTGATGGATGTGCAGAATATGAATGTGCAAGTAGAGATACTGGGGTGTACAGTCAATAACACAATAGAAAAAAATAAAGTCTATATACAGTGTGTGCAAATGGCCTGAGGAGGAAAGGCAATAAATAGGCCATAGTAGCAAGTAAATACAATTTAGCAAATTAACACTGGAGTGATAGATGTGCAGATGATGATGTGCAAGTAGAAATACTGGTGTGCAAAAGAGCAGAAAAGTAAATAAAAACAATATGGGGATGAGTGCAGAGGAAGGTTAGAGCTGGGAGGTGGAGGGACCTTATCAGATCCCTGATTATGCTGGAGAGTGTATAAATACTTAGGAAACAGTGAAGGTCACTACAGACATGCACTAAGAAACATTCTGACAGATGAGTAATGCAGACCATGACCCTTGTGGAGGGCATCTGTACCTACCTGGGTGGCAGTGCCTTAGCCAACGAGACAGACCTGGCCATGAAGAACCTGGACTACATAGACCAGGAGCTGGGTGCTGTAGGGCAGGGCCTTCTGACTGGCCAAGAGGTCCATCTCCTGGAGGACGACCTGGCCGTGGTCTACTACCAGCTGGGCGTGGCCGTCAGGGCACAGCAGGAGTTCACCAAGCGGGAGACAGAGGTGTCCTCCAGTACATCCTGGAGCACCGGCTGGAGAGGCAGTTGACGATGCTCCACAGCAGGTTCAACCGCTGGGAGATGAGGGAGTTCTGTGTCCAGGTCAGTGGGGGTCAGGGCGTGGTCAGCCATCACACAATGTCCAACAGGCAACAGTTATCATTATGTTCAACTCTCAATATCTCTATCCATTGAATGTGTAAATCATTTGCACACAGTGTATGGAGTTCAACAAAATTAGACATGAAGTTCAAAGAACAAAATAGTTTGCCTGGGAGCCATGCTTTATCCAACTGTCAGACTAAAATAGTTTGTAAAATAGACATGAAGTTAATGATTTTCTAGCCTGGTCCCAAATATGTTTGTTCTCTTGCCAACTCCATTGCTGTCATTGTCAAGCCAAATTTTTTTGGCATGATAGCACAAACAGACTGGTACTCAGGCTAATGATTTTAACCCTAAATGTTTTACACTAAAATAGTTACAGGTTGTGTTGTTATTCAAAATATATAGCGATAATTGTAATGCAGTTGCATATCCAAAGCTCACCCCTATCTCGTCCAACACTTGGTACGTCACACCGCAAAATTAGGTCAGATGTCTGTTTGCATTCCTCTCCTAGCGAGCAGAAAATGTGTGTAGAGAGAAAACCTTATTTCACCTTGGTAAAAATACAACCACATCTGTTATGTTAACCTTGGATAACTTATCAGGCACAAACATAGCAGCAAAATGTATGATGTATGATACTGATTAAATACCTGCTATTTTGGAATTAAATACCTGCTATGATCTTGAAGAATCATCCCAGCCACTGCTGTTGCAGCAGATTTTTTAAATCATAAATAGCTCTGTGCTATGCTTCTCCAAATGCTGATTCTACAAAATGCAGTCTGTTCAGTATAGTAGAGCACCAATCATCCAAGTGGGCCAACACTCTACCATTTTTTGAATCTACTGAACACGAGTCATATAGTCACAGCATAGAACATGGGTTTTGTTTTATCAGCCTCTCTTCCCTTTCCTTGCAGGTGAACTTTGTCCTGGGCACGGGTCTGCTGTGCCTCTTCACCCAGGCCTTGCTGACAGGCCGAGACCAGGCCCTGCTGATGAAGACCTGGTCTGATCGCATTGGCGCCCTCTACGGGAAGGTGAAGACTACTAGGGGGCGCTGTTCGGGCTACTTCCTGCAGCAGGCGGAGAAGGATGTGCGTCAGCAGCTGCAGGAGGTCATGCAGAGGCGTTCAGCCCCCGAGGAGGCAGCAGCCGGCATCTTTAAGATCCTGGAGAAGAACTACGACTGGCTGCGCTGGGCTGTCATGGTGCACTCTGCCGTGGGGCCCTTGGATGAGGACGGGGGCAGGTCTGGAGGACCACTCTACAGCCCAATCACTTCCTGTCCGTGTTGTCTGAGGCACCCTGCTACGGTGACATGCCCAGCTTGCTGGATAAGAGTCGCATCCACCAGCTGATCGTGGACCTGAAAGTGAAAGATCCCCAACCTGCCTCCAGAGGTGTACGCCTCTATCGAGGAAGACCCGGGGAAGGCCCGACGGTACATGGCCTCTCGCATGCTGAAGAAGCTGCGGGAGGGGCTGTGCTCCGCGGTGGACATCCACGTGGTGCCAGACAATATGGAGATGAAGTGTAACTTCCCCCAAGCATCCTACTACCTGTACGGGTACAAACACAGGCTGGCCTCGGGCACCGTGTGTGTGTTTGGATAAGAGAAACGGTGTCTGGCTAGGCCTGCGGGCTGAGGCTCAGCTGCTGCAGTGCTACATCTGCTGAGGCTGGACACACATGAATGCACTACTTTAAAAAAACTCCAGATGTTCACAGTCAACTGAAACCATGCTTTCCTCTTTATTTCTGCTGTTTCATACCGGTAGTTTCATAACTGAATTGCCCTTCTATTATGTAATTGACATTTCTTCACGATAAAGGAAATTAGAAAAACAAAAAACAGTTCTAATAATATTTCTTCACAATAAATACATTTTCAAAAACCCAAAAAATATTTTAATCATTACATGTCCTGAAATACACTCTTAGTTAAAGCAACAATATCATATACTGTTTTGGATCCACCCAGAGAGGATCTAGAGTATAACTATTAGTAATCCAGACTAAGGGTTGTATGATGCACAGTTGAACAAATAAATAACAATGAAATCTTTATATATATATAAAGTATAATACAATTTTAGACCAGTCTACACAATACCAAGTCTGAGCTACACAATACATAAGTGGTCACAAATCCTGGTCATGGAGAGCTCCAGGCTGCGCAGGACTAAAACACCTAGTTCTACTAACAGAATCAGATGTGTTAGTGCTGGGCTGGAACATAAGCCTGCACATCCTGTACCTCTCCAGAACCAGGCTTAGTGACCACTACTGTTGATAAATGGCCGCACTGTACTAGAGATGTAGCACATATTCCTTGTCCTGCTGTGAAAACTTTTCCATGTCTCTCCTGATATCAGGGAAGCCCTGTAGAACCATCTGGAAGCGTTCTGAGGACAGGGAGAAGAGCTGGCAGGTGGTCAGAGCTTGAACCGTGGCCAAACGCTTTCCTTTGGTCATGAGGCAGGTCTCTGTAAACCAGTACAGCATAGAACAACACAATTTAAATTTATTACACAGCATATCAGCTAAGCCCACTGTTCCTTGTCATATCCTGCATAGTCCCAAGAGATTAAATCAGCAAAACAATGTAGAACAGGAGAATAAGAATAACAAGTGTGGGGGGTTGGGTCTTTTTCAATTATGTAAGAAAACGGATGGGGGATGAGGTTTGACAATCAGAATTTCTAGATTACCCAATCTCTTGTGTGATGAAGAGAATGATAGTCTGAACAAATGAATGAAGGAATAAATGAATGATGCTGGATTGAGCTACTCGGATCTGAGCCTGACCTCCAAAGTAGTCTCCGTCAGCCAGTTCCTGCGAGAAGGAGTCTGTCTCCACCAGGACCTGGCCATGCTCGATAAAGAACATGCGGTCTCCGGGCGCGTTCTGTTGGAAGATGACATCATCCTCCTGGAAGACTTCATGCTGAAACTGGAGGAGAACTGTGTTCAGGAAGTTGACGTCTCGGTTCTGGAACATGGGTACGTTGTTCAGCAGGCTCAAACACATCACTGTCAGAATCTCCTGTATCACACACACAGAGCTTTTTTTCAGATCGTTTCATAATAAAGTTCCACAAATAGAACTTTGACAAACAGAAGTTCCACAAATAGACAGGCAGGTCCCACTACTAAACAAAGGTGTGTTAACCAAAGGAAACCATAGGTAAGTAGAATGTAGTTACGTACTTCATGTAGTTATGTACTTATACTTATAGTGGTACATTTGTGTAACTATTGTATAAGGTCTGTGTAATGTACAGTAGAACCTAAATTGTATAGAATAAAATAGAATAGAATATGATTGATTCAAGTACCTCTCTCAAAGCTGAGGAGACTGAAATTAGAAAGTTCTTTTCGTCAAACCATCTCCCCCCATAGCGGGCCCCGTAGTATTTCTGGATTCGAAGACGAAGGTCGTTAGGAAGCTTCAAGAAGGTCATGTAGTCGTCTAGATGATTCATCTGTGGATTATCAGACGTGGTGGACTTTGAATGACATGCCATTACAATCAAAAGTGACATATCAATAGAGTTCCTTGCTTATGTGATCGAGTTTGAAGCCGAGTCGTCGGTGTTAAAGCCAAGGCATTACATTTCCATTATACGTAGTATACCTTATCTTTGTAGGCTTTTGCTGCTTGGTCTACGTTGGTTATGATAGCAGCAGCGTTGGCCACCAGTACAGTGTACATTAGAGCCCCAGACAGCATACTGGTCATGACCACCCACAGCTCCACCTCATCTAGGGAGCAAAACACCCGGTACACACATAAATACAGTGTAATACTTGGCTATTGAACTCCGGGCACTACAGTCTTGGAATAGCACGGGTCTAATATACTGTATGAGTATATATGAAAGACATGCTCTATTGTGCCAACAGAATATCAACAGGTTATCAGCAGTCCTTACTTGTTGGTGACTCGTTGGAGCCATAGGAAATTTGGATCATATGAGAGAGAGCACGAAACACTCCAAAGGAATACTTCTCACCGACCGTGGCATTCTGGAAAATATCACATTGTTTATATAGGGTGAACTAACCCTTTAAATGTAGCCAAACCCTTACACGTCTCAGTAGGTGTGGGGCTTACCATCAGCTTCTCTTGTCTGACCCAGCAGTCAGAAGGGAACTCCTCCAGCATCGGGACAAAGTACTGGATACAGCCGTTCCAGTGGCACAGCAGAAACATCATCATAAACAAAGACAGTATGCGGAAGAACAGCTGAACATACTCCAAGTTGGCATTTGAAACCTATGGAGAAAGAAACAAAGGCACTCAATTAAAATGATGGAAATAAAAATGAACTAATTGGACTGCAAAGATAATCTAGAAGTAATGTGTACACCAATCAAAAGTTATTCTCCTGTCCTTCTTTGTATTCATTTTTAGCCAAATGTATTTGTAGTACGAGGTTTGACTTTGTGGTATTTTCAGCATTGGGAGATGGTAGCATAACAGAATTTACCTTTTCTACTTCATTGAAGAAGCGGACAAGCCTGGAGACTCTGAGGAGCCTAACAAGGCTGATGATTCGGACAAACATGAGGATCCGCACCATTCTACTGGCTTTGGAACCTGAGGTGGAGGTGTCACTGTGGGATTGTAACTCCTGTCACAATAAAAATACAGAAATAAACAAATATTTTTTAAATGTATTGATCTTACAATAGACTGGAACTACTGTATAACAGCGTGATGCTGGATGTATCATAATTTATCATTACCGCGATTAATAGTATGTAGCCAATTGGGAATGCTGCAATCACATCTGGTATGAACCAACTCTTTAGGTAAATCACACGGATCTTTTTGATATCCAGTATAGCCACCTACGGAATTGAAAAACAGACAGTAGATTTTCAGTTGATTGTTATTAGTGCTTGGCAGCATTCCTCAGACAAATGAATGAATACTTCAACAATGCAACTGAAGCTAAATGTTTGGGGATTCTGGCCAAAATGAAAGGAGACAGTGATGCCATCCAGAATGTACGTCAGAAGCTACTAATAGAGAAGTGCATTAATATAAACTTGACAGGGTCGTCAATTGGCCAAACTTTCACATTAATATTTTACACCAGTTTGGAATGAAATTGAAACAGAATAAGACACAACCTGGTGCTTGATCAGCCTCCTTACATGCGTATTTCCTTCTTATGAAATAAAAAGGGTCCACAGTCATGTTTCATCATGTTTCATCATCTGTGCACAGTGCACTTCAGAACATATTTACTAAGCATCTTGCTCCCCAGTAAAGTTTGCGCCTGTTATTTTCATGTGAGAATATAACACAAAAGCAAACCTAATCTATATAAATAGTTATCTCTGAATCGTTATCTTAAAAATAAAAGAAATTCGCTCTTGCAAATAACAGCTGCAGGTTTAGCACATGGGCCAGGGCTTCAATTAATCAGCCCTTTACATGCACTGGAACGAATACAGAAAGGGCAGATTGGGTTTGCATGCTCGTGGAAAGGGATTATACAACTATCGCAGATTGGGTCTGGTCTGAAAATAGAGTAAAGTCAGCGCCTCATTACCTCACTGTCCTCAGAGATGATACCCATGCGAAAATTCAGAGCCACATCCATCAGAAACAGAGTGTCTGAGAAGACATTGAAACCTTCCCAGCCCACTCCACTGTACCCGTCTAAGAAAGCTATCTCCATGGGGATCCCAATCAAATTCAGGAATGTGATGGCAACCATACACATGATGTAGTAACTCCTACAAGACACAATAACAAAGGGTATGTACATGATTAAAGTCATGCACACACGCATTTCTTAGAATCACTGTTAGAAACACCCTTTAGTGTTTTCTTTGGCATATACCTAAGCTCTTTGCTGTTTTTGCTAACTTTGCTGTGTTGTTCTTTGACAGACAAAAATGCCAAGACCTCCCTTAGGTCTAACTTTGTTGTGTTGTTCTAGGACAGACAAAATGCCAAGGCAGCACAAACAGTAGCTGGAGAAGAATACCTTATGGGGCTGAATGGGTGGATGACCCAGACTCCACTCTGCAGCTGGCGTATACATTCCTTCTCCACAGCTATCTCGCTGCCGTACACAGATAGAGACTGCCTGTTCAGCTGAGGCAGAAAGACAGCTCTCCAACCACAGGTGCTGGCTGTGCGTCTGCCGACAGGGGCTTGGGAGTTCTCCATGCCAGAAGCAGCACACGGTTATTCTGTTCAGCTGACTGCGCTGGCCATCCTTCTCTGGGCTGCTGAAGAGTAGAGTCTAACTTTGCTCTAAACTGACCTGTCTTTTTGGTCACAGGGTAATTTTCCATCACAGCTCCTGTGGAYGGGGCTTATTGAGTCGTGTGGTGGGAGGAGAGCGGCTGCCAGACTTTCCTCTCCCTCTCTCTCTCTCTCTCTCCCCCTCATCCTTTCTCTCTCTCTCCCTCCCGGCTCATCAACTATTCAGTATCTCCGCTTCATGCAAGCATGAATCAAGCCCAGTCAAAAGACAAGGCTGGATCACATTAATACTGAATACAATGGGTGGTTTTGAATATCACAATTATTGTCATCTGAACTACACAACTAGCAGGGCACAGGGTGAGGTTTAGTAATGGTAACAGTAGACTATTGAATAATTAAAATAGTAATTTAACCAGGACAATAGTTACATGTTAAAACTATAACAGCAAATTTGTTATAAATTATAGGTTAACAACTTTCTTGTTTTTTGTTGGTTTTGGTATTTTAACATATTTTGTGCACACCTACTAATCTGGGATGCTATCTCATGGGATCTGTGTATGTCTGTATATTATATTACAATGCCATTTCTTCTGGCTAAGCTCCCAGTAAATGCTTGATGAGTGTCAGATGGGGTCACAGTGTTGTCAGAAATGAAAGCTTACTAGTGTAACCGGTAAAAGGAATTTACTCCTGCCAATCCGATTTAAGTAAAGGTCACACAAGACAAAATTACACTCATTCTAAATAACATGGTCGATATCAATCGACTGGCCTAATGTATTTTTATGCATTCTATTTTTGATGCAACCTGAGTGCCACAGGATTTTGGTGGTACCTTAATAGGGGAGGACTGGCTCGTGGTAATGGCTGGTGCGTAATCGGTGGAATGGTATCAAATACATCAAACACATGGTTTCCATGTATTTGATGCCATTCCCTTACTCTGTTCCAGACATTATTATGAGCCGTCCTCCCCTCAGCAGCCTCCACTGCTGAGTACATCAAAAATTAATTTCAAGACATGCCACATCCAAAGTTACACTGAATTTTCTCGTGTTGGTTTGCCTTTATGAAAACGTTATTTTAGTATACAAGAAGAATGTTGGATTTTTTTTACATGCAGTCTTGTTTTAATCTTCCATAACAATATGAATGGATATAGCATTTTCTTCTTCAAATTGTTTTTATTATATTGTCAAAAAATTTATAAATGTAAGAAATGAATCCACAGTTTAAAATATACCTGCATCTGTTCATGTTATTTACAAAAAATGTGTAACATTGTTTCGTTCTACATTGTTTTTTAAACTAAGTGTTAGTGAATGGTGTTGTGCGAGGCCCTTTCACTCAGTTATCTCCTCAGTTTTCACTCTGCATATCTTTAGGTTTGGATTCACTCTGTTGTTGTGCCTCTGAAAAGAAGAAAGGTATATATTCTTTGAATGAAGAGTGAGTATTACATTTGTTGAGACATAAAGCAGCAGAAGAGGGGCTTTAATGAAGACAAAATGTTCTCACTCTTTAGGTCCTCCTGGCGCTATTGGGCAGTCATCTTCAGATCTTTCCTGACGTTAGGGAAGGCCTGTAGGACCTGCTGGAAGCTGTCTGCGTGCAGGGATAAGAGCTGGCAGATGGTCATAGCTCGCACCGTTGCCAAACGCTTCCTTTGGTCAGGAGGCAGATCTTTGTGGGACAGAGACAGACAAAGCAGTGAGTCGCTGCCGTCAGACCAGTCTGACTCACATTTCAAAGCAGCTGTACTAACTTTAGTCCTGGAGAGCTACAGTGTGCAGGCTTTTGTTCCAGCCCTGGTTCAGCTAATCATGGTCTTCCTCTATGAAGAAAATTTAACTCTAGAGACAGACACACATGGCCAGGGATCTTTTTCCCAGCCCACCTCCAAAGTAGTCTCCTTCAATAAGCTCCTTCTGGAAGAAGTCGGTCTTCACCAGGAACTGGCGGTGCTCGATGAAGAACATGCGGTCTCTGGACGTGTTCTGCCTGATGATGATGTCAGCCTCCTGGAAGACCTCGAACTGCAGCTGGGTGAGAACGGCGTTCAGGAAGTTGACATCTCGGTTCTTCAACATGAGCGTGTTGTTCATCAAGGCTGCACACATCACTGTCAGGATCTCCTGGATAACACAAAACAACAAGAAAAGCCAATTAGCTTTACAACGTCACAATGACTTTCCATCCTTATTTAAAGGCTCTGTGCAGTCAAAATTCAGTTTTTCTGTGTTTTGTATTATATTGTACAACAGCTGATTATTATTTTTTTTTTTTAAATCAGTGTTATTCCCTGATATCTGCTGGTTGAAAATACAATCTACACAGGACCTTCTAATCAGCATGTTTGCATGGGCAGGAGTTTTGGCACCAGGTGGTAAATTGGTTAACAGACCAATAACAATTAGTGTTCCAAAACTCTCTGGCAATAACAGCTAGTTTTCAGTTTTCTCTCCCCACTGAGAACACTCCCAGTCAGTCCTAGCAAAATTATTTATTGATAAAACTATTTTTGTAAATTTTAATGGAAAACTATTACAGTAAGATACTTAATTATTACCCAGAAATTATTTTATACTTATATACAGTACCATTCAAAAGTTTGTACACACCTACTCATTCCAGGGTTTTTCTTTATTTTTACTATTTTCCACATTGTAGAATAATAGTGAAGATATCAAAACTATGAAATAACACATATGGAATCATGTAGTAACCAAAAAAGTGTTAAACAAATCAAAATATATTTTATATTTGAGATTCTTCAAAGTAGCCACCCTTTGCCTTGATGACAGCTTTGCACACTCTTGACATTCTCTCAACCAGCTTCATGAGGTAGTCAACTGGAATGCATTTCAATTAACAGGTGTGCCTTGTTAAAAGTTAATTTGTGGACAATCAGTTGTGTTGTGACAAGGTAGGGGTGGGTAACAGAAGATACCCCTATTTGGTAAAAGACCAAGTCCATATTATGACAAGAACAGTTCAAATAAGCAAAGAGAAACAACAGTCCATCATTACTTTAAGACAAAAACCATCAAGCGCTATGATGGAACTGGTTCTCATGAGGACTGCCACAGGAAAGGAAGACCCAGAGTTACGTCTGCTGCAGAGGACAAGTTCATTAGAGTTACCAGCCTCAGAAATTGCAGCCCAAATAAACGCATCACAGAGTTCAAGTAACAGACACATCTGAACATCAACTGTTCAGAGGAGACTAYGTGAATGAGGCCTTCATGGTCGAATTGCTGCAAAGAAACCACTACTAAAGGACACCAATAATAAGAAGAGACTTGCTTGGGCCAAGAAACATGAACAATGGACATTAGACCGGTGGAAATCTGTCCTTTGCTCTGATGAGTTCAAATTTGAGATTTTTGGTTCCAACCGCCATGTCTTTGTGAGACGCAGAGTAGGTGAACGTATGATCTCCACATGTGTGGTTCCCACTGTGATGCATGGAGGAGGAGGTATGATGGTGTGGGGTTGCTTTGCTGGTGACACTGTCAGTGATTTATTTAGAATTCAAGGCACACTTAACCAGCATGGCTACCACATCATTCTGCAGCAATACGCCATGCCATCTGGTTTGCGCTTAGTTGGACTATCATTTGTTTTTCAACAGGACAATGACCCAACACACCTCCAGGCTGTGTAAGGGCTATTTGACCAAGAAGGAGAGTGATGGAGTGCTGCATCAGATGATCTGGCTTCCACAATCACCCGACCTCAACCCAGTTGAGATGGTTTGGGATGAGTTGGACCTTAGAGTGAAGGAAAAGCAGCCAGTGCCGGAACTCCGTTACATTTTAAAAATTTTACCTTCATTTAACTAGGCAAGTCAGTTATGAACAAATTCTTAGTTTCATTGACAGCCTAGGAACAGTGGGTTAACTGCCTTTTTCAGGGGCAGAACGACAGATTTTTACCTTGTCAGTTTGTGGATTCGATCTTGCAACCTTTCGGTTACAAGTCCAATGACTAGGCTACCTGCCGCCCCTTCAAGACTGTTGGAAAAGCATTCCAGGTGAAACTGGTTGAGAGAATGCCAAGAGTGTGCAAAGCTGTCATCAAGGCAAAGGGTGGCTATTTGAAGAATCTCAAATATATTTTGATTTGTTTAACACTTTTTTTGGTTACTACATGATTACATATGTGTTATTTCATAGTTTTGATGTCTTCACTATTATTCTCAATGTAGAAAATAGTAAAAATAAAGAAAAACCCTGGAATGAGTAGGTGTGTCCAAAACTTGTGACTGGTACTGTATAGACATACTGTACACCTTTACCTCTTTCAAAGACTTGGACAACAAATAGCGTGTCCTTCTCGTCAAACCATTTCCCTCCATGTAGTAGTGATGCAAAGCCTCAGTGCCTTGGGAAGCTTTCTGTAGGACAGGTAGTCTTTCAGATGATTCACCTGTGAAATTCTGCATATGATAGGACATGACAACAACCCTTGATAAATCCACTGAAATCATTGTTCTGTCCACGCCTCGTTTAACACTATTTCCTCAGTGAACACAATGTCCTTGAAGGCCTTTGCAGAGGCATCTACGTGTGTAATCATGGCAGCAGCGTTGGCTACCAGTAAAGGGTACACACACACACACACGCACACACACGCACACACACGCACGCACACGCACGCACACGCACGCACACACACGCACACACACGCGCGGCTTGTTCGACATTGCAGCCGATAGTGCAGGCAACTGCCAACTGACTGATCTAGAAATCACCTTGCACCGTAAATAACTACTCATTTTTATTTGTAGATCATATTATTTGTCTCATATTATTTGTCATACCCGTGGTATGATATGTTTTGTCATACCCGTCTGATATAACACGTCTGTCAGCCAATCAGGATTCAGGGCTCGAACCACCCAGTTTATAATAGAGTCATAATACCTAGCAGTCAAACAGGGAAATGGTTCGAATCGTTTTTCCACCTTTCATTTTTCCCAAAGGGGATTTTAGAAACACTTCAAATAAGGGCTGTGTAGGCTTACCCTGCCATGATGTTTTGATAACCGCGTAAATCTCTCTAGGACGAGGTGACTTTTATCAATATATTCAGCTGTATTTACCCCCCCAATAATTATGCTATTTAGCTGCTAATGTGGCTATCATAAAGAACTCCAAATACCATGGTGATCTGGACGAGACTGCTGAAGCGACGCAAAGGTTAGAATCTCTGGATTAACAATCTAATGTTAGCTAAATGTAATAATTAATAAATTGGCAAAATGTCTTTAAATGGACAATTCTGTTAACTGTCTTATGCCAGTTTTAAATTGACACAATACCTGTTTAGCAAAGGTTTCAGCTAGAGATGACATGCGGGAGCTTGGAGCTTGCAGGGATTTGTAGTTTTGCATGATGTCTACTTCAATGCTAAGTATCATTTTCAAATATGAGAGTAAATAGAAGCCGAATATATTGATAAAAGTTACCTTGTCTGGGAGAGATTTACATGGTTATCAAAACGTCACGCCAGGGTAAGGCTACACAAAACACAGACCTTATTTTAAGTACTTCTAAAATCGCCTATGGGAAAAATGAATGGTGTATAAACGATTGGAACCATTTCCCTGTTTGACCGCTAGGTTTTATGGGTATTACGACACCTCCACTGTGCTGCTCTATACAGTTTTGATGCTTTCCAACACAGCCACTCACACACACATGCCAGAGCCGTGTTCAGTACGAAAATGTTTTGGAACATTGCAGATATAAATGCTATGGACGTGATTCCTTACTCTACATACCATATTTATATCTGAATGTAACAAAATGTTGCGTCCTGCTGAACGCGATCCAGGTAAAGCATGTAGGCCTAAATTATATTACATTTCCTCATTGGAAAATTAAGTCTAAACCATTCCACAATATTTGTGCATGAGAAAACGTCAACACCACATAATACACGCTAATTCCATTTGGGATATTTATACAGGGTAAGTGTAGAATGTCCTACACTTGTCAATTGAATTTGTTGCAGCTCGGAAATTAAAACTGCATGTCCCAGAAACTTAGCGCAACCATTTAAAGACATGCTGGTTCAACCATGTTGAAAAGGAAGGACAGAGTAGGACATACGTGAATCGGAGTCGCTGTGCAAGAAGGCTTACCAGCTAGTTAAGTATGTTACATAAGTATTATTTCCACTAGTGTGTTGTTTAATAGTTTCTCTCGTGAATGTTTCATCGCGCGCTGTTCGTTAATAAACGTTGTGGGAGAACTGAAAGAGTTTTCAGTATGAGTGATATTTTTCCAACATCTAGCTAACAGTAGTTGTTAGCTGGTGGGCTATAGCTAGCATCCCTGACGTGTGCTGTTTTATAAGCCAGAGCCTAGCAAAGAGCTAACTTAGTTGGCTATAATTTTGGAACTTTAACTTCAACGTGATATTATAGCTAGCTAGTTAATCTAACACAAACTGACAGCTACTATAGGAAAGTGCTAGTATTGAGTTAATAGCTAGCTACAATGTTGCCATCAAATTGGGAGCTACTATAATATATTTAGGAATGTTAATTTAATGCATGTAACGTTATTAGTATCCCCTCGTGCAACGCTGACTCGCTACATTGTTTCCCCGTTTATTGTCCCCCATTTTCACTTTGTTACAGCCAGAAAAATGTCCACCATATCTGCTGCCAGCGTCGAGCCCGTTGCAATTGAGGGCACGGAGAAGAAACCAATGAAACCCTGTTGTGCGTGCCCAGAGACTAAGAAAGTTAGGGATGCGTGGTATGTTTACAATTTATTTGAACTTGAATTGCATTAGTGTAAAGTGAACGTTTTTTCGTGGACTCTTTGGTTTTGGAGTATGCAGTTGCTGATGACCATTTCCTATGTTTTAGCATCATTGAGAAAGGCGAAGAAAGTTGCACAGATCTCATCGAGGCACATAAGGATTGTATGAGGGCACTTGGATTCAAGATTTAATATAACTTTATATAATGAGTCATTGGTAAGTGTCATGCCCTGGAGCAGAACTGTCATAATAATTTTGTCTCTTGTGTTGTGAAAGGAACATTATGTCCTAGATGCAGCTCAATGCAATAGGAGTGGGTGTGGCACTAGAGGGGAATATGTATTGAATTTGCTTGTCTGGTTTATCATGGATCCTACAGTGGTTTTACTTGTATGCTGCAGTTCAGCTTGCAGTGACTCAACGACTGCAGACCTGTCTTTTGCATGTTTTTCACTGTCCTCTGTAGGGTCATGTTACCCTTTGATGTCTTTTCTGCTAAAGTTGATCAAACTGCTCATGTGAACAACTGCTGTTGTGTTTATTATTTATGGATGGCAGCAAAGAACTTTTGGTGTTGGTGCAGAACTTGTTTCTCTAGGATTGACTTGAAGGAGGTCCCGTGAAGCTCAGTTGGTGGGAGCATGGTGCTTCCAACGCCAGGGTTGTGGGTTCGATTCCCACAGTGACCAATATGGAAGGGGGAAAAAGTGTGAATGTATGCACTCACTACTGTATGACGCTCTTAGTGTCTGCTAAATGACTTAAATGTAATTAAATAAACGATGCTTGCATCAGGATTGGGGACAGGCTTGTGTATTACCATTGTTTTTCTCTATTCTGATCTGTATTCATGACCTTTCCTGGTTTATTTCTGTTAAAGTTGACACTACTGTTCTCCTCTTGCAGTGTTGTTGCTGGCTGGCTGTCTTAAAGGGACCTGGGATATTCCACGTGTTTTTATTTATACCTCAACATGAAAGGAAGATGTGATCGCTGCACAGATGGTCATGATGGAAGATATGTTCCACTGAGTGACATGTTTTTTTAATGCTCTGAATTTCAGAATTATGTGAATGTTCTGCTGATTTAAGTGACATAAATATCCTATGCAATTTGACTCGAGTACTTGATTTTATGACAGGATGAAACGTAATTGAATGAATTGTACAGGTAGGAAGTGTTAAGGATGCAATACTATCCTAATTTTATGCTGAACCATAGACATAACTAGACATGAGAAAAGGCCGGCTATACTTCCTGTCACCCTGCAAAAACGTCCTGGTAGGACGGGCCTTTGATGTTCTTACTGTTCAAGGCTGACTGGTGACAACTGCTCTGGTATGCACTTTGGCTTCTAATAACTTCTGCTCCAGCCAACACTTGGCACATCTGAATTTTTAAAAGGAATTGGTGTGCTCAAATGTTTGTGGTAGAAAGTATTTGGGTGCTGGATTCCAAAAGGCATATATTTAAAGAAAGGAAAAGTCCACTCTGGAAAATTCTTTACCTTTAAATGTATTATTTTAACAGCAGAGGTCAGAGCAAATGCACGCATCTTATGTGGTGTGAAGGCACGTTCTAGTCTGACAACTTTTTGTGTCTTGATATCCCAAGGGGTATGATCAAAGCCACTCACTTCACCACGACCCCTATTCCAGTAACACTTGGACTAGTCCTCTGACTGGTGGGCATGGTATGTCAACTATGGGGGAAGGGGGTTCATTATGTAAACCTGATCTACTCTGTAATTCTACCTATTTCAGAATCTCTAAATATGCACCCACACTCTGGCCCAGTGAGGTTTAGGGGCAAATAGTGATTCTGGTGAAAACATTGTTTAGGTCTGGCAGAAGGGAGAGTTCCTCTTGGTGTGACTTACCTGGAGGCATGACCAGAGCTGCTCTATATGCACCCAGTAGAGCCCGGAGCATAAACTGTTCACTGTACCCTGCAATTACATCTGCTCTGCACATGTGACTAATAAACTCTGTCACTTCTCACTCCTCCCTCTCTCCAGCAGTGTTATGTTAAGTAGCTGGTCTGCTTTCTGTCTGTGGCTCTACTCCTTGGGTTTCAATTCCAAACATGGTTATCCTTCTAGGGGTCTCTCTCTCTCTCTCTCTGCTGCCAACTGTGAGCACTCCAGAGCAAACAAATGGGTGAGGAGAAATAGAAAGAAAATCTATAGACAGACAAATCATTGAAGGGACGAGAGGGAGGGAGAGACGCACAATGTGAGAAATCCATTCCAATTGTATTTATGGTGTAATAACCGAATAAAGACACATCGTGTACTCCGGCTATATGTAAGGGAACATAATTTTTTCAACGTTTTCTCAGTTTTGACTGAACTTTTGAGAAGTAGACCAACTCCAGTGACAATTGTTCAGTCTCACTGATAAAGCAACAAAAACTTCAAGCTTCAGTGGAGGACAACCTTTTTCTACCAGCTTTGACCTCTGGTATCTTTTGTAAACTTTGGAATATAACACACTTTTTAAAACTTATTGAACAACTAGATGTTTGGTTTGGAATAACAGCCTCCCTTACCATGTGTGCAGACAACTCCACCCTGTTGGAGGCGGTTCTCTACGGCCATCCACCATGCGATGGCTGGACCAACAACACTGAGGGGGCCTTTTACCACCTGGGCAACACAGTCTTGTTCCTTGGGTACATGGGAGGCAGCGGCGCCTATGGCTGCCTGTTCATATTTGGTTTCCTGACGATTGCCTTCACCTGCCTGGCCTTGTGGGGCTGGATGACCATGTGTGGGGTGGATGTGTGCACCTGGAACTTGCTACTGCTGGTGGCCTGTGTGCTCCAGATCTGCCACCTCGTATACAGGCTGCAACAGGATGGCCTGGCCAGCGAGGAGCTGTTGGCACTCTACTCAGCCGTCTACCAGCCTCTGGACGTTCCCGTACAGGTGTTCAAAGACATTGTGGGTGCCTGTGAGAACAAAGTGCTAGGGGTAGAGGAGACGTATGCGGTGGAGGGCAAGACGCCCATTGACCAGCTCTCCTTTCTGCTGTCTGGGAGGTGAGTGAGGGAAAGGTGTACATTCCAGTGTAAGTCCCAATTCCAGTGTTCATTCTTGGTAGTATGCTACTGTAGATATTGGAAAAGACTGGAGTCTTGTTTTAGTTAGGTTGCTGGAGTAACAGTAAATTGTAGTTTAGTTAAATTGCTGATGTCAGATTGCAATTGTCATGTTGTTGTGAGTGTTCCTAGTGACAATTGCAATCTGACATCAGCAATTTAACTAAACTACAATTTACTGTTACTCCAGCAACTTAACTAAAACAAGACTCCAGTCTTTTCCAAGAAGTTAATGTTCTGAGTGTGGTTAGTGTTCCCCGCATAGTGCTTTATCTCTTGATCTGTCTGTCAAACAACGACAATGACCCAAACTAGGGCTCATGGAAACCTGAGAGAGGGATATTACTTACCAACGATATAATTAAACATGGAACACTTTCAAGAGGTCATGTGTCCTAAGGAGTGACTCCGTTGCTTGTTGGCTAAGATTGAATTTAGTGTGTGTATGTTGGGTTTGGGAAGGTGTGGTTATATTATCCGAGCCCCAGACGTTGTAAAATACAGAGTATTTGTGTCACTGACTCACTGTAGTGTACTTGCTCCCCTTAGAGGCAGGGTGCCAGAGCTGGGTCAAATACTTTACTTTCAAGTATTTGAGGTGTACCTGATTTAGCTCATTTGGGACTATTCCATTGGTTCCATTGTACCAGGCAAATTAAATGACGCGCTGTTCAAGTAATTTAAACAATATGATGTATTTCACCCAGGTCTGTTGGCTGCTGCTAAGTTGTTGTGAAAGCTTTATATTTGGTGCTCTCCTGAGGTTGTGTACCAACACAGTAAACTAACTCCTATACGACCTCTAAAATTAAATGTTCATACACTATAATAACATTTGCAAATAACATTTGGTGTTATAAGATGACGTCTGTTTATGCCATTTTTATGACTAACAATTCCAGGTTTCACTGACTTCAAACGAATGCCATAAACGTGAAGTCATACCTGAAAGAGCACTGAGGGAATGTCTGTGACTTGTAAACCAAGAATAGATGTTTTTCTCTCTTGGATCACTTCCCTTGAGTTTTGAGTTTAACTTGTTTCAAGGTTTTGGATCAAGTCTAGTGATGTGTATCTTCTCCCTCTCTCTCTTCTCTTATCATCACCTATTCATGCTTTCTCCCTTCTCCTTCTCTCTTACTAACCTTGTCCTTTCCTGCTCTCCTTGGTAGGATCCGTGTGTCTCTGGATGGACAGTTCCTCCATTACATCTTCCCCCACAAGTTCCTGGACTCTCCTGAGTGGGAGTCTCTCCGACCCAACGAAGAGGGGAACTTTCAGGTACTGGACAAATGCTCGCCATTCATTCATCCAGTCATTCATTGATTTATGAACATTCCGCCTTTCCCTTCACTCTCACCCTGACCATCTATCACCCTGAACCTCAGGTGACCCTGACAGCGGAGACGGACTGCCGCTACATCTCATGGCGTCGGTGCCGCCTTTACATGCTTCTGTCCAAGGAGCGCTACATTGCCCGCCTCTTCTCCATCATGCTGGGCAGCGACATCGCCGACAAGCTCTACTCACTCAACGACAAGCTCTTCGCAAAGAGCGGCGTGCGCCTCGACATCCGCTTGCCCAGCCTCTACCATGTCCTGGCCCCCTCCTCCCTGGGCAGCGAGGGTGAGGTCTATAGTGGTAGTGGGAGTGCCAGGGACCAGGTAGCCCCAGTGGAGCAGCAGGAAGCAGCAGTGGTGGATGTGGACCCGGTTCCAGCCTACCAGAGGTCAGAGCCTCCAACACCCCTGACCCCCCGGCTGCAGATCCGAGAGAAGACCCCCACCCCATCTCGGCCAACCCCCTGCCAACCATCCCAGCGCCAGCCCTCAGACATGGAGATGCCATCTGGTGAGGACTCTACCAGCCTGGTCCTGGAAGACTTTGCGGATATGACCGGGTCCTTAATGGATTATGGGAGTGAGAGGGATTATTTGAGGTAGATGGCAGGTTGCTGGAGCTAACACAGTTGGCCACTACTTAAGATACATGTAAGTACACCTGCGTGCAGTGAGAGGGTGGGCTGGGCAGGGGATGCGTGTGTGTTTTGCTTGCTGTGTCCACTCACTAATCCAGCTTTGGTCTGGCCATGCCATGTGGTAAAGAACCTCATTTAAACTTTGCAATGATTTTCTGTTTGTTATCTTACATATTCAATCTATCTTATACAGAGGCTATGCACTGCTTGCTCTTTCGCCTTCTAAAATTATATGAAAGTTTAGAGAGTGAGTTAGTAAAATCGATACATTTTTTGGTAAAAATTAATGAGCCTGAGAGGAAGAACATTGGATTGATCAAAGAGTTGGCAGAACTGGGACACCTCGCCTCTTGGGTACCCACCCAACCCCAAAGGCCTCTGTCTCTTGTTTCTAAAGTTTACCTTCACTCCATCTCAATGTAGATCTGAAGTCTCAAACTCTCCACCCCCAAAACTTTAGCTGTTTTAATTCTTTACATGTACACTCCCCTACGTATTTATTTGGACAGTGAAGCGCAACTTTTTATTTGGCTCTATACTCCAGCATTTTGGATTTGAGATCAAATGTTTTATGAGGTGACAGTACAGAATGTCGCCTTTTATTTGAGGCTATTTTCATACATATCTGTTTTACCGTTTAGAAATGAAAGAACTTTATGTATCTAGTCCCCCCATTCGAAGGTGTCATACGTATTTGGACAAATCCACTTATTGTGTATTAAATTTGGTCCCATATTCCTAGCACGCAATGACTACATCAAGCTCATGACCCTACAAACTTGTTGGCTGCATTTGCAATTTGTTTTGGTTGTGTTTTTGGATTATGTTGTGCCCAATAGAAATGAATGATAAATAATGTTGTCATTTGAGTCACTTTTAGTGTAAATAAGAATAGAATATGTTTCTGAACACCTCTACATTAATGTGGATGCTACCATGATTACGGATAATCATAAATGAATCGTGAGAAAGTTAGTGGCAAACAGTGCATTCAGAAAGTATTCATACCCCTTGATTTGTTCCACATTTTGTTACAACCAGAATTCAAAATGGGTTAGATTCCCCCCCCCCCCCTACACAATGCCCCATAATGACAAAGTGAAAACATGTTTTAAGAAATGTTTACAAATATATAGAAAAATGTATGACAGAAATATCTTATTTACATACGCATTCACACCCTTGAGTCAATACTTTGTAGAAGCACCTTTGGCAACGTTTACAGTTATGAGTTGTCTTGGGTGTCTTATCAGCTTTGCACATCTTGATTTTGAGATTTTCTCCCATTCTTCCTTGCAGATTTTCTCAAGCTCTTAAGATAGTTGGGGAGTGGCGGTGAACAGCAATCTTAGTCTTTCCAAAGATTTTCAAGGGGATTGAAGTCTGAGCTTTGGCTGGGCCACTCAAGGACTTTCACATTCTTGTTCTGAAGCCATTCCAGCATTGCTTGGGCTGTAAACTTGGGGTCCTTGTCCTGTTGGAACGTAAATCTTTGCCCCAGTCTGTTATTTGCATTCTGAAGCAGGTTCTCATCAAGGATTTGCCCGATTTGCCTCCATTCATTGTCACCTCTATCCTTACCAGTGTCCCAGTTCCTGCTGCTGAAAATCATCCCCATTGCATGATGCTGCCATCACCATGCTTCACGGTAGGGATGGTGTTAGACGGGTGATGAACTGTGCTTGGTTTTCTCCAAACATAGCGCTTTGCATTCAGGCCAAATAGTTCAGTTGTCTCATCAGACCACAGAAACTTTTGCCTTATGCTCCGAGTCTTTCACATGCCTTTTTCTAAGGAGTGGCTTCCGTCTGTCCACTCCTATAAAGCCCAGATTGCTGTAGAGACTGTTGTCCTTCTGGCAGGTTCTCCCATCTCATCCAAGGACCAAGGTACTTCTTGCCCAGATGCTCAGTTTGGTCGTACGGCCAACTCAAACCAGAGTCTGGATAGTTCCATATTTAATTTTTTTTCTCCCAATGAAGGAGACCACTGGGCTCTTGGAACCTTTCAGGACTCTAGAAATTGTTTTATATTCTTCCCCAGATTTATGCCTCATCACAATTCTATCTCGGAGAGGTACAGACATTGTACTTCATGGTATAGTTTCTGTTCTGACATGCACTATCAACTGTGGGACCTTATATAGACAGGTGTGTTTCTTTCTAAATCTAGTCCAAACAATTGAATTGGCCACAGGTGGATTCCAAGTTGTAGCGACATCTCAAGGATGATCAAAGGAAATTTGATGCACCTGAGCTCAATTTGGAGCGTTATAGCAAAGGGGTGTGCATACGTACGTAAATAAGATATTTCTGTATTTCATTTTCAATACATTTTCTTCAAACATTTCTAAAAACCTGTTTTCATTTTGTTATTATGGGGTATTGTGTGTAGATGGCTGAAAACAATCTATATAATCCCCCAAAATGCTAACTGACCCTGTTATTGGTAACCGTGAGAGGTTAGCATGTTTTGCTTCAATAAAAGTGACAAAATACATTATTACCATTCATTGCTATTGGGCACAACATAATCCGAACACAACCAAAACAAACTGCAAATGCATCCAAGTTTGTAGAGACACAAGCTTGATGTAGTCATTGTGTGCTCAGAATATGGACCAAATACCAAACTTTTGACCAAATTTAATACACTATAAGTGAATTTGTCCAAATACTTATGATACCTTCAAAGGGGGGGACAAGATTCATAAAGTGCTGTAATTTCTGAACGGTAAAACAGATACATATGAAAATACCCTCCAATAAATGGTGACATTCTGTACTGTCTCCTCATACAGTGCATTCTGAAACTATTCATACCAATTTACTTTTTTCACATTTTATTACGTTACAGGCTTATTATAAAATGTATAAAATAATTGTTTTTCCTCATCCATCTACACACAATACCCCATAATGAAAAAGTGAAAACAGGTGTTTAGAAATGTCTGCAAATATATAAAAAATGTAAAAACAGAAATACCTTATTTACATACACTACCGTTCAAAAGTTTGGGGTCACTTAGAAATGTCCTTGTTTTGAAAGAAAAGCACATTTTTTGTCCATTTAAAATAACATCAAATTGATCAGAAATATAGTGTAGACATTGTTAATGTTGTAAATGACTATTGTAGCTGGAAATGGCTGATTTTGAATGGAATATCTACATAGGTGTAGAGAGGCCCATTATCAGCAACCATCACTCCTGTGTTCCAATGGCACGTTGTGTTAACTAATCCAAGTTTATCATTTTAAATGGCTAATTGATCATTAGAAAACCCTTTTGCAAATATGTTAGCACAGCTGAAAACTGTTGTTCTGATTAAAGAAGCAATAAAACTGGCCTTCTTTAGACTAGTTGAGTATCTGGAGCATCAGTATTTGTGTGTTCGATTTTAGGCTCAAAATTAAAGCTATTCCATCCGAGAAGTTGCCAAGAAACTGAAGATCTTGTACAACACTGTGTACTCCTCCCTTCACAGAACAGCGCAAACTGGCTCTAACCAGAATAGAAAGAGGAGTGGGAGGCCCAGGTGCACAACTGAGCAAGTGGACAAGTACATTAGAGTGTCTAGTTTGAGAAACAGACACCTCACAAGTCCTCAACTGGTAGCTTCATTAAATAGTACCCGCAAAACACCAGTCTCAATGTCAACAGTGAAGAGGCGACTCCGGGATGCTGGCCTTCTAGGCAGAGTTGCAAAGAAAAAGCCATATCTCAGACTGGCCAATAAAAATAAAAGATTATGATGGGCAAAAGAACACAGACACTGGACAGAGGAACTCTGCCTAGAAGGCCAGCATCCCGGAGTCGCCTCTTCACTGTTGACGTTGAGACTGGTGTTTTGCGGGTACTATTTAATGAAGCTGCCAGTTGAGGACTTGTGAGACGTCTGTTTCTCAAACTAGACACTTGCTTCACACTTGCTTCTTTACCAGGACAACAGTTTTCAGCTGTGCTAACATAATCACAAAAGGGTTTTCTAATGATCAATTAGCCTTTTAAAATGATCAACTTGGATTAGCTAACACATTTACAACATTAACAATGTCTACACTGTATTTCTGATCAATTTGATGATATTTCATTTTTTTTTGCTTTTCTTTCAAAACAAGGACATTTCTAAGTGACCTCAAACTTTTGAACGGTAGTGTAAGTACCCTTTGCTATGAGACTTGAAATTGAGCTCAGGTGCATCCTGTTTCCATTGATCATCCTTATAACTTTATTTTTTATATTTACATTTGACACCTTTTTCTCCCCAATTTTGTGATATCCAATTGGTAGTTACAGTCTTGTCCCATCGCTGCAACTCCTGTACGGACTCGGAAAAAGGCGAAGGTCAAGAGCCACGCGTCCTCCGAAACACGACCCCACCAAGCCACACTACTTCTTGACACACTGCTCTCTTAACCCGGAAGCCAGCCGCACCAATGTATCGGAGGAAACACCATACAGCTGGCGACCAAAGTCAGCGTGCATCCACCCAGCCGCCACAAGGAGTCGCTAGAGCGCGATGGCACAAGGACATACCGGCCGGCCAAACCATCTCCTAACACGTACAACGCTGGGCCAATTGTGCACAGCCTCATGGGTCTCCCGGTTGCGTCACAGGTCGGTATCGAACCCGGATCTGTAGTAACGCCTTAGACCGCTGCGCCACTTGGGAGGCCACCATTGATCATCCTTTATGTTTCTACAACATGGAGTCCACCTGAGGTAAATTCAATTGATTGGACATGATTTGGAAAGCCACACACCTGTCTATATAAGGTCCCACAGTTGTCAGAGCAAAACTCAACCCATTAGGTCAAAGGAATTGTCCGTGGAGCCCTGAGACAGGATTGTGTCGAGGAACAGATCTAGGGAAGGGTACAAAAACATTTCTGCAGCATTGAAGGTCCCCAAGAACAAAGTGGCCTCCATCATTTTTAAATGGAAGAAGTTTGCAACCACCAAGACTCTTCCTAGAGCTGCCCGCCCGGCCAAACTGAGCAATCGGGGGAGAAGGACCTTGGTCAGGGAGGTGATCAAGAACCCGATGGTCACTCTGACAGAGCTCCAGAGTTCCTCTGCGGCGATGGGAGAACCTTCCAGAAGGACAACCATCTCTGCAGCACTCCATCAATCAGGCCTTTATGGTAGAGTGGCCAGGCAGAWGCCACTTCTCAGTAAAAGGCACATAACAGCCCACTTGGAGTTTGCCAAAATGCACCTAAAGGACTCTCAGACCATGAGAAACATGATTCTCTGGTCTGATGAAACCAAGATTGAATGAATGCCAAGCCTGAATGCCAAGCGTTACGTCTGGAGGAAACCTGGCACCATCCTTACGGTGAAGCATAGTGGTGGCAGCATCATGCTCTGGGGATGTTTTTCACCGGCAAGGACTGGGATACTATTCAGGATCGAGGGAAAGATGAACTGAGCAAAGTAGAGAGAGATCCTTAATGAAAACCTTCTCCAGAGCTCCCAGGACCTCAGACTGTGGCGAAGGCTCACCTTCCAATAGGACAACAACCCTAAGCACACAACCAAGACAACACAGAAGTGGATTTGGGACAAGTCTCTGAATGTCCTTGAGTGGCCCTGCCAGAGCCCCGAGTCGAACCCGATCGAACATCTCTGGAGACCTGAAAATAGCTGTGCAGCGACGCTCCCCATCCAACCTGACAGAGCTTGAGAGGATCTGCAGAGAAGAATGTGAGAAACTCTCCAAATACAGGTGTGCAAAGCTTGTAGCATCATACCCAAGAAGACTTGAGGTGGTAGTTGCTGCATTGGTGTTTCAACAAAGTACTGAGTAAAGGGTCTGAATACTTATGTGAATGTATTATTTCAGTTTTATCATTAATACATTTGCAAAAAAATTCAAACAATCTTTTTTTTGCCATCATAATGGGGTATTGTGTGTAGATTGACGAGGGGAAAAAACGATGTAATTCATTTTAGAATAAGGCTGTAACGTTACAAAATGTGGAAAAAGTCAAGGGGTCTGAATACTTTCCGAATGCACTGTAGAAAACATTTGATCTCAAATCCAGAATGCTGGAATATAGAGCCAAAATAAAAGTTTGAGCTTCACTGTCCAAATAAATACGTAGGGAAGTGTATACTGCAGCTTCTCCCTAACTCCTCTCCCAGTGTGTGGCCTGCCCTCTTAGTAGCTAACGTCCTGCTGAGGATGGGTGGAGAGTGTGTGTGTTTGGATTGTGTTCGTTTTCCTAGGTTAGACTGCCCTTTTCCGTCTGTATTCAGGCCAGATGAAAGATACTTTTGTGCTACAGTTTATGAAACCGTTTACAAAGCCGTTTACCTCACAGTGACCCTGATAGCTTATGTTGGTTCAGACAGATGGGGTACCATCTGTATGTATGTTGGAGGTTTGTAGTTTGGAACAGGAAGGGGAGACAGCAGGGTGGGGGTGGGATGCTGGCAGTCAGCTGTGTGTTTTTGTCTGACAAGGATTAGAGCCTGCTGGAAACTTTTGGGATATCCTGGCAGCCAGAGATCCAGTGCCATGCACTTAATCCACGTGCCTACCCACTGCCCCCTCCCTAGCTATCCCAAAATCCTCCCTGACCCAATCGCGGGTCAGATCGTGTTTCGGGCGGAGAGGGGGGTTGGATTCTAGGATAGTTGCTGGGTAGAGGGTGGAGGGCTCTGGCTCTGCTGTCATTGTAATAGCTGCTGACCTTCATGTACAGTCTATGGTCAGTTAGCCAGTGGCTATGGCAAGCAGAGGGGTGAGGTTTCGAGAGGGGTGAGGGTCGACAGGGGTGAGGTATGAAAGAGGGGAGAGGGATGTGGATCATGTGAAAGCAGAGACCAGACACGCTTAGAGAACAGCCCATCACTCCACTATCATTAGCTAGGTTTCCATCCAATTGGCGACAGATTTTCATGCGAATATTCTAAAATCTGCATAAAAGATTCTCCCACCAGAGATGTTTCCATCAAACAAACTTATTGTGGATAAAAGGCTGTTCGTATTAAATAAAAAAATGCAAGTTAAATGGGTTTCTATTGTATTTTTATCTCTACTGATGGTTTTGTCACAAAAAGTGTTGTGTTATATAGCAAATATGCTCACTCTGGTCTTGACACGTGTGCTATATCCAGCAGCTAGCAGATAAAGTGCGGGCAGGCTACTTACATGATGAGATTATTATGGATAATAACGAGAGAATTTTTTTGTCAAATGGCAGCCAAGCATGATCATTATGTCACCAGAATAAGACCCTCGATATTTATTGGCAAGGAGCATGAAGCTCATCACCGTGCAATCTAACCACCCTCCCACTGGGCAAAAAATGGTTGAATTAACATTGTTTCCACGTCATTTAAAAAAAAAAGATTAAATCAATGTGGAAAACTGATCAGATTTGCAAAAAGACATTTCATATTTTTTTCACCCAACTTTTAACCTTAATCCTTCTGTCAACATTTATAAAATTGTATCGGCATTTCCTATTTCCATCAGCCCGGTTGTGACTTTTTTCATGCGTCAAGTAATTCATTTGCATTAAATGGTTGGATGGAAACCAGGTAAGTGTCACATCACAGGTCAATATATCCCTCATCTCTTACTGTTAACCAGTTCGGCTGTCAGGAATGTGAAGACTATGCAAATGTAATTCGACCAATGGGAGCTTTCGTTGTGAGATCATCTTGCAACCTGACACTATACTGTATTTGAGCTGTGAGGCGTGTACATAACATTTAGGGGAAGATTAAACTCTCTCTATACTTGGACAAGGTGAATATGAACTGCCTGCCATTAGGTATGTTGCCGTAGTAACAGTTCAGTTTGTGTTTCTTGACAGTTCATGATAGACCGACCAGTTGTCAATGACCGGTGTTCTCAGTTGATTCCACAGGAGAGGAAACCACTGGGAGTCTACCAATGCGATACCAGAGAGGGAGAGCTCCCTTGGCCCCCACGGACACCTCTATGCTGTGATGGTTTCAACCGGATTGGAAACAGTGGACACGTTCCAGGTCTTTTTACAGTCAGGCTATGCGGATTATCAGATGTCACAACACCTGGCAAAGTGTTTAACATCTCAGGAACCACATTAATATCATATAGCATTCTTCTGAGATGAGCAGCACGACTGCAAAAAAGATGACCTGGAACACAACCATCACTGCCCTGGGTGGAATCAGACCTACCCAACACCAGATCCCACTCTCTCACCTTACCTTACTTCCTCTGGTGTCATCTGTCCGTGACAATATAGGAAAGAGTGAAACCCTGGACACTGAACAGAATTATGTTATATAACTGAATTTATTAGTTAAGGTCACAGACCTCTTTTTATTATGTCACTCACATGTCTCCCATTCATCTGGATGGAAAGCCTTTTGATGTGGATATTGTGTTAGATAGGATTATGATTCAACATTAAAGCAATCATGTGTATTTTATTTTTTAACAGCCGAGGTTGGGCTGGCTAGCTAGGGGCACATTAATCGTGTTTGTTTGTGCAGACATAATCTGAGAGAATAAAGTTTGACAGACAGCATGCTAGAAAGGGATTTATCTTCATACTCACATTTTCCAAAACATGATTCCAAATTGAACAGGCATTTGTTTATGTGAATGTGATATGTCTCACACATTGTACATTTATTTAGTCATTAACATAGAACAAGAGTGTTATGTTTTTGTTTAAAAAAATGGGACTACATATACATATATTTTCATGGGGCCAATGTTTCTTGATAAAGCTCTTGGTGAAAATGCATTACTGTCATTTTATTGTCTATCTCCTCTCTCCTTCATCCTCTGTCAGAAATAATATTGTCTCCAAGTTTATCATCACGAGGCACTCAAAATCAGTTATCACAGTTGCACATTTGTTGCTGAATATGTTGCTCACCCCTGCTTATCAGAACTCAGAGAGTTAAGCCTTTGAGTACAGACAAAAGTCACACATTCCAGAGTTCCCCTTTTATTGTTTTGCTTCAACAGAAGCTCTGAATAAAGTAACATTCAGATGCGTCGGAATGATTATGTACATCAATACTAATGCTGTTAGAATATACTAAAGAAATGTAAAGAAGTAGTTTGGAACTGTTCTGGAATCTGTTTGGCTGTAGGTGGTCCGTCAGTAACATATGACTAGGGTTATAGGATGGCAAAGTTTGTGTGTAGCTGTTTGCAACGGGAGCTATTAGCTGCATGTGTGCGTTTCTGTGTGAGCTAGTCCCAGTAAAACTCTTCTAATTTCCTTTCCTTCATGCCCAATGATAACTATAAGGATAGGCTTCCTCCTTACTGCTTAGACCTATCAAAGCACTCAAAGCATTCATTGATGATGAAGGAAAGGAGACGAGGAAAGGACACAGTTTCAGACTTTTGGGAGGTTGCCAGAGAGAAAGAAACATGCTGGTTCATAGGCTCTGTGTGTGTTTACTACATCAGTAATTCTCACACAGCTGTACGAAATCATGGTTCCATGGAGATCCTCGCCTTACGTCTATCTTGTTCACGCACAATGGCACCACTTCTCTGAAAGAGAAACAAATGAGTTACAGTGTCATATGCATGCACAGGAATGTTGTGTGTGGTGTAGGTAAGTGTGTGAAAGCATGTGTGTTAAATAGATGAAAGGACTTATACCCGACAGAGGGGAATTCTGATATGCAGACAGACACAACGTGGATGTCTCCCTGCCTGTAGAAGTGTGCTCCAGTGTTCTTCAGCTGGATGGAGTCTATCTTACACAGTGGCACTGGGTGGGCTATCACCCTCCTGTACATGGTGCCGTCTGTCTGTCTGAAACACACACACACACACACACACACACACACACACACACACACACACACACACGTCTGTGACTGAGAATATAATCCATGTTTACGTATCATACTGTGAACAGCTGTGAATCATGCTGCGTATACATTTTTGTCTCTAACAGTGAGGGTTAGTGGTTGTACCTACAGCCTGAGTCTCTGCTTGGTTTCAGGATGTCCCCCAGTCCTCAGGATCACCTGCACCTCAGCACTCTTGTCCAGGAGGAACACCTCCAGCTGCACCAGGATGTGATGGGCTGGGGAAGAGGAGGAGGAGGAGGGGACGGGATGTAACTTGATCATCATTACATGAGATATTGCTGTATTTAACCATTCAACTGTGGGGTCAAAGTAGTGGGGATGTGTCATAATGAGCATCCAACAATTGTCTGATGGACAGCCAGTCTGTGTTTTTACATAGAGGTAAATGTTGGCTACTCACCACAGAAGGGAGGTGCAGAGGTTGTCAGGAGGAAAAGCTTCTTTAGTTGAGGAAGAGGAAAGACTGTTAAACTACTGTTCTCCAATAACCCTGAAACACACAAGGACACATGCACCTACAAAAGACAGAGTAAGATGTAAAGTAGCCCTTCCTATCACAGTTATGACAGATGAAAGGCCTCCAGAGTACATTTACTGGTTTATCTGTATCAGTCTGTCACTGCATCAGCAGCGCCAGTGCGCCCAGACCAGACATGACACTTGCTAGGTCAGACAGTTGCCCTATCTCTCATTGAGTGAAACCTGACTAAAGTGAACATGGAAAGTGTGCTGGAAAGTTTGAATATTACCAAAATATCCTACGTTTCACGTGATCAAAATCGTTTGTGCATAGTCTACTCTAGGCTACATGTAAAAGGTGGCTATTTATAATATTTACATTTGCATGACCAACATACTCACAGACAGCAGGTTGGTTTAATATCTGGGGAAATAGTGTAATGTTGATGATGTCCTTACCTATTTGTGGACATCTGCCTGGGCAGCCTAAACAGCGCCCCTTGAGGAAGTCCTCATAGCTGGAACAAGGGATGCCAGTCAGTGGGCAGGTCCCGTTCAGTGCGCTTATGTAGACGTGGAGCGCCCTCATGTGGTCACAGATCACATAGCCATACACTGGAAAGTAGACAAGAACTGATCACAAACGAAGATTCTCAGGTAGCCAGAAGCTTACCACTAAATAGCCTATAGGCTAGTAAACATAGTGCTTACTGTTTAGTTAGTGAATAATCAAATAACATCAACAGTTGTTTAAGTTGAAAGACATGTCTGAAGTTGATATGTCTGAAGTTTATATTGAAATTCATACACACTTAGGTTAGGCCTCTTTGCCAATGAAGCATTTTGGCGGCAAAAACACGTACTTACTTGACAAAAACCTGGAGCGCGAGCAACCTGCTTGGTCCATCCCGCCGTTTAGAAAGAAGTCTGCATGGCCGACAGGGATGGAGATGCCGAAATCTGAGAGAAAAGGATGATAATTGATGTCGAATGGCTGATACCAGGACATTGTCATGTTGTCATTCCAGTGAACAGTGAGACTTTTGAAATAGAGTAGGCCTAAGAGGAAAAGATGGAATGATAGCAGAAATCTCTTTGCAATAAAAATGATTATTTGTGTGTAGCCTATTCTCTCACAGTCGGAGTCAGTGTGGATGGCCTCCACAAACAGTGCATCTGAGGGGTCAAGACGGTCAAACGTGTCGGCTCTTTTAAACATGGGTCCAGCCGGGTCCAGACCTACAGCAGGAGATACAGAGGTCAGTAGGGGATAGATAGAGTACTGCATCAGAGACAGTGATGACAAACACAAATACACACACACAGAGCGCCTGTGAACTACTGCACTAAAGCATTCAGACTACTTCATATCACAGCACTGAAGGCCTCTACTCAGACAAAAACATCAGTGATAGTGTACAGACAGACAATCGTATGTATTATTGTGTCGTTRTCCGACTTCAGAAGGGTAACGTCTCCCTCTTTAACAAATTCAGCTCATTGCTTTTCAATATCAGCTGTTGTTGTTTTCCAGAGCTGTCTCTCTCTTTGAAAACCTAATTCAGTCAGATTGGCAGAGATGAGACGGTCTGTGAGTGACTAGCCTGCTTTGTGGTGACCAGTCTCTGTCTGGCCCTGTTGAGCCTTGTTCTGCAGACAGAAGGTGCCCTGTGGAACTGTTAATGGGTCAGACACAGATGGAGCTCACCTGTAATTCTTCCTATCTTGCCCTTGAACAGGGTCCCCACGAATCCAGACACATGTGCCCCAAGACTAACCCCAATGAAGTGAAATGACTCCAGTTTGCATCCATGGTTCTGTGGGACTGACATCACACCTCCTTTATTTTCATTACTTTTAACTTAATTTGCTGTCAGAGTAAACATAAACAAATGAGGAGCTCCCTGACCTGGAGCTGGTTGATGAGGACAGAGATCTGGATGGCCACCTCCTTGTAGTTCTCCACCACCATGTTGTAGGCGAGTGAGGCCCCATAGACCCAGTCCACCACCACCACGTTGGCATCCTGCACCCGCAGCAGAGCCTGGGCCAGCTGCTTCACCCAGGACGGCTTACTGCCCAGAGCACTGGGAGGGAGGGAGGAAAGGGGAGGTGGAGGGAGGGAGGGAGGGATAACTTATATGTTTTATGTGTAGAGTATGAATATACCTTGGCAAGTTTTTGACCTCCCTCCCTTTCTCCTTACCTGTATCCATGGACAATTATCTTGGTGGGTTGGGAGGAGTTGAAGTAGGAGGTGTTGTTGCTGAGGAAGTCCTGACTGAAGAGGCTGGCACAGTCTGTATTCTTGCGTGTCAAGAGCAGGTACTGCACCTGTAGCTTGCTGCCCTGCTGATGGTACTCCAGCCAGGTCGTGTTGTTGAAGTCAGCACATTCTGATCTGGGATCCTCATCTTCCCCTGCAGGTTCAGAGGAGAAATGTCCATAAAGAACCTTGAGAACAACACCAACAACAACAATGACAGATGCACCATTTGCACAATTTTTTATAATTCTTTACATCTACAGTAACATGGCATATGCTATAATAAATATGCTTAGAGGAAGGTTAGTATATTAATTTAATAGAAATGTATTAGGAAAAAGCTTCTGCAATAGAGATGAGTTGTACTTACCTACTGCAGATGTAATGTAGAAGGCTAGAATACTGAGAATAGTTTGCACTGTTTTCAGTTTCCAGCCCATTGTCTTGAAAGAAGAGTATCAAGAATGGTAACTTGGCTTTACCAGTTAGGTTGGTGAACTGTGCCTCAGATCCTCAGCGTTGGAAACTCTCTTTTCCCTCTCAGCAGTCCTTGTAGCTATGCAATAACTATGCAATAACTCACTTTGGTTCTAGAAATGTCATTCAACCCTCTACTGGTCAACAGTGGCCACAAAAGGGCAGGAATCTACTTAAAAGAATGAAGTTGAACACAACGTTATTTCACAATGCCTGGCATTGAAATAGTTAGTTACACAGTAACAGAGATGGGGGTTGGGAGAATTTCCTTCCCTGCTTTCTTGCAAAGCTCAGCTGGCACAGTAAACTAGCCTTATGAAAATGTACCCACATACCTCTCCTGCTCCAGTCGTTCGTCAGTGTGTTGTTTAGGACCCAGTGCTTAGTCTATATGGGGGGTCGTGGATCCATGACCTCACTGGTGATCAATGCCTGTTTGTTTTAATACTAAACTCCGCTGTCTGAGTGACAATCCCACTGTGTCTCATGGTGAGTTCATTTCAGCAATGGATTCATACTAGTCTACCCTTATACTCATCCATGTGACTATAGAGATGGACCTGCAACTCTAATCAGACTGTAGTAGTTCAGCTTTTATTTAAGAAAATAATCCTCCTCTCTGGAGAACTAGGTCAAGGACATGTAGGCCTATTGTGTCTGGGATTGAGAATACAGTGTCAGTCTCCATCTATTTCTGATGAAATCAAATGTGTCAGGCTGAGTGGTCATAAGTGAGAACAGACCGAGAAAGAACATGTTCAGAGATTGTTTTTCACACAACTTTAATATAAACTTTTACAGAGTGCAGTAATGAGGATTAGACACTTGGACTGGGGATGGTGAGCTATATGCTATGTGTTATTAGCAGATCGTGGGGCAATTATTTTGCCTTACTTCTCTCTCTCTCCTTGGGTAACTGGGAAGCCACCCAATCCATGGTCCGCTTGCGTGCCTCCTCCCAGCTGTACCGTGGGGCGTACCCCATGTCCCTCTGAGCCCTCCGATAGGAGAAGCTGAAGGGCGTGTTCAGCATGGTGAGGAGCTGCCGGTTTATGGGCGGTGTGAAGCGCTTGAAGGGGCAGAGCAGTATCTGCAGCATCTCCATGAGGAAACAGAAGAGGTAGAGGACTGGGATGGGCAGGATAGGCTTCTCCTGGATGCTGAAGCCCAGCGGCGACAACACAGCATGGTTGAAGTCAGAGTAGCTGACAGGCGGCGTGTCGTCTGAGATGTAGTAGAAGTTCCCTCCGATGGCGGCTCTCCGCTGGGGGTCTCGCAGAGCGCGGGCGGCCTGGAGGTGGGCCAGGGCCGCATTCCCCACGTATACAGGGTTCACCTGGGCCTCCGGGCGGGAGGTCCGGTACAACATATCCCCGTTCCGAATCCCGTCTCCCATATGGCCCAGCAGGAAACGGCAGCCCTCTCCATAGATGTACATGGGTCGGAGGGCGCAGGTGGCCAGCCGGCCCCCATTCTGGAGCACCTCACCCTGGGCTTGCAGTGTGACCTGCTCGGCCTCCTTCTTGGTCTTGCTGTAGGGGAACTTTAGGGAGCATGTGTAGGGTGTGTTCTCATCACCGTTGATGATGGGGTCTCCGTTGGCGTTGGGGCCGGCCACCTCGATGCTGCTGGTGTAGATGAAGGACACCACATTCTCCTGGACGCATGTCTCCAGAAGGAGCTGGGTTCCTGAGGAAGATATCAGATGAATGAGTACATCAGCAGGGTCAATTCCATTTTCAAGCGCAGCTCAAGTATTTGAAAGCATTGGACATGTGTATTTCACTCAGGTCTGCTGCCAATCCCAACCCAAAGCTYCAGTAAAATCTGATCATACCTTTGACGTTGACCCTGTGAAGCTCACTGTAGACCACCTTCCCGGTGACGTCTATGAGGGACGCAGTGTGGAAGACTAGCGATGCTCCCTTGCACGCTCTCCTCAGCAGCTCACTATCACTAATGTCCCCCTCAAATACACTTACCAGCGTGTCCCCTCTGATCTCTGACAACAAACCAATCAGAGAAGAAACAAACCAAAGAAAAGTTGTAAAATATCAATATTTACACTAACCCTAGTAGTGAGAGAGAAAAGAAGGAGAGCTGGTAAAGTATTTACCTTCCAGACACTGTATGAGTTGTGGTCGGACATGTATGTCCAGCATACGGATCTCTGTGAGCTTGTCTTCCTCCAGCAGCAGTCGGACCAGCCTCTCTCCCAGGAACCCACAGGCTCCTGTCACCACACACACATCACCTTGCAGAGACATGGCCCAGTCCAAACTCTGAACCTACTACCCCTTTCAGAAAACTCCCTTTCCTAGGCACTGGGAATGACCAATGCTCTTTGTCCCGTCCTAAAACTCCTCTGCTATCCCGGGGGCATGGCAGACACTAACTTAACACCCCTCTCTGAAAACTCCCCTTTTCTAGCCTGAGGGAATGTGCTAGAAGTGCCGGTAACTGCCACTCTGGGGTGAGAAGTGAGGCAAGGTCTACAGGCAGGCATACGCAGAGAGGGAGGGAGGACRGGGATGTTTTATTTCCCAGTATCTGCCAAGGACGGACGCCAAGGCTACAGGTCCCAGACCAGCTATGGAAAACAAAAGACTTGAATGTCAAGGCGACGTCTGACTAACAATTTGTTTTTGTCTCCTGTTGACAGTGATAAACTGACCAGAGTCAGTTTATCAGATTTAGTGGCTCTGGCTGGTTTATTTTGACAGGCTTGGCCACTGATTCTCTACATGCTCTATAAAACATCTATATATTCATCCTGTGTCATTTATTCCAGATTTTAAACCTAATCCGGATCTGCATTAGGATCAGCTTGGTCATGAGTAGCATATGTTGAAGTAGTTTTATCCTCTCATAAACTGCCAAGTGTATGTGATTGCAGGTGGTTTTGTGACATTTTGAACAGCTCAAGATTCTAGAGTAACATACTGGACATGTCTGTTATGGGAGGGTTTTAAAAAGATGGTTTAGGTGTCTGTTGAGTTTGTTTCCAGTTTCATAAGCTCTCCATCTCCCTGTGATAGCAGACGTGTTAGTAGACCTTGGTCTGGTATTAGGGCCTCCCTCTCTGCTGTCTTATCTGGAGGATTAAGGATAATGTCACTGTGCCAAGGCCACAGCTGAAACATGCAAAGACCTCCATGTTCAACTCACATCCCTTCAACTCAATCAACCCCTCTAGACTAGTTAGTGGGATGACATGTTAGATTGTGTGGTGTTTGGTTTGACTTGAAAATGATGATTCATAGTATGCATTTTAATTTCTTAAAATACACTAGTCATTCATATACAATACAAAATACTATTTTATCAATCAAACATAATTTAAGCCATCATTTACAGTTTGAAAATACAATGCCAAAAGTTAAAAACATAAGTGTTTCACATTAAAGAGCATAGCAGAAGTCACTCAGATACAAAGATAGTTCCAACAAAATAGACTCAAGGAGTGGAAACTAATAGTCAGTCAACTACATGTACAGTCAGTCAACCACATAGCTAAGGAGGCAGTGAGACCTAGGGATTTGAACCAAAATGATTTCCCAATCATTTTGTCCTGAAGAGAACCACTTTGTTGTTGTTCCGTTACACTGTTCTGACCAGAAAAATAAAATCTGAACTGGTTTGAACCCCCCCAAAAAGTCCTGGTTTATATCATTCCTTTCGTTTCTTTTTTAACCTGTGAAATCAACAGTTTTTTTTTACATTTAGCTCATTAAATTACTTCACCAATCAGTGTGGATAGAACAGGCAAACTAGTTGTTTACATGCGTGATGGACAGAAATGCAGCCTATAACGGAAGATGCAACTGATATTTTACGGGTGGGGAGAGAGGGTTGAGGAGGAGGCTTGAAGATCTGGGCATCTTGTTATGACATGCATTATCTGAATTAGGTCCACAGAATTATACCTATGAGTAGCGGCTTGTATGGAGAAACTGACTGTCCTTTGAGCTAGCTTGCTAACAAGCTTGAGCTAGATAGCTAACAAACTCGTGTGCGCAGAGCGGCACCAGAATAAAAAACATCTTACCTTTTTGTAG
Organism: Salvelinus sp. IW2-2015; assembly: GCF_002910315.2. Lineage (NCBI taxonomy): Eukaryota > Metazoa > Chordata > Actinopteri > Salmoniformes > Salmonidae > Salvelinus > Salvelinus sp. IW2-2015. The sequence continues at coordinate 33,581,340 of NC_036839.1, forward strand.
TTAATAAATCCAACATGAAACTTGATAACTGGGTCTATAGTATCCTTAACTAGCATTGAAAAAGAGAATCCATTCTCCTCTAACTTAAAAAAATCTCTCCCTGTCTTCTGAATCACGTTTGTAATGTCAGAGGGGGGAAGGGGGGGGGGGCAGGTAGCCTAAACACTCAAAATCACAGGCAAAGATTTATCTTGCAGGGAGACACTGGAATATGTTTCTTAGTGACAGAGTGAGGGCTTTGCATAGACACTTTGTTGCATTTTTTTGTGGGACAAGAAAAAAATGCCAGGAAAGTWAAATAACGTTATTAACCGGTTGCCATGCCTTAAAAAATAACGGTTCAGTTCCGGAACAGTATGGATCACTTTCGTTCCCGGTTCCATTTCTGTTCTTTTAAATGTTTTGTTATTTTCCGGTTTTCTGTTGTGTTTCCTGAACCGGTTCCAACCCCTTGTGGGATCTATTTGAGAAATTCTACTGCACATTTTCCACTTCTCCCACAAAAAAGTCACATTTTCCAGCATCACAAACACAGAGAAGCTAAATCTATATGTTCTTGATCTCAGCTTTCAGTTCTTGGCAGTGTCCAGCGGGCACTCCTGCATTTGGCCGTCGTCCACGGCACCCTCAGGCAGATGCACGGTCATGGTGCAGGCCCGGATGCCGCCCAGGGGTTCCAGCACGTTGAACACCCGGTCCCACTCGTCCTTCTCTGGGTCGTAGCGCTGCACGATGTCCACCATGCAGCGGCTGTTCCAGGAGTAGCCCCCAACCACGTAGATCTGGCCCTGGAGCACGGCCACCCCTACATCACTCTGGCCCCGTGGCATGGCCGCCACCACCGTCCACTGGTCCACCTGGGGGAAGATATAAAACGCAGGTCTGAGCTCTAAATGGTCTCAGAAGTCCGCATTTCTCCAAATGCCATTGGTTCCTTGTTAGGTCGTAATTTTCACACAACCCAGAAAGTTCCTAAAACTTTAAGGGAAAGGGGGATACCTAGTCAGTTGTACAACAATGCATTCAACTTCCGCATTTAACCCAACCCCTCTGAATCAGAGAGGTGCGGGGGGCTGCCTTAATCGACATCCACGTCGTCGGCACCCAGGGAACAGTGGGTTAACGGCCTTGCTCAGGTGCAGAATGACAGATTTTTTACCTTGTCAGCTTGGGGATTCAATCCAGCAACCTTTTGTTTACTGGCCCAATGCTCTAACCACTAGGCTACCTGACCATCAAACTCAGGACTTAGTTAAGTAACAGTTAGGATTAGAGTAAGGTTTCGGGAAAGTGGTAAAATTTCTTATCATATTGTTGGGACTAAAATCAGGGCCTTTGCCTTGTTTCACCTCAGGGCTGTAGAATTCACAATTAAGTACGTCATCATAGTCGCTGCTGCCCCGGAAGTGGTTCCCTCCCATCACATAGAGCCGGTCGCCCACTGTGCACATGCAGTGTAGGCCACGCAGTTCCATCATGTCGGCACGGCGACTCCATGCGTCAGTCTCAGGGTCATAACACAACAGCTCCTTCTGGAACGTGTCCCGTGTGATTCCGCCTGTTGGATCAGTGAATTGACATTGGTTTCATTATTAGATACTGTAGATACTATGACAACATGTTTACTAAAATATTATTTTATGTCTACAAACTAGTATACTATGGTTTTAATAAGACAAACATTTTAATTTCAATCCATAAACCATGGTCAGAGAGAGTTTATTAGCTACTGCTAAATCAGCAGTTACTCTTTTTGGGGTCCACACAAAACATTAAACAGGACATAATACAGAGCATTAATAGACAAGAAAAGCTTAAGGACAGAACTACATAAATGTAAAATAAGAATACATTCATATAAGTATGCCTTAACATTCCATGCATCATATGCTCATACTCATCAATGTTAACGGCAATACTGCAGCCATTCATTTTTTCTCCTACTTTCTAAGCAGGCCCTGATATTCTATTCTCACAGCACCAGTGTTCTGTAAACAACAGAAAATCTCACAACATTAGGAAGACACACTGTTTCACACGATCGGTGTCCTTGCTGCTTGCGTCTGACGTCAATACTATGCATAATCATGTGAAGTTCCAACGAGGTCGTTGACTCCAGCTCACTTCCCCTGACTTTAACAGATCCATGGAGTTCAAGGGCAAGGCAGTGTAACTTTGGTAGTAAATGTGAAGGATGGACCATGAGAAGGAAAGAATGATGATGTAGGGAACTGAACTGTGAGCCGGTGGTCAGGTGTTTTCCTACACATACTGTCAACCACCAGCGTAGAGTGGGATAGGAGCAGTAATGTGAAAACCAGAAATGTTTGGGTCTGAACAGGAAGGACGTGGTCTGGTGCTGCGAGCTGCAGAGAGCTGTGGCCATTACCCAGGCTCCCAGTGTCCGGTCTGGAGTGTGAAGTAACGAGCTCTGCTGGTCGGCTACTGTATAGCAATGTAGCAGTGCCGAAAGCCCTAGTCTGCCCTAGAAAGCCTATGTAAATTATGATTGCCAGAACGGCCAAACACAAAAAATGTAGATGACCGTTTTGGCCTCTAAAATGTGTTTATTATGATCAAGTTTGATCCCCACTGTGAATTATTTTAAAGTTCGCTAGAAATYGAGATATTTAATTAAATGGTGATCCATTCTGACTACTACATTTGTAGTCACACAGGTCCACATGCTGAAACAGAACAATCACGGGCAGGCAGGCTACGAGGAGACTCCCGGTTGACTCTCTCAGGCAGGATGAAAACGACTACATTGACCATGATCCTTTGCTTGCTAGGGCCACTTTCATCATGATCCTTTGCGATTTTTTTGGTGCCATTCAGCCCACATGAGGTTGGTGGCACCTTATTTGGGGAGGACGGGCTCGTGGTAATCGCTGGAAAGGTATAAGTGGAAAGGTAATAAGTGGAAAGGTATTAACAACATCAAACACATGGTTTCCATTTGTTTGATGCTATTCGATTTKCTCCATTCCAGCCATTATTATGAGCCAACCTCTCCTCAGCAGCCTCCACTGATTCAGCCCCATTCAGCAATATGGTGGCTTCAAATTCAAATACTTCCGGCTTTATGCGCAATCGGGAGTTTTCCATAGGAATACATGGATGGCGTCAGCGCTATCACTATCTACTGGTTTTAATGTCTATGCCATTAACCCATTACCAGAGGAGGCTGGTGGGAGGAGCTATAGGAGGACATGCTCGTTGTAATGGCTGGAAGGGAATAAAGGGAACAGTATCAAACATATGGAAACCACGTTTGACTACATTCCATTTATTCCATTCCAGCCATTACAATGAGCCCGTACTCCTATAGCTCCTCCCACCAGCCTCTTCTGCACATTACACCCTCCTCTACATGTTCCATAACACCTCCAATGGAATCCACCTGCTTTTTGGGCTCAAACTACTAAACCACTGTTTAAATGATTGCAGATTAAAAATGATACATTTTCTACATGCACTTTCAAAACATGCGTTCAGAATAAGCTGTTTTCTGGCTGTCTGTGTGCAAGAAATTTACACAATTGCTCTTCAGAGAGCTGCGGTTAACCTCGTCGGAAAATAAGTCTACTCTGACCCATTTCAACCAAAGGTCTTTGTGTTTCCTGGCCTTCATAGTTGCTAGGAGACCGACATAGAAATCGACCAAGATGAGAATGAGAACCTTCCAGAACTACTATGTTTTATTAAAGTCTATCAAAGTTGTTAATTGACAAGAGTGGATTAAAACATGTAAACAACACAGCCTTTGTTTGAATTCATTAACTCAAAACCTCTCCAGTCTGAGCTGATTTTATCAGGACAACAATCACAGTCAATTCAGGCCTTCACATTGTAGGTTTTAACAGTTTGGTAAGTTTGTATTCTAACTACCAGTGGTCTGAGAAACTCACCTGAGACATACATCAGGTCACCATGGACTGTCCCAGCATGCCCGTAGTGGGGGTCGACCATGGGCGACACGAATGTCCACTCGTTCCTTCTGAGGTTGTAGCACTCCACGGTGTCTGAAGGAGTAAAAAACATAACTTCACTCAAGATACACCTTAAAGATCCTAATCCCTTGGAATTTATTGATATTTCTGTGTAACAGATTGCAGTAAAAACCTATCCAGTACACTTAGTGACTCACCGATCTCTCCTGAGGCGTTCCGGCCCCCAACAGCATACAGCTTCCCTTTCAGGGTGCTCAGGTGGAAGAAGGTTCTCTTCTCGTTGAGCGAGGCCACCTGCAGCCACCGGTCGAAGCGCGGGTCGTAGAGGTAGGCGCTGTCCACCGCCGTCTTGCCCTTGGTGTCGTAGGTGCTCTGGCCGCCTACGATATAGAGAAAGCCCCCGAGCAGGGCCACGCCGTGCTGGTAGCGGGGAACCTCCATAGGCCTCAGCGCCCTCCAATGGCCGATCTCCTCATCATACAGTCTCAGCTCCCTGCTCACCACCAGCTGCTGCCTCATCACCCCGCCCAGCGCCAGCAGGTGTTTGGCGTCCGACCGGATGCGTGTGCGCTCCGTCTGTAAGGAAGGCTGGAGGAAGGGCATCATCTGGTAGTTGCTGGCCTCTAGCAGGAGGTTGACGCAGGCCGTGTCCGAGCGCATCATGGCCGCTCCGCCGTCATCGCGTCCCTCATCCTCCTGGGAGATCTCGAGCAGCTCAGTGGGGGTCATGAGGGGGAAGCGGACCTGGCGCATCAGGGAGTAGGCGGCAGAGCGGCGGGTGGGGGGGTCGTGGTCCAGCCAGGAGCGGGCGATGCGGTACAGCTCCATCTCAGAGAAGCCCTTGAGGCTGTCACTGGCCAGGGCATTGGCCAGGCTGGGCTGAGAGAGCTTCAGGTAGCGGCCAGACTGTAGCAGCGCTGACAGGTTCTGACATACAAACTTCCCAATGTGGGCCTGTACATCCTCCAGGAGCAGGTCCCCGGCGATGCGCTCCACCTCCACACAGTTATCAATGGTGATCTGCCACACAAACAGGTAAACAGACAAGACTGGATGAACTTGTGAAGGGTCTCCTGTCTTTACATTGGCCAAACTTTCCAATGTCTCTTCAATCCACCCATCCACCTGCCCATTGTTTGTGGGGCGGCAGGTGGTTAGCGCTTTGGGCCAGTAACCGAAAGATTGCTGGATCGAATCCCCAGTGGGTTAACAAGGCAGTTAACCCACTGTTCACCGGTAGGCGGTCATTGTAAATAAGAATTTGTTCTTAGCTGACTTGCCTAGTTAAATACAGGTTAAATGAAAAATGTAAAAAAATATGTTTCAGTACCAGTAGGTAACCGGATTCACTAACCTCAGTGCTGAGCAGCTTGTTGCAGAAGCCGAGGACGGGGAGGACCTGGAGGAAGTTGGCAGCCTCCAGAGTGTCCTGCAGGTTGGCCATGCTCAGACTCAGCCGGGATGTGTAGATGAACTCTATGATGTTCTTCAGACCTGTTTTACTCACACTATGGAGCTTAATCTCCCTCATATCCTGTTCTCTCATACCCCCTAGAGAGAGGGAGCGAGGAAAAGGGAGAGATATAGAGTGTGGATGCTGTTACAGTTAATGGTGTAAGAGTGCAAGTATATTTTAACATAGTGAGATGTAAAAAGAGGACGTTTTAAGTCAAGGTGTCAGTGTCCTTGTCTGGAATTTGTTCCTTACCACATTCACCTTTATGGTGGTTGGTCTGAGTGGACGTGATGAGTGCAAGTACAGTAAGAGAGAGACTTTCATTAGCTCAGCCCTGAACTCGTCTGTGAAACAATCTTACATACTTAGGATCATTGATCCTTTGGGAGCATATGCCCTGACAAATCCTCTCCACCACACATTGTAAAACAATCACCAGTAATTCAAAGGGCACTCGCACATCTGAGCTATCTTTTTGGCAGGTGCATGGTAACAGTTGAATAAAATGAGAGAAAAAAGAAGGAACCCGCACACTGCTCTTGATAGTATCACTGATCTTTAATAAACTGTATGTATCGGCCTCACGGTCTACGTCAGAGCTTTGGTGAGTTTTTTAAATTAGCGCCCTTATGTAGACCTAGTCCCACCCACATTCGTTCCACGCGTCGAATGGGGTTGAAGTCGAAGGAAAACAAATAAGTGCTACCAAATATAACAATATGCATTTCATAAATATTCTTATAAAGTGTGGACATAAAACACGTCTGTAAAACCACAATGAGGACATCGACCTACCAAGCAAGTTTTCATAAATCATTGGGTACAGCGCAAGAAAAACGTCAGTGTAATCTGAAATAGGGGCATAATTCATGTTCAAATTTACAGCATAACATACATTGGCATTTCATCATTAAGACCTTTAGGAAATAATGTCCGGAGGGTGAACATCCAAAAACATCATCTTTTGCTCAGAGTATTATTTATATCACGTCCCCTATCTGATATCTTAACTTTCTCTATGCCACAAAATCTAAAAGGTAGAAAGGTCATGTTTTAGGTCATTAAAATGTACTGCGACTGGATAATCCCTGTCGTTTCTCCTAATTTAACTTTTATGTTTTTTTTTATGTTTTACCGGCATAGCAGAGCCCACATTGACATTTAATCATGTAAATAACATGGGTGGTGGAGCACGTAATAATGTAATTTATTTGGAACCGTTTTCCCGTGTGTGGGTGGCAGAAATATTAACACTTCATCATATTGTTGCACTGTGCGCAACCTCTGCATTTATAGCTTCCGTTCGGAAGAGGGCGTAAAAGAGCCTGGCTGATTTTCTTTTGTGGCTGGAGGTTCAGTTGGCATGGACCAATTTATTGCGTAAATTGCGATCTCTCCTATATACAACAAGTAGTGGATTCTTAAATTCAGCAGGCAAAGCTGGGTCCGATGATAAAACATGCCAGTGTTTCTTGACAGCATCTCCCACGTTTTGCGAGTTCAAAGTATATGTGGTTGTGAACATTACAGAGTGTTCTTTAGCTCTAGTTGGTCTTTTTTTGTAGTAGTTCATCTCGTGTTTTCCCCAATGCCAAATTAAGAGCTTCATCCACACATTGTGGAGAATAGTCTCTTCTTAGAAACGTATTGCGCATCTCCGCTGCTTTTTCTAGATAGTCCTCTGTGGAGTGGCATATCCCGAGCAGTCTGAAAAACTGGCTATGTGGAAGTCCTCTTTTTAATGGCTCAGGATGGAAGCTGTCCCCCTGTAATATAGTATTTATGTCYGTTTCTTTTCTATACATAGCTGTAAACAGGGTTCCATTTGATTTCTCAATCCACATATCGAGGTAATGAACACGTTTAGTGTCACATTCAATAGTGAATTTGCGATTGGGGTCAATGTCATTGAGTAATGCCATAAAGTCTAACAGCTCTTTTCCCGTTCCTCCCCATATGCAAAAAAATGTCGTCAATATATCGATACCACTTCAGGACTTTATTCAAAAATAGATGTTCGTTTTCATTATTAACAAAATAAAAAAAGACCCACATAAAGGACCGAGGTAAACACAGACTCTGGTTGGATATTCGCCTGTAGTTTTCCTTACGTCCACCAACAGCAGTTAGGGACCGTCAACATAGTGACAAATCTCATTTTTCAAATTTTAATAGCTCTTTAACCTTTACTCTTAAAACTTTCAAAACTGGTTCTAGCTAACCCGATGGCATAGACACATATTGCACACACTTTTTTTGGTCGATTTACATCTCACACTATTTTAAATTATTTCAATAGCTCCTTGGTCATGTGACCTACTGACTTCAAACAAGGTTCAGAATGTACACTCGGTGGGCCTACACATTGCACACCCTTTAGTTTGTCCATTTTCATCTCTCACAATTTTACATGAATTTTCAATGTTTTTCAATGTTTCTAATTTCAATAGCTCCATGGTCATGTGACCTACTGACCTCAAATTACTTTCAGAATGTCCACGGACTGGTTGAGATGGGCGCCGCGAGGCATCCAGTGTGGTAACACAACCGATCCCGGAGAAGTTCTCTTTTCTTTGTGAAGGGCAGGACGCCCTGGAATGGGTTCGCCGCGAGAGAGGGGCCCAAGCCCTGGAAAGCGTCACGGTTTCGGCGGCGTCCGGTGAGCTCTCSCTGGCCCTTGAAAATCCGGGGGAGACGGTGCAAATCTCACGCCCGGGCGGTACCTATATCCGCAGCAGGTCTCCAAGGGGAACAGCCTCTGGAATGTTATAACAATGTAGGTAAGGGAAGTTGGCAAAAAAAGGTCTGTAACTCCGGAATAAGGATTGGCTCTAAGGGCTGGGTTGGTCGGGCTGGGGTGCGAAGCAGGGCTGGGCTAGAGCCGCGGCTAGGGGAGCAGTCGCTCCGTCGCCCTCCTCTCAGCACCATTGGAAGTTTGTTATTCGGCCCATCTCACGGTCTCTCGTGTGGTCTCGCAAGGGGCTGCGTGCGGGGGTTCGTCAGGGTGGTGCCCGTCGGCGGACCGAAGGCGGACCGGTGGGGGGTTGGGTCCGGCGGCGGCAACTCTGGACACACGCCGGGCCCTTCTCGCGGATTTCCCTAGCTACGACGCTCGCCGGCCCCACACATTGTAGGTGGGGAGGTCTCCTCTACGCTCACTAGACTTGAGGCGGAGACTAAACCCATTGGTCCCACAGTGATAGGGCATTGCATGGATCTGGCTCATGCCCTACGAAGTGGGGAGAGGTATCTCCAGCTTGTCTGGGGAGGGAGGCCTATATCTGATGTGGTACCATCCACGCCCATTGCTTTGCTGTGGAACCATAAAACAGACGGAAGAAGCCTTGGTTCCCACTGGGCACGGATCACTGAATGTCAACTTGATGAAATTCAAAGGAGCGTACCCACCTGGCGCGGTCGCACTCAAATCACTCGTGGGGTGACTGTGACCCCCTCATGTCAAAGTGAGGAATATCAATGAAGCGCTGGTGAAGGTGGTTCCTATGGCTCTGTCCCGGAGGGCTGACTGGGCAAGCAAATGATTTAAAGGGGATGATTATTTTCTGTTGCTTCTTCCGACACCCGGTCGATGGTGCCGCTAGATACTGCGAGGAGTATTTGCTTCTCAAGCCTATAAGTATTGCGCTGGCACTTGATGTTGATTGGGTGTATAAACCCAGTTACAGTCCGCTGAAGGTTAATAGCGGCAACTGATGTCCAGTTTGTAAGACAGAAAAGCCTCTGATGATACCACCGGTCGTGACTTGAATGGATGTAAATTTGATGATATCTGACCGTAGCATGCAACCCTTCACATTCGCACTCAAATCACCTTCGGGGTGGCTGTGACCCACTTATGTCAAATTGAGGAAATTCGATGAAGCGGGGGAAAACGGCGAGACATAATTAAGAGTCTCGAGGTAGCCAAATGCCTCGTCACCTAATTAATGATGCGCAGTCCTCTGGTGGGACAGTGAGTCAGGTTGGGACTCGCTGTGGAAGTCAAAAGGTCACCAGGTGCACGAGGAGGCCTCCCCCAAGCCGGGGGGCACTCAGAGTCCGAGTAGGGGCGGCCCGGACTCAGGGGTTGGGGGCAGCACTCAGGCCATGGATGTTGGAGTGGGGACTTAGTCTGTGAGCAGAAAAAAGAGGGTGGGTCACCAGGAGCACAGAGCCTGTTACGGGTTACCGGGTGCACGTGGTTCCTGACAGCGGGACAATAGACGTTTTAGTAATTCCAGGGAGTAAGCTATACTCTAAGGCCAAGGGAGAGGGGTGTTGGCCGGGTAAGGAGAGTAGGTGTGGAGGCCTGAAGGGCTGTAGTTCCAGGGAGAAAGCTATACACTCTCAGGCCCAAGGAGAGGGCAGGCAGGCGTGCAGGGAGTGTAGGCCTAGAGGCCAGGAGTCAGAGGTCACTAGGTCAATGGGGGCCTGCCTGGAGGTCAGGAAGGCCCCAGGGAGAAGTCCCAAGTGAATAGGTGTGTGAGTGACACTGTCCTTCACGGGGGCAGAGCAGGCAAATTAATGTAAAATCAAGTGAGATTAAAATTGACAAACAAAAGGGTGTGCAATGTGTAGGCCCACTGAGTGTACATTCTGAATATTGTTCGAAGTCAGTAGGTCACATGACCAAGGAGCTATTGAAATTAGAAAGTAGAAAAATTGAATGTAAAAACGTGCAAGATGAAAATGGACAAACTCAAGGGTGTGCAATATAGAAGGGTAGTCAGTGGACATTCTGCACCTTGTTTGAAGTCAGTAGGTCACATGACCAAGGAGCTATTGAAATTTAACATTTTGAAAAATTAATGTAAACTCATGTGAGATGAAAATGGACAAACTAAAGGGTGTGCAATGTGTAGTCCCACTGATGTACATTCTGAACCTTGTTTGAGTCCAGCAGGTCACAATATCAAGAAGCTATTGAAATTCTAAAGATTAAAAATTAATGTAAAAATGTGTGAGATAAAAATTGACTAACTAAAGGGTGTGTAATATAGAAGGGTGGTCAGTGGACATTCTGAACCTTGTTTGAGGTCAGTAGGTCACATGACCAAGGAGCTATTGAAATTAGAAACATTTGAAAAGATAGAAAATTCATGTAAAATTGCTTGAGATGAAAATGGACAAACTTAAGGGTGTGCAGGCCCACTGAGTGTACATTCTGAACCATGTTTGAAGTCAGTAGGTCACATGACCAAGGAGCTATTGAAATTCAAATATAAAAAAGTTTGTACTTCGTTTACGTTCTCTAATTCAACTAGGAATAGAAAATGTTGCTCACATTTCCACATGTTTATTAGCTTTTCAAAGCTAATTAAGGGTCAAATAGTGAACATAAGACCTGTGCAATGTTGTGCGCAATTTTTTCAACATCATGACATTTATTTGGAGTCTGTGGCTCAAGTGGTTTGAGAGCTATTCAGGATTGAAAGCACAAATATCCGTTGAATATCCAACCTGAAACTGTCTTTACCTCGGTACATAAAGGTTAGCATAGCTCGGAGCGACTGTGGAGCCCATCTATGTTCCATTCGTTTGGAGATAGTGTTCATCATCAGACCTGAAATAGTAAGACTCTCGACATCTAATGTGACCAAAATACAGTCTTCTCTTAAACCCGTTATTAGTGAAATCTTGTTTATGAAGTCTACAGAGTCTTTCACATATGATGGCAATGCTTGCACATAAATTTAAAAAAAAGAGTCACGAAGTTCGACAATGGCTCTAGCATTGAGTCTATTCCTGCAACCACTGGTCTGCCTGGATAATCGCCTTGTTGTGTTTTAGGTTTGTGTAATTTTGACAAAATGTACAGGCACGTGTGGCACATTTACAGCAAAGGTATTCATATTCAGGTTTTGAGATAAGGTTATTTAATATGGCTTGCTCCAGATTAGAGCATATATCCCTTTGGAACACCTGTGTGGAATCAACACTCCGTTTTCTATAGAAACGTTCATTACTGAGTTGTCTCTGAATCTCTTCTTTGTATTTTTCATAGTCTAAAACGACAACAGCACCCCCCTTGTATGCAGGTTTAATAACCAAAGATGAATCTTTCATTAGTTCATTAAGTGCCTGTTCTTCTGTTCTAGTGAGGTTCTTCTGAATGTAGTTTGTTTTTCTCGTACATACTGATGTAACCGATGTGAAATCGCTAGCTAGTTAGCGGGGTGCGCGCTAATAGCATTTCAATCGGTGACGTCACTCGCTCTGAGACCTTGAAGTAGTTGTTCCCCTTGCTCTGCAAGGGACGTGGCTTTTGTGGCATGATGGGTAAGGATGCTTCGAGGGTGGCTGTTGTCGGTGTGTGCAGAGGGTCCCTGGTTCGGGGYGAGGAGAGGGACGGAAGCTAAACTGTTACATTGGTGCCGTGACCCGGATCACTGGTTGCTGCGGAAAAGGAGGAGGTCGAAAGGGGGGTGAGTGTAACCGATGTGAAATGGTTAGCGAGGTGCGCGCTAATAGCGTTTCAATTGGTGACGTCACTCGCTCTGAGAACTTGAAGTAGTTGTTCCCCTTGCTCTGCAAGGGCCGCGGCTTTTGTGGCACAATGGGTAACGATGCTTTGAGGGTGGCTGTTGTCGGTGTGTGCAGAGGATCCCTGGTTCGAGCCCAGGTTGGGGCGAGGAGAGGGACGGAAGCTAAACTGTTACACTGACATGGCATCTTGTTCGACTATAATTGAGGAGTTGTTAACCATAGGACAGAATTTGCTTTTGGGCTTAAAATGGGTACCAGTTCTTTGTTGAGTTTCTAGGCACGAAACAGTGTTTTGAGAAAACACGTGCTTAAGTTTACTTCTTGCGAAAGAATATAAACAGATCTACTTTCGTATCAAATGGTTGGTCTGTACATGTAGGTACAAAAGAGAGGTCCTTAGATAAGACTGAGATTTGCGTGTCAGACTTTTTTGGAGAGGTTAATTACCGCGTCCTGCTGTAGCTCCGTGTCCACAGCCTGTGTTCCTGGTCCCCTCTTTGACCACTTGCCTCTCCCACATCTTTTCCTTCGTGGAGCCTTGTTGTGCTGCTTTCAGATTACCCTGACGTTTTTCTCGCGCTGTACCCAATGGTTTATGAAAACTTGCTTGGTAGGTCATTGTGGTTTTACAGACGTGTTTTATGTCCACACTTTATAAGAATATTTATGAAATGCATATTGTTATATTTGGTAGCACTTATTTGTTTTCCTCCGACTCCAACCCCATTCGATGCGTGGAACGGATGTGGGTGGGGCTAGGTTGAGTGTGCTAATTTWAAAAAACTCACAAAATCTCTGAGAAGGACGTGAGGCCAATACGTTAAGCTTATTAAAGAGCAGTGATACTATCAAGAGCAGTGTGCGGGTTCCTTCTTTTTTCTCATTTTAAAACAATCACCAAATAATTTGACATATAAAAATATATTGACATATTGCATGAATTGAAAGCCCTCTTTGAATGTTATTTATCACAGACTAACCAGTGAACATGGCTTTGAAGTAGTCGCTGGCAGAGGCCATAATGACTCTGTGCACGGGGAAGGTGTCACTGCTGTCCCCAGGCACCAGGATGACATCACAGAGAGTCTCATCACCACGGAACAACTCAAACCCCTGGAAGGAAGAATAACATTCATCTTCCATCAATGGTCTCGATCCGCTCCATGTTAAATGGTTTTAGCAACCATTCAGATAGATTACTGAAATAATCGTCCTAGGATTCTTATACATCTTGGCAACCCTCACAGCTAAATAATCCTACAAAAAAATGACTATAGTATACTATAATATTTTTTATATGTAGTATTTACTGCAGTGTTTTTGCGGATATGACTGTAGTATACTGTAGTATTTACTGTAGTGTATTTGTTGGGATATGGATATTGGGGAGGGAAATGGGCGGGGTATATGCATATTAAACATTTGCGTATCAGTACAGTGTGTAGTATAGTATTCTACAGTATACAACACAATTCTACAGTAAGCACTACACGATCGAGGGATACGACAGTGTATAGTATAGTATTTCACAGTATACTACAGTTTACTACAGGACACTATAGAATTTTATAGTAAGTACGATAGTATTCTATAGTAAAATGTATTATTTGTTATGTGGGATAACCCTATTACACCTTTAATATCTCTGCCTGGTGTATGAGGGCTGGTTGGGTTGTACCTGTAGGACTGTGGTGCCATGCTCATTGCTGCTGAACCACCTGGTTAGAGGCCTTGGAGGGAGGCTTGGCTTCAGGCTTATATCAGTGGGTTTCGGGGGAAGCTCCAAGGGTTTAGGGGCTGGGGCTGTAGGGGTTGGAGGTTTCGCTGCTGGGGGAGTGGGACTGTCAACTGTGGCCGTGACTGGGGCCGGGGCTGGGGCCGGGGCTGGGGGCGGAGATGTGGCTGAGGGTTGGACAGGCTGTGGTGGAGGTCTGGGTGGCTCTCTAAGAGAGCCTCTGCTCCCCAGACGAGACAGTCTCCTGTGAAACCTCCCCTGCACACTCTCCTTCTCCTCTCCACTGCCCCTGGAACACAACGACAGGGGTCTGAGAGCTGCTGTATCATCCTCAGCTACAGTATAAGTTAACTCCACCCTTTATCACATTCATCTTTCTATGACATTGTTTTTCACATAAACTCATATCTTCAGTGCTGAAAAGTGCATTTATTGGATTTTTGTCCGTTTACATTAAGGTTTACAGTGGCTCGTCTTTTGTATTCTCACATTGATTCATATACAAAAATCAGGGGCGCAACTTTGGTTTTAGAAGTGGGGGGGGCATAATTATAATAMWTTTTTTTATCCAGTCGGATAAACACTCCAAACAGCCTACCCGACCGCTCGGAGGCGTCTGCATGGCCCTAAAGCACACCGTTGCCTCATTTTGTATCACATTCCAGTTATAAAACTGGGGGGGGACAAAAATTGAATTTCAGAATGTGGTGGGGACATGTCTCCCGTCCCCAGTGAAAGTTGTGCCCCTGACAAAATACTTAAACCTAAAAATGACAAATATTCGGATCAGCCTACCCCATCTCTGTTGGTGTCTTGCTGGATTTCCTGCTGCCCCTCTGTGAAAGGTTCCTTAGAAACAGAGAGATGAGACAAAACTAAAACAGGGCAGGATTAAATTGATGTTTAGTCTGTCAGTACAATATACTTTTCTATTCTCTCTTTCAGAGCCTCTTCACTCTGAACAAGCTACAATTTGGGAAATGAAACAGTTGAGTATGTCTTTGTTTCATACATAGGTTGTCTGGTACTCAATGCTCTATAGTATGACTCACTTCATCAGAACAGGCCCAGGGCTAGAGGTGCATGTTTGCAATGTGGGGCTTTCTTGATCATATCGTTACCATACTGTCTCTGTGTTAGTGTATACATGTACGTGTACGCTGTAAATGTTAAGACATTCCTGTAACTTCACACATTCCTGTAACTTCAACATTTATGTGGCAGTATGTTGCTATGGTGTAACTTCAATACTTCAATACATTTTCTGATGTTTCTAGTGGATTACAATAGTATTTTTTACATCTAACAGTAGCCTCTGAACTCTGAACTTACACCTCACTGCATATTCATAATTTCTGTTTATATTCTATTTTTGGATCATGGATGTTTCTGTGCAAGACTTTGTGCTCTATATCAAGTGTACACACTTTACACTTGCATTAACAAACATGAGAGGAAAGGAAGGAACCTACCTTGAAGTTATTATTTTCAACAGGTTCTCCCTAACCGGRCGGCCTTCTTCCGGCATACACACATAACCAACATACAGCAATCTGTTTAATGCTTTACAGATCACTAAATGTCTTCCTGCAGCAGCTGGATGCAAAGTGGAACCGTTATGTAGAGCGTGGTAAACAGCAGCACAGTCAGTTTCTCACAGCAAACCGAGAGCTCAGCCACTTCCTGTGTCAGTTCTCTTTCTTGCTCATTTCGTYTAACCCTCCCCACCCTTATTTTGACACATTAGGTGTTGTAAAGACAGATGCAGAGATGGAAGAGAAAGCGAGACATCCCACATGCAATTTTTTTCTGGTTCATATAAAGACAATGAACTAAGCAGACCAGACTCAGCTGCTAATGCATTGGTGCCTATGGGAGAGCCACCCCCCCCTAAGCAGACCAAAACTGACATTTTCTTTCATGGTAAACGACCTGGCTGGGACATCTTCATTTAACCACCATCTTTGACAGATGTATACAATGACTTGTTGCTCATCCTTTCAAACTCCAGAGACTCCTATACTATACTTCTTTAGTGTCAAATGTGGCACTACAGTGTCATAAGTTTATTTTTCTTATAATTTTTTTTTTATAATATCATGTTTCAAATAATTAGTATCTAAAGAAATGTGAGTTCAATTGTACGGGGAAACAAATAACAAACAAACACCATAACAAACACACAAACAAACTGAATGAAAGATACGAGGCATAAAGTCTTCTAAAATATGATATTTTACTCTCAATGTGGTTTTACAGTAGTTCTCACAGAAATAAGAATAAATAAAAAGGGCATCTCAATTCAAGTCAATGATGGCATAATGGGTGGACTGGCAGCCATTTTGAGTGTACCCATCCCAGGATGTAAAATCAGGAAGAATCCCTTCAATCTGTGCTATGATTTGTTGAGTCAATTCAAATGACATTATAAAAACACACTCCATTGCATGAGCCACATCAGTTAGCATCATTTTAATGAACATTCTACATTACCACGGCACTCCAGAATCAGTTGATGGAACATTCCAAAATACCATGGAAATTATTGTATCATAACACCAGGCAGCCATTGCGAGTGTACCCATGAGTTTACCAGTCAATTGCCAGGGTTAGCGCTTCCAAGTCCATTCTATTAATTCTTATTTCTATGAGTTTTCATGTCATTGTGTCTCCAGGGTTCTGAATCAAATCACACTGTTGTTCTCAGAGGATTAGGAACTGGAATGCCAAACGGCCATGTTACATCACTCTATCTACCAATCAACCACACTCCTCTCACTGCTGCATTCACAACCGTATTCCACCTCACCATCCAGAACAGTTATTACAATCAAACCAGAAGGGATCAATCATTTCACCTTCAGATCTGCTTTGACTGAGGGATCTCTGTTAGACATTGATCTAAAGGCAGACCACCTTCACAATTCACTAAACTTTAGTCACCATATCAGAGACACAATATCAGGCCTCTCTCACTCATACATGCGTTAACACTGGGCCTGCAGCCATTGAGAGTTAGGAATAGGGTAAACGGCATGATCTATATCATGTCAACATATCTCAGCTGAGTGATAACCATATTTTGCTGGTTATATCATATGGAAGCTGCTTGTATTGCAATGTCCAGTTATTTCCCCACAAGAACTCGGGCAGCCACATTGGATTCCACTATTAATGTTGAGGATGTTTTAGATTGATGTCAGATTCAGTTTAAGTTCATTATGATTCATGTGACAGGTATTGTTTTGTTGTCCCAAATTCCGGTTTAGTTCGAAGTTATACTGATTGAGAAGATAGCTCCGTTTTGCTGCGTCGTCATAGTTGTCTGGCTGATTCTGGCAACCCCTGCTGTCAAGTCACAGTTTAGAGAACTGGATGAGGTTCCTGTTGATCTCAGCCACGTTCCTGCACCCTGGGGGAGGAAAGATCAACAAAACATTAGTGTTGCATTGTTATGAGGTTGATGTAATGATAGCTAAGGGTTTTTAATCTCAGACTGGAAAAAATATAATTACAGATGTAGAATCTTAATTTGTTGCTAAGAATTTTTTTGCACAGCAGGAAATGCAAATGTGTAGTGTATTGGAGGTTTAAAAAGGCTTCTAAAGTTAGTCATTTCCACTTAGAAAATTCTGACTTGATTTCCTCCAACGAAAAATGGATCAATCCTTACAACAATGTCCATTAATTATAATCCACATAATAATTCACATTTCCTATTGCTGTAGAATTATTTTCCTGTTGTAGCAAACTGGCTCAAATGAATATCCTTCATTTATATGTAAGAAGTTTTGTTCCTCACTCACCAGACAGAGCCATTGACAGACGGAACTCATCGTTGAGGATCTGTAGTACCTCCCTTACCCCCTCCTCACCCTGAGTAAACAAACACAGGCAGCAAGACAGTCGTTACTCTCAGTATCTAAACTTAATAGGTCAATGACACACAACGTTAATAGTTACTTTATAGGCAAGGCCCCACACGGCTGGCCTCCCGATGAACACACACTTGGCTCCCAGAGCCACGGCCTTCAGCACGTCACTACCGGTGCGAATCCCCCCGTCCAGATACACCTCGATACGCCCTTGCACCGTATCCACGATCTCAGATAGGGCATCTATCTGTGTGGTAGATAGAGAGAGCAGAGGGAGGTAGAGAAGAAAAGCCTACTTAGCCATGACATAAAGGACAGTTAATTTGAGGACTCCTACTGTACAACAATGGAGGTTAAGCTCTAGGGGAAGATCTCAATTGCATACTCCTCGCGTCCTCTCTCCTAGTCTCCTAGCCTCCTTCTCAAAACCCATTGAAGAAGGTCAGAGAGGAGGAACTGGCATTTCATCCAATGGGTTTTGAGAAGGAGACAAGGAGAGAGAATGCGAGAAGTATGCAATTGAGATCTTCCCTTAGAGTTCAACCTACATTGTTGTACAGTAGGAGTCCTCAAATGAACTGTCCTTTAATATCACCATTTCATTAACTAAATATTGTTTGGCTTGCTGATTGTAGAGTGAAATAGAGGGGACATGAGGACGAGGTGGTGTAATTTGTCCCCGTTCTTACCGTGGCGGGCCCTCCGTCCAGCTGGCGTCCTCCGTGGTTGGACACGATGATGCCCTGGACGCCGTGCTCCACGGCCAGCTCAGCATCCTCCTTGGTCAGGATGCCCTTGATGATGATGGGCAGGCGGGTGAGAGACTGCAGCCAGTATACGTCCTTCCAGCTGATGGAGGGGTCCAGGGTGTTGGAAGGGATACCATACTCTTCAGAACTCGCAGCCTCCTACAGACATAAAATGCAGTACACAAACATATACAGTACAGTAACATATACAGTACAGTAACATATACACACAGAAGGACGCCTCAGGGGAAATGCATTCGTTGGATTTATTAAATCATTCAAAAGCAGCTACTGTCTCTCTGCTATGCGCACTGTGGGATAGTTTCCTGGACACAGATTAAGCCTAGTCCTGGACTAAAAAGGACTAAATGTTCAATAGAGATTCTTCATTGAAAGTGCTTCTTAGTCCAAAATTATGATGAATCTTTGTCTGAGAAATAGTCCCAATATGATTTTACGGTTAAATCATTACTGTTAAAAATATTTAATCTAGAAAAGAAAGCAAAAAATATGTTTATTTTACCATTACCTGGATGACCCCGTCAAAGTTTTTGACCTTGAGGTGCGGCGGGAGCTTGAACTGGTTGCGTATATCGTTGCGGCGCTTTCCAGTGTAGGGCACGTCGACGGTGAGGACCAAGGCTTTGTAGCCCAGGGCCTCCACACGGTGAACGATTGACTCAGACAGCTTCCTGTCCCGGTACACATAGAGCTGGAACCAGCGGTAGCCGTTAGGTGCTGCAGCCACGATCTCCTCCACAGAGCAGGTGGAGTAGGTACTGGTGATGTAACAGGTGTTCACTGCCTCCGTACCTGAGGAAAGAGAGAGAGAGATTTTGAGTTG
Organism: Salvelinus sp. IW2-2015; assembly: GCF_002910315.2. Lineage (NCBI taxonomy): Eukaryota > Metazoa > Chordata > Actinopteri > Salmoniformes > Salmonidae > Salvelinus > Salvelinus sp. IW2-2015. The sequence continues at coordinate 33,600,438 of NC_036839.1, forward strand.
ATCACCCCTAGGATACTCAGTGACAACAAAGCTATTGATCTGCAGAGCTCAACCTCTACAGCTGTTAAACCCCTTCTAGTGCTCACCCCTGGCAGTAGCCATTTCGCCCTCGTGCCAGGCCAGGCAATGGAAGGCAGTGGGGGCGATGCCCACAGGAAAGCTGATCTCTGTGCCCTGCACCGTGGTCCTGGTGTCACTCACCGACACGTCCCGTAGAATCCGTGGTCGCAGACGGATCCTGGGACAGAGACAAATTGATTTTTTTGAGTCACATTGTTACCAGTTCTTCCTAGCACTCTAGTTTGACGTGTGGTGTTGTTGAGTGGTTTTTGTGACATAAAATTGTATATCTTGTAGTTTACAGGACAGGGAGAGGTACCTACCGTTTGTAGGCCAGCAGATTGTCGTCCCTGGTGCAGCACTCATCTGCTCCGGCTGCGTAGTAGTCCCAGGTTGCCTTGGAGAGGTGCTCTTTGGCATACTCCTCAAAGTCTGTGAGACATACCATAGCCATCTCAGCACAGCGGATCCCCTCTCTGTGGGATACAGTGGGGCAAAAAAGTATTTAGTCAGCCACCAATTGTGCAAGTTCTCCCACTTAAAAAGACGAGAGAGGCCTGTAATTTTCATCAGAGGTACACTTCAACTATGACAGACAAAATGAGAAAAAAAATCCAGAAAATCACATTGTAGGATTTTTTATGAATTTATTTGCAAATTATGGTGGAAAATAAGTATTTGGTCACCTACAACATAGCAAGATTTCTGGCTCTCAGACCTGTAACTTCTTCTTTAAGAGGCTCCTCTGTCCTCCACTCGTTACCTGTATTAATGCACCTGTTTGAACTTGTTATCAGTATAAAAGACACCTGTCCACAACCTCAAACATGCACACTCCAAACTCCACTATGACAAGACCAAAGAGCTGTCAAAGGACACCAGAAACAAAATTGTAGACCTGCACCAGGCTGGGAAGACTGAATCTGAAATAGGTAAGCAGCTGGTTTGAAGAAATCAACTGTGGGAGCAATTATTAGGAAATGGAAGACATATAAGACCACTGATAATCTCCCTCGATCTGGGGCTCCACGCAAGATCTCACCCGTGGGGTCAAAATGATCACAAGAACGGTGAGCAAAAATCCCAGAACCACACGGGGGGACCTAGTGAATGACCTGCAGAGAGCTGGGACCAAAAGTAACAACGCTACCATCAGTAACACACTACGCCGCCAGGGACTCAAATCCTGCATGCCAGACGTGTCCCCCTGGTTAAGCCAATACATGTCCAGGCCCGTCTGAAGTTTGCTAGAGAGCATTTGGATGATCAAAAGAAGATTGGGAGAATGTCATATGTCAGATGAAACCAAAATAGAACTTTTTGGTAAAAACTCAACTCGAGGACAAAGAATGCTGAGTTGGCATCCAAAGAACACCATACCTACTGTGAAGCATGGGGGTGGAAACATCATGTTTGGGCTGTTTTTCTGCAAAGGGACACAGGACGACTGATCCGTGTAAAGGACAGAATGAATGGGGCCATGTATCGTGAGATTTGGAGTGAAAAACTCCTTCCATCAGCAAGGGCATTGAAGATGAAATGTGGCTGGGTCTTTCAGCATGACAATGATCCCAAACACACGCCCGGGCACGAAGGAGTGGCTTCGTAAGAAGCATTTCAAAGGTCCTGGAGTGGCCTAGCCAGTCTCCGATCTCAACCCCATAGAAAATCTTTGGAGGTAGTTGAAAGTCCGTGTTGCCCAGCAACAGCCAAAACATCACTTGGCTCTAGAGGAGATCTGCCATGGAGGAATGGGCCAAAATACCAGCAACAGTGTGTGAAAACCTTGTGAAGACTTACAGAAAACGTTTGACCTCTGTCATTGCAAAACAAAGGGTATATAACAAAGGTATTGAGATAAACTTTTGTTATTGACCAAATACTTATTTTCCACCATAATTTGCAAATAAATTCATAAAAAATCCTACAATGTGATTTTCTGGAATTTTTTCTCTCATTTTGTCTGTCATAGTTGAAGTGTACCTATGATGAAAATTACAGGCCTCTCTCATCTTTTTAAGTGGGAGAACTTGCACAATTGGTGGCTGACTAAATACTTTTTTGCCCCACTGTATATGATCACTGTCAGGGACAGCAGATGTAAAGCAATGTCATCAATATGTCAATTACACTACCAGGTAAGCCTGTATTAAAAGCAGAACTGGAGAAATAGTTATGGCATTGATGGAGATTTAACACAGTAAAAACACTGTACTYTATTGTGAGCTGAAAGGAGTTGTAAATTGTGCAATTGAAACACATACAATAACTGCAAACAGCTTCTGGTGCATTTTTCACAAGAATACAGTGTGGAACATTTTGTGGTGTCACCAGAACCTGGCTTTCGGAGCTTTCGACCCAAATGATTTTGTCTCAACAGCGAGTCTTTTGCGCTGCTGGGATGGTGAATAAAACTAAGCTACACTGCATTACACACTGCATTGGAAATACAGCTGGGCTTGGATCTGTATGCACAGAGATGACCTCAAATAACCTAAAGTTAATTAAGGACACAATACAAAACTAGCCAACTTGTCAACACCCATGTTTTTTGTAAATATGCCTACTGGACTAGTACAATACTAAGCAATTATCACAACAGAGAAACAAATCTACACAATCAAAATGCCAGAAAACATAACAGTGCAGTCATATTATTTTTTATTTTCAAAAAAATAATTACAGCAGCCTATGAATCTCATTGTCTTCATTTGAGTAGTTTAACTATTATAGACCCCCCCAGAGGAAGTTGACATCACGGTCCGCAAACWAACGTTTAAGGTGCATGCCGCCACCTACTTTGCTGGAGTGTGCAATCAATCATGGTCTGCTTAATTCTGTACTACTAAGAAAATAACATTAAAAGACCAAATAAATCCCTACTAACTTCTACCATTTCAACAGTAACATATGTTACCCCCAATAACTATTTTGTCGTATCCACTATAACCTTCAACCTGGCATTTGTGCTTTCCACAAACCGAGTCGTGTTGATAACCTTACCAATGAAAACTATGTTCGCTATCAAAGTGTCAAAGAGACACAGCACATTCATTCCACCAATCTGTTTTACAGACTCTGCATATGATACATCATGAATGATTCTATATCTCTGAGCCTCTCTCTGCACCTGGCATCCACCAAATGCTGCACTATGTTCCCCCCCCACAATTACAACACTTGACCTTCATATTGCTTCCACATTCACCATAATCATGTTCCCCTCCACACTTGGCACATCTCTTCTTTCTTTTACACTGAACAGCTACATGACCCATTCTTTGGCATTCAAACACTGCCATGGGGATGGGACAAATTCTCTGACATTGAAACTATCTGTACTTTTCCAGGTAAAACCTTTTCAAACCTCAGCAGCTGTCACGACTCCGACCGAAGGTGACTCCCCTTCCCGTTCGGGTGGCGCTCGGCGGTCGTCGTCGCCGGCCTACTAGCTGCCACTGACTCTTTTTCCYCCYCCTCCTTATGTGTTTATTTGTTACACCTGTGTTGAGGTGATTATAATTAGTTGGGCTTTATTAGTCAGCCAGCCCGTACGTTTCTTTGTGCGGGATTGATCAGTTGTACCTTGGTATCGGGAGTAGACGAACGTATTGTTTATTTCGTTCGTAGAGTGTATTTGGACTGTTTTTTTGTCCCCCGTGTATGGGGCATTTGTTTGTACACCCAGTGTTTTCGTGGGGACATTGTTTACCGTGTGTGCATTAAAAGCACTATATTGAAYTCTCTGTTGTTCCTGCGCCTGACTTCACACCCCCGACACCCAGAGCGTTACAGTAGCACTGATAAGCTTTCACTTCTTTGACCCTCTTTTCTACAGATCAACCTTTTGGCCTCTATCMCTCTTCCTCCCTTCACATGTTTTTTAATATCATCTGTGGACATAGATATTGGGACCCCAGTGATGACTATCCTCAACCTAGCAWAAGCACAAGGGACATGGCTTTTAATCTTCTTCCAAATAAGCTTTTCCATTTGCAGAATCTTCCCTTGCCGAGCCTGGCTACCACAAAATATTAACAATGTACCTTTTCCAATGAACCGGGCTAGTTTGACTTCACCTATCTCTTTCTCTACGGCATTGGATAGGATAGGGTGTACGCCAGTATTTCAATGTAATGTCCTGTCCTAGAGAGGAAATGCAGGTTTAGGTTTCATCTCCGAAGAATGACGAAGGCTACTTATACATATTCACAAATTAGGTGTTGGAATTTTCATGTGTAGTTGATAAACATCAACAAATAGGGCACTGACAGCTGTCAGTGTAGCTAGCTAGCATGCTAACCGTATATAGCTGATTATACATATAATTGGTTATATAGTTATTTCCCATAGGGCGGCGCGCAATTGACCCAGCGCCGTCCGGGTTTGGCTGGGGTAGGCCGTCATTTTAAATAAGAATGACATGCCTAGTTAAATAAAGTTTCAATAAAAAAATCATACAAAATAAATGTCTTACTTCCCATTCTCTTTGCTGATGATACCAATTAGATTTTAYCACACAAGAATTTTGATTCACTAATTAATGAAGCCAACTCAGGCATGACCAAATTTCCTGAATGGTTTCAGATAAACTAATTATCTTTAAATGTTAAAAAAAATCTAGCTTTATTGTATTCACCAGTAAGAACAAGAAMTGTAAAAAAGAAAAAGCCAGAATCCCAATTGGTGGGACTGATATGGATCAAGTCACATCCACTAGATTACTCATAGTTCTTATTGATGAAAAGTTGTCCTGGAAAGATCATATTCAGTTGGTCTGCAGCAAAGTGATGAAATCTGTTGGTGTCATCAGGAAGATTAGTGGTTTGGTTCATCAGTCTTGCTTCCTTACTCTTTACTATAGCTTAATTGACCCATATCTCATTTACTGTTATATTGTCTGGGCCAGTAAATATGCCTCCTACATACAAAAATTACTCATCATACAAAATACAATTGCAAGACTAGCCACCTCCTCTAATTACCTGGCTCTATCTGCACCTTTGTTTAAGAAACTCAAAATATTGCCTATATACGACATCAATGTACGCCAATTATGCATTTTCGTCTACAAATACTCATGCCTCAAAAATAGTTTACCTAAACCCTTCCATGGATTCTTCAAGGTTCATTTTGAAATCCATCTATATAACACAAGCCGCTGCGATAACCTTCACCTTCCCCTCTGTCGCACCTCACATAGTCAATTCTCTATCAGATACAGAGGTACCATACTCTGGAATTCTTATCTTCACATTGCCAGAATTCCCTCAATAACGAAGACTGGGGGTCAGCCTGATGAACCAAACTACTCAGTAATCTCCTCCATATAGCCCAACTCTCACACACTCACACCACCACACACACACATTTCAACAAAACACATAYTGTTTATTATTTTTTGTGATTGCTGATCGGTTTATTTGTACATTTATGATTGGTGGGTTTTGTTATCTGTTTTATCTTTGTACTTMTGTATTGTATATTGTTTTGTGGTTTTTATTTAAGCCTTTGGGCTTCCAAACCCACCCGCACACCGTTTTTTATTTATTTGTTTTTTATCTGTATTGTTGTTTATCACTTATTTTCTTTGGTGCAAATAAATTAAATCTAAACCTARCTAGCTAGCTATCTTGCTAATCTTATCTAGCTAGCGAATGCTATCTGTTGTCGCTGTGTTTTGTTTTACTACTCCATATTCAAAGGATTAGCCAGCTGGCTCTATGACTGGTTCTGGAGCTGGATTTGTCATGGGGAAAACTTCCCACAGATGGAAACCACTGGTCTATCTTTGTCTTTGCCATCTATTGCTATTTTAAGTTTTGGCATCCTCCATAAATTGCAGCCGTGAATCTGTCATTGAAAGAGTTAAAAAGAATAAGATGAAACTCTGGGCATATTGATAACTATTGAAAGATACGTGTTTTCTACATTGTAATGGACATGGTGCAACCTTTKGTAGGTAGGCTGCAGTAAAGCATTTTATACTTTAGTAGACACTTTTATCCAGAGCAACTTATAATAGTGAGTGCATACGTCTTCGTACTGGTCCCTGTGGGAATCGAACCCACACCCCTGGCGTTGCAAGCACCATGTTCTACTAACTGAGCAACACAGGACCAAGCAAGCCCGTGCTCATGGTTCATACAGGGGAAGTTAAATTATAGACTACAATGACTTTGCTCATGATCATGCACGCCGCAAATGACATGTTCAGTAATTACAGTGCTTTCAGAAAGTATTCACACCCCTTGACTTTTTCTACATTTTGATGTGTTACAACAGCCTGAATTTAAAATAGATTCCATTTAGATTTTTTGGTCACTGGCTTACACACAATATCCCATAATGTCAAAGTGGAATTATGTTTTTCAAAAAGTTTACAAATAAATTAAAAATGAAAAGCTGAAATGTCTTGAGTCAGTAAGTATTCAACCCTATTGTTATGGGAAATCTAATTAAGTTCAGCAGTAAAAATGTGCTTAACAAGTCACATAATAAGTTGCATGGACTCACTCCGTGTGCAATAATAGTGTTTAACATGATTTTTKAATGACTACCTCATCTCTGTACCCCACACATACAATTATATGTAAGGTCCCTCAGTCAAGCAGTGAATTTCAAACRCAGATTCAACCACAAAGACCAGAGAGGTTTTCCAATGCCTCGCAAGAAGGGCATGTATTGGTAGATGGGTAAAAAAAGCAGACATTGAATATCCCTTTGAGCAAGGTGAAGTTATTCATTACACTTTGGATGGAATATCAATAGATCCAGTCGCTACAAAGATACAGGCGTCCTTCCTAACTCAGTTGCCGGAGAGGAAGAAAACCGATCAGGGATTTTCCATGAGGCCAATGTAGACTTTAAAACAGTTATGTCAGGACCCGGTGCGAGAAACAGTCACTAATAATCGTCAGAACCCAGAAGATGAGGCAGACACAGCAGTACTAGAGATGGTGGTTTAATTAAAGAACAAAATCTTCAGGCAAAGAAACTAAATCCACAATGTCCAAAAATAAAGCCAAGAGGCACAAAATGGAAATCTCCAAAATACAAAAGAAACTCCAAAGTGGTAAAAAACAGCAGGGAAAAACACCTCAAAAGACTACTCAAATAATACACAAGAACTAAACCAGAGAACCTCTGGAAAATCCAACAAGAGAAATATCTGTATAAAACAAGGCTTGGGCTGGGGCTGGGTGTAACTTACAAACACTGAGCAAGGAACTGAGGAACACACAGGGTTTAAATACTAACAAGGGAATGACCTACAGGTGCAAACAATAATTAGAGCAAGAAAAACAAAAGGTACAAAAAAGGTGCAATGGGGACATCTAGTGACCAAAACCCGAACAGTCTTGGCCAAAACCTGACCAGTTACAGAGTTTAGTAGCTGTGATAGGAGAAAACTGAGGATGGATCAACAACATTTGAGTTACTCTACAATACTAATCTAATTGACAGAGTGAAAAGAAGGAAGCCTGTACATAATACAAATATTCCAAACATGCAYCCTGTTTGCAACAAGGCACTAAAGTAATGCTGCAAAAAATGTGGCAAAGCAATACATTTTTGTCCTGAATACAAAGTGTTATGTTTGGGGCACACTCCATATTTTCACGCATAGTGGTGGCTTCATCATGTTATGGGTATGCTTGACATTGTTAAAGACTGGGGAGTTTTTCAGGATAAAAAAGAAATGGAATGTAGCTAAGCACAGGCAAAAKCCTAGAGGAAAACCTGATTCAGTCTGCTTTCTACCAGAGACTGGAATATTAATTCACCTTTCAGYAGGACAATACCCTAAAACACAAGGCAAAATCTACACTGGAGTTGCTTACCAAGAAGACAGTGAATGTTCCTGAGTGKCCGAGTTACAGTTTTGACTTAAATCTGATTGAAAATTTATGGCAAGACTTGAAAATGGTTGTCTAGCAATGATCAACAACCAATTTGAAGAATTCTGAAAAGAATAATGGGCAAATRTTGTACAATCCAGGTGTGCAAAGCTCTTAGAGACTTACCCAGAAAGGATCACAGCTGTAATCRCTGCCAAAGGTGAATCTAACATGTGTTGACTCAGGGGTGTGAATACTTATGGAAATTAGATATTTCTGTATTTTATTTTAAATACATTTGCAAAAATGTCTAAARACATGTTTTCACTTTGTCATTATGGGCTATTGTGTGTTTTATTTAAATCAATTTTTAATTCAGGCTGTAACACAACAAATAGAATGATTCAAGGGGTATGACTACTTTCTGAAGGCACTATATACTGTAAGTTCCTTGAATTTTCTTTCAAGGGTGCCATTTCACCCTTTACACAMTTGTCGTTTCTACCTGTTACACCAATCAAAGCAGGGTAGCGAATAGTGAAGCAAAACTTTGGTGGTCAAAACCATTCATCTTGGGGTGACGGCGGGATCATTTCACCCAATTATACCATTTATAAAATGTTCCTATATATATACACTGAACAAAAATATAAACGCAACATTTAAAGTGTTGGTCCCATGTTTCATGAGCTGAAATAAAAGATCCACGAAATGTTCCATACGCACGAAATCTTTTTCTCAAAAATATTGTGCACAAATTTGTTAACATCCCTGTTAGTGTTTCTCCTTTGCCAAGATAATCCATCCACCTGACAGGTGTGGCATATCAAGAAACTGATTAAACAGCATGATCATTACCTTGTGCTGGGGACAGTATAAGGCCACACTGAAATGTTCAGYTTTGTCACACAACACAATGCCACAGATGCCTCAAGTTTTGAGGGAGCGTGCAATTGGTATGCTGACTGYAGRAATGTCCCCCAGAGCTGTTGCCAGAGAATTTAATGTTAATTTCCCTAACATAAGCGGCCTCCATCGTCGTTTTAGAGAATTTGACAGTATGTACAACCGGCCTCACATCCACAGACCACTTGTATGGCATCATGTGGGCGAGCGGTTTGCTGATGTCAACATTATGAACAGAGTGCCCCATGGTGGCGGTGGGATTATGGTATGGKCARGCATAAGCTACAGACAACGAACATGATTGCATTTTATTGATAGCAATTTGAATGCACAGAGATACCGTGACGAGATCCTGAGGCCCATTGTCATTCCATTCATCCACCGCCATCACCTCATGTTTCAGCATGATAATGCACGGCCCCATGTCGCAAGGATCTGTGCACAATTCCTGGAACCTTAAAATGTCCCAGTTCTTCCATGGCCTGCTTACAAATGTCACCCACTAAGCATGTTTGGGATGTTCTGGATCAGACTATTCTCAATTTAATCTTGTCTTTACTAATACGTACAATTAGTTTAAATTTAGAATGACCCATTATCAAATGGTCAGGAACAGGGGCAGAGAAAAAATACATGTCATCTGTATGCACTGGAATAGAGAATGGATGCTTTCCCGTCTTTCCCGTCGATGCTTTCCCGCTTTCCCGTCGTCCGTTTTTCAATGATGCCTGGTAGGCTACTTCGGTTTTATAGCAGATCATGTGCTTAATATGAGCAAGCTGACAAATAAATATGAGAACACTTATTTAAATCCAAGCATCAACTACTGGTTATATTCCGCCMAAACTGTATACCATGGGCTCTCCAACCTTGTTCCTGCATCTACCCAGTGCTTAATTTGGGAAACCAAGTCAAATCTGTTTCGTTGTGTTAGGCTTGAAAACAACATTCACAATTACCATGTTTTCCACTCAGTTTCAACCTGYTGTTGAACTTCTTTCTTCAAATTGGTCATCACAGTAAGGTGAGTTTTAAAAGTGTGATACTGTTTTGATGACAAGTGATTGATGTGACTTTTGATTGCATTTGCATTGACATCAGAGTGGTTAGAGGGACAATAGAGTGCTGAGTACCAGGCCATTAGGACCTGATGGTAGTTAGTAAGTTGGGTACGTACTACCAATGGATGTCCAGAGTGCATAACAGGAGATTACTGTGACTCAATGGTCACATGGAATTTTACTGCGGTCTCATGACTGTGGTGTTGACTCATGACTGTGGTGTTGCGGTAATACTGTGACTAGAACAGCCCTAGTGCAAAAACACAAGTTTACACCCACTATTTTAATTTGCTCCATGGCTCAGGCGGCCAAGTGGACACAAGGCTGTTTGGCTCATCTCAGTCATGAAGAGGAACTTTGCAGCTGTTTCTGACTAATAAACAACGCCATGCTGGTGGATGGTAACATTCAAATAAAACTCAGCCCTGAAACTAAATGTAGGCTGAAAAGAATTTGGATGTAATAGCATAAGAAAAAATACTGCATTCACATGGATTTGCAGGAAGTGGGCAGGTCGGATTTGTCACTCAAAGCGAAAAAATATCATACTTTGACTAAAACGATGACTCATTGATTTAAATCGTTGTGCAACAGCATGGGTAAGTTCTGGCCATCCTCTTTCAGTGAGAAAAAGTGGATTTAGACTGGTCTGGACATTTAACAGGCAGTATACATWWAAAAAAAWAAATGTATTCATCTAGTCATTGTCATTTCATGAAATGTCAATCTGCGAAAAAAATGAAAAAAAATGAAAAAAACTCACATCAATAGAGGTGCTCATGTGAGCAAAGCAGCTGACATGCAACACACACAGCAACGTGTCAAATTACATTATGAAGGGTCTACTAATATCATTCTGATACAACTAATCACTCTAGACCTCAGTGACATAGACACACACAAATCCATTCGGAAATGTCTGGTTAACAGAGCAATGCAGCTCAGAGTTAGATCTATTCTAATTGTGTGATTGTGTGCTTTTGTGTGAGTTAAATAAAACTATCATAGAGATTAACACTGGCAGTGAGTGTGACCCCGCTGTGACCTTTGGAGTTATTGTGCTTACAGAGGCTGGAATTGTGCTGATGGCACAGCAAGCCATAGAGAAGGGAGGGGGGTCGCACATTACATACTACAGCACAGATGGGGACATACATACTAGGCCTACACATAAAACACACAGAATGTGGCAAGCCGCACTATGGTCAGTAACACACAGCACTACAGTACATGTATAGCAGGGTGGTCAGTGACCTAGACCTAGAGTACATTGCACACAATAACTTGAACGACTACTGTAGTCTACATACCAAATTATCACAGGGTTGTTAGTGACTCCTCAACTGACATAGGTTTATCTTTGAGTTTGCCTGACAGAGATTTTTATTGTGCAATTTTATCTGAGTTTACTGTATGTGACTGTATCTGACAGTCGCTGAGTTCACCTGCTGACCTGAGTAGCCATCCATGGAGAACCACTCACCGATTACAGCTGGTGCTCATTGTCTCTGAATGAACTTCAATACTCCTGGCAGAGTCATAACCTGGAAGAAAATTAAGATACAAATGACTGTACATCTCCCATGCTGTGATTGACAACAATGTGATCTATGAACACCTGAGGGCAGTGCAATACAGAATAAAGGGATTATAAACAGAGCTGTTCAATCTCTACCTGTATAATATGCCAGGCTATCACACATTCAACGAGAGAACATGACATATACAATACCTACTGTTCAGCAACAGTATACTGTATACTGAGCTGCCATTCAAATGAAAATGGCTGTTGACATAATACTGTATCTCAAATGCATAGCAGCCTACTGTAAAATGATTTATGTTGAATTTTGAGGCCTTCATTAAAAACCTTTAGATGAGGTGACATCAAAAACCTTTAAATTAGTTGATTAAACAATGATCATACTATTTCCCATCAATTATGTCTTCTATAGAAYTTGCAAGATAGACTTGTAGGTAGGGTTCAGATCCGATCAGTTCTAAAGTGTTTCTCCACAAATATCAGTCAAGTTCCATGAACATGATGTTAAAGGAATGTTAACCTGTGTCCTATAGATTGTGAATGATAAATTACCTCCCTCTCTACACCTGTCAATGTTGGTCATTTAGGCGCTCTCAATGGGAGTTCAAAGCACATTGTTATGGTACATTTCTAGAAGACCAGCTGTGTGTATTATAATAAACGTCTATGGAAAATAGCATACATATAACAGAAAATAAAATGACCTTTTGAAAAAAAAATCAAGGTTTGGTTTACTGTAGATCACATCACATGTAAATGATTATGACTTCAGATGTTTTGATATTTATCAAAGAAAGCAGCTACATATCAGTTTCCAAAGAATCAGGCAGTGATGGTGGTACTGAGCAATGTACATCTTGTACATTTTGTTTACAGTGTCTTCTCCTCTCTCCCTCTCTTTCTCTCCCTCTCTCTACTATGTTAATAGATGTAGTCCTACAGTAGCTGATGTAAAAAGGCCCTGGGGGCAACCACACAGGAGGAAAATGTGAGGTGTCTTACCTTGTCCTTTAACCTGTCCTAGTTTGCTCTCGTAGCCTGTCACCTCTCATATGACACAAGTGTGCAGGGCAGGACAGTGTCAGGGGMAGGGCAACTCTAGCTCCACTCACTCCAATTGGGAGAATTCCTTTGATACCGCCCACCACTCATTCACACACACTGGCTCAATACTAACCTCCCCTGTCAGCAGTATGGGGCCCCTGTTCTCTCTTTGTACATGCCTGATAAAGGGGGGCAGATAGGATAGCATAGCAACCCTTCTCTTCAATTGTATTGATGGGTGTATGGATGGATGGGTGGGTGACTGAATGAGTGAGTGAGAGTGAGTGGGTGAGTGACCGACAGTCACATTACTTACGAGACAGTGTCCGTGTGCATTCATGTGTATCCTGTCCTCCTGGTTACAGTTGAATGACTACCGCTTTTTGGATTCTTGATTCATTATTGTCTTAATCTTTTCATGTGCACAGTACCCCATTGACTGTAAATCATTAGTGTCAAAGTCCTCTGGAAATGTCCTACAAAGTAGGCTGTATACCCACACTACACATCTTTTCACTACATAGAAAGGAGGATGGAGTAGAGAGAAAGAGAGCGAGAGAGAAACAGAGATTGATTGACACAGAGAGAGAGTGAGAAAATAAGAGTGAATTCAATAAATGTCACAGCGTCTGAACTTGCCACGAACGTAACAAAACTCCCCGAAATGTTGTTCMAGCATTCTAAAACAGCAGTGGGTGTAGTGGTGCTACATTAGATTTTGTCTCTCTATTTCATTACTACCTTGGAATTCGGTTCATTCTTAGTCAATTTTACCGCTGCAGTAACAGAGCCAGGTCTCTTAAAACAGCTCTTTGCTGAGTGTTTTATTTTGTTTTAATTGGAAGACTGTGAAGGTGCAGGCCAGGGGCTGGGGGTTGAGACTGGGGTTGGGACTCTAAAGCTTTGGCCAAGTCTCACACGTTGGCGGCCCCTCTGAGGGCCATGGGGAGGTGGCTCTGTTACCTGCTCTAAGTGAAGTGTAAATTGTGTTATTCCACAGCTGGCTCTGATGCCTATCACTGCGTCTATCTCGCTCCCAACTCCTCAGACGCGTTAGGAGAGGAGGGGAGAAAACTTCTTCCACATGCTGTCTCTCCCTCAGGCTATTGCTCGGCTAGCCCAGAACATGTTTGTTGAATTGTTAAGGTGTTCTCCTGCCCTGACAAGCATCCTCAACTCTTTCTATAAACTCTTTCTATACCTCTGTCGAAGTTGCCCTCTTTTTCTCAGTCTGAGAAAAAAATTAATTACTTTGTAGGTTTGTAGTGTCAGGTGTTTGGGTCTCATTGTTTCATTCCACCTTGCATTGAGKCCATAAAGCTGGCTGTTGRTCACAGTTCTTAGATCAGGGGAAAGCAGTATGTGACCAGGGACTAGGGGTCAAATGTGTGGCAGATTTCCCACCCAACAGATTGCGTTGTGAACTGTACATGCAGTTGACTAAATTGTGAGGCTAAAAATTGGGAACGAAAGACGGTCAGATTTTAGGCCAATAAAAGTTCTTACATTTTTACTCTGATAAAAAAATAAAAAAATATTGGAGACCTGTTCTAAGAATGCAGCAATCAAAATAAACACATTATACAGAAATCCACAATGCAGTGACAGCAGGTGTAAGCCCCATCTGTTACACAGGCACAGATATACAGTAGTTGTTTCTCTGCTTCTCTACTGTAGAGTGAACAGTAGAGTGAAAAAGCCCTAAAGTGAACACATGAGTTGCTGTAAATGTCATGTACTGGATGAATGATGGATGTCTCCAGTGTTTAATGCCTGGGAGAGACAGGGAGCATAACTCACAGTTTAACTGACAATGAGCCGTCATGATTCATCTATACTCTGTATTCTCACTCCTCTCATCTACAGTAACTGCATGGGAGACTTTCCAGCCAGCACATTTGGTTCCTTGGAAGCTGTGGGAATGTACGTTTTTGGTTTCCAATTGGTTCCGGGAACAAAGCCATACGTTTCCTGACTGGTAAAACTGATAGTTTTAACGTTCTGAGAAAAGAAGTGAAAATTGAACATTAATCTATTACTTGCAGGGAGGTTCTGAGAATGTTTTACTATGGTTTCTGAAAGTTTTCCAGGGAGGTTTAATTAACACTATTTGGAGTTTTGTTAAATAACTTTCGCTGAATGTTTCAATTAGAGTTTTCATAACACTGCTAGCTTATTTTGGGTATACTTTATTGAACTCCAAGGACACATGACAACTCACATGAAACAGGACACATTCAATTAATTTCCTTAGGCATTAATTATGCAAACTAGGGCTGACCCCAATTAGTCTACTGGTCAATTGTTTGGTTGTTAGGCTGTTGTTYGATTGTTTTAGTCGAGCAGTAATAAATATATACTGTATATATTTGCGCCCATCTCAGTGAACTAATCCATTGTGGAGGCCTAGACTAAATGCCAATTTATGCTTGATCCGAAAATGTGGTCGGAGGCTCCATATGGAGGGTGTGATGCGATTGCAGAGCCTCCAGAGGCATGCAGAGGCCAAATCAAGTTCCGTACGGCTTCGCCATGCGCCTCGGTTGACGGTAGAAAACACAAACTCACTTATTTGACAACAGCTCAGCACTGCTCCGCGAAGCGCAAGAAGTATGAATGCCCTGACTTCTGCTGAGGCCATATCACCGTAAATGCTGCACGGCCAATGCAGACGTCGGATTGACCATGCGTCCAGATGCACAATGCCGTCAGTAGAGGATGCCTGGTCATTCTTTAAAAGTGCCTTCCTCACCATCTTAAATAAGTATGCCCCTTTCAAAAAATGTAGAACCAGGAACAGATATAGCCTTTGGTTCTCTCCAGACCTGACTGCCCTTGACCAGCACAAAAACATCMTGTGGYGTTCTGCATTAGCATCGAATAGCCCCCGTGATATGCAASTTTTCAGGGAAGTTAGGAAAAAATATACACAGGCAGTTAGGAAAGCTAAGGTTAGYTTTTTCAAGAAGAAATTTGCATCCTGTAGCACAAATTCAAAAAAGTTCTGGGACACTGTAAAGTCCATRGAGAATAAGAGCACCTCCTCCCAGCTGCCCACTGCACTGAGGCTAGGAAACACTGTCACCACTGATAAATCCACTATAATTGAGAATTTCAATAAGCATTTTTCTACGGCTGGCCATGCTTTCCGGCTGGCCATGCCTACCCCTACCCCGGTCAACAGCCGTGCACTCCGCACAGCAACTCGCCCAAGCCTCCCCCATTTCTCCTTCACCCAAATCCAGATAGTTGATGCTCTGAAAGAGCTGCAAAATCTGGGCCCCTACAAATCAGCCGGGCTAGACAATCTGGACCCTCTCTTTTTAAAATGATCTGACGAAATTGTTGCAACCCCAATTACTAGCCTGTTCAACCTCTCTTTCGTATCGTCTGAGATTCCCAARGATTGGAAAGCTGCCGCGGTCATCCCCCTCCTCAAAGGGGGAGACACTCTAGACCCTAACTGCTACAGACCTATATCTATCCTACCCTGCCTTTCTAAGGTCTTTGAAAGCCAAGTTAACAAACAGATCCCCGACCATTTTGAATCCCCCGTACCTTCTCCGCTATGCAATCTGGTTTCCGAGCTGGTCATGGGTGCACCTCAGCCACGCTCAAGGTCCTAAACGATATCATAACCGCCATCGATAAGAGACATTACTGTGCAGCCGTATTCATCGACCTGGCCAAGGCTTTCGACTCTGTCAATCACCACATTCTTGTTGGCAGACTCAATAGCCTTGGTTTCTCAAATGACTGCCTCACCTGGTTCATCAACTACTTCTATGATAGAGTTCAGTGTGTCAAATCAGAGGGCCTGTTGTCCGGACCTCTGGCAGTCTCTATGGGGATGCCACAGGGTTCAATTCTTGGGCCGACTCTCTTCTCTGTATACATCAACGATGTCGCTCTTGCTGCTGGTGATTCTCTGATCCACCTCTACGCAGACGACACCATTCTGTATACTTCTGGCCCTTATTTGGACACTGTGTTAACTAACCTCCAGACGAGCTTCAATGCCATATAACTCTCCTTCCGTGGCCTCCAACTGCTCTTAAATGCAAGTAGAACTAAATGCATGCTCTTCAACCGATCTCTGCCCGCACCTACCCCCCTGTCCAGCATCCCTACTCTGGACAGTTCTGACTTAGAATATGTGGACAACTACAAATACCTAGGTGTCTGGTTAGAATGTAAACTCTCCTTCCAGACTCACATTAAGCATCTGTAATGGATTTCCTCTTCGTCTGAAGAGGAGTAGCAAGAATGTGCAGCGTCGTAAGTGTCCATAATGAGATATTTAATAAATCAACAGAACACTTAWCAAAAGTACAAACAAACAACCGAAACAGTCCTGTATGGTACAGACACAGACACAGGAAACATAAAAAGCAATCTACGGTCAGGGCGTGACAGTACCCCCCCCCCCAAAGGTGCAGACTCCGGCCGCAAAACCTGAACCAATAGGGGAGGGTCTGGGTGGGCATTTCACCGCGGTGGCGGCTCTGGTGCGGGACGTGGAACCCGCTCCACCTTAGTCTTGGCCCACTTAGGTGGCGCTTCTGGAGCGGGGACCCTTACCGCCGACCCCGGACCGGGGACCCTCGCAGCGGGCAGGAGGGAGACTCTGGCTGCTCCGGACAGGAGGGAGACTCTGGCTGCTCCGGACAGGAGGGAGACTCTGGCTGCTCCGGACAGGAGGGAGACTCTGGCTGCTCCGGACAGGAGGGCGACGCTGGAGGTTCCGGACAGGAGGGCGACGCTGGAGGCTCCGGACTAGAGGGCGTCGCTGGAGGTTCCGGACTAGAGGGCGTTGCTGGAGGCTCCGGTCTAGAATGCGTTGCTGTAGGCTCCGGACTGACGTCCTTCGTTGGAGGCCTCATGCCATGGATCCTCACCGGAGGCTTCATGCCATGGATCCTCACCGGAGGCTTCGTGCCATGGATCCTCACAGGAGGCTTCGTGCCATGGATCATCACTTCGTGCCATGGATCATCACTGGAGGCTTCGTGCATGGATCATCACTGAAGGCTTCGTCATGGATCATCACTGGAGGCTTCGTGCCATGGATCATCACTGGAGGCTTCGTGCCATGGATCATCACTGGAGGCTTCGTGCCATGGATCATCAATGGAGGCTTCTTGCCATGGATTATCACTGGATTGGAGAGACACACAGAAAGCCTGGCTCTGGGAGAAGGCACAGGACTCACCAGGCTGGGGAGACATGCAGGAGGGTTAGTGCTTAGCACAGACACAGAACTCACCAGGCTGGGGAGACATGCAGGAGGCCTTGTCCTTGGCCGAGGCACCGGATGCACTGGACCGTGGAGGCGCACTGGCGGTCTCGAGCACAGAGCTAGCACCACTCGTCCTGGCTGGATTCCCCCTGTAGCCCGGCAAGTGCGGGGAGTTGGAACAGGCCGCACTGGGCTGTGCTGGCGAACTGGAGACACCGTGCGTAGGGCTGTGCAGTATACCCCGGGCCGAGGAGACGCACTGGAGACCAGATGCGCTGAGCCGGCATCATCCCTCCTGGCTCGATGCCCACTCTAGCCCGGCCGATTCGAGGAGCTGTGATGTAGCGCACCGGGCTATGCGTGCGCACTGGGGACATYGTGYGCTGGGGACATCGTCCCCCGCATAACACGGTGCCTGCCCAGTCACTCTCTCGCCACGGTAAGCACGGGGAGTTGACTCAGGTCTCCTACCTGAGTCCACCAATCTACCCGTGTGCCCCCCCCCCCCAAAAAAAAATTCTGGGGCTGCCTCTCGCGCCCGTTACCTCGCGCCAATTCCTCGTAGTGGCGCCGCTCCGCTCTAGCTGCCTCCAGCTCCTCTTTCGGACGGCGATACTCCCCCGGCTGTGCCCAGGGTCCTTTGCCGTCCAAAATTTCCTCACCATGTCCAGGAGTCCAGAACCCTCTGCTCCTGGTTACCACACTGCTTGGTCCTTTTCTGGTGGGTGGTTCTGTAACGGATTTCCTCTTCGTCTGAAGAGGAGTAGCAAGGATCGGACCAATGTGCAGCGTGGTAAGTGTCCATAATGAGATATTTAATAAATCAACAGAACACTTAACAAAAGTACAAACAAACAACCGAAACAGTCCCGTATGGTACAGACACAGACACAGGAAACATACAAAGCAATCTACGGTCAGGGCGTGACAGCATCTCCAATCCAAAATTAAATCTACAATTGACTTCCTATTTCGCAACAAAGCATCCTTCACTCATGCTGCCAAACACACCCTCGTAAAACTGACTATCCTGCCGATCCTTGACTTCGGCGATGTAATTTACAAAATAGTCTCCAACACTCTACTCAGCAAATTGATTGCAGTCTATCACAGTGCCATCCGTTTTGTCACCAAAGCCCCATATACTACCCACCACTGCGACCTGTACGCTCTCGTTGGCTGGCCCTCGCTTCATACTCGTCGCCAAACCCACTGGCTCCAGGTCATCTACAAGTCTCTGCTAGGTAAAGCCCCGCCTTATCTCAGCTCACTGGTCACCATAGCAGCACCCACCCGTAGCACGCGCTCCAGCAGGTATTTCTCACTGTTCACCCCCAATGCCAGTTCCTCTTTTGGCCGCCTTTCCTTCCAGTTCTCTGGTGCCAATGACTGGAACCAAAATCACTGAAGCTGGAGACTCATATCTCCCTCAYTAGCTTTAAGCACCAGCTGTCAGAACAGCTCACAGATCACTGCACCTGTACATAGCCCATCTGTAAACAGCCCATCCAACTACCTCATCCCCATACTGTATTTATTTATTTATCTTTCTCCTTTGAACCATAGTATCTTTACTTGCACATTMATCTTCTGCACATCTACCATTCCAGTGTTTAATCCAGTGTTTAATTGCTAAATTGTAATTACTTCGCCACCATGGCCTATTTATTGCCTTACCTCCCTTATCTTACCACATTTGCACAATAGATTTTTCTTTTTTCTACTGTATTATTGACTGTATGTTTGTTTATTCCACGTGTAACTCTGTGTTGTTGTATGTGTCGAACTGCTGTGCTTTATCTTGGCCATGTCGCAGTTGTAAATGAGAACTTGTTTTCAACTAGCCTACCTGGTTAAATAAAGGTGAAATTAAACAAATAAAAATAAATAAAAATGCACTTCTCTCTCCAGAATGCGCTCTCTCCCGCCAATTTGTGCACATTCGTTGTTTCATAACATCATTGTGTGAATTGTTTGTATTTGATTGTTAGTGTATATCAATTCCCCTTTACATATATCACCAGTAGTACATTTACTGTTAATTCCTGTCATTTCTCATCTACAAAGTTTGTTACTTTGTTAATGGGAATTTCTGTTAATGCACTCAATATTATTATTCCAGTCTTTCTGTTATCATTGTCAGAGTGGACACATTGTTTGCAGAGCGTAAAACATATTCTACACTTGTGAGAAAGAATTGATTTATTTAATTCCATTTACGGGTTTTGTCAATTTATTAATTATCTTTTGTTTGCAGCGCTCCTGTCAATGTCGAGTTAGGACGCACATGCATAGAAGTAGGCCCATAGGCTAAACATAGGCATATAAATGTGTACATTTGGGGATCTGATAGTATTTCTGATCGGCTTAACGCACCACGACTAATGACCTGTGTAGCTTCTCAAAGTAATGTTTTCTTCACCTCAAACAGCAAGCAAACAAAGTCTGTTTTTACATCCATTGATAATTGCAATAGTTCCTCAATGTATTTGAAAAATCTTTCCAGCCCTCTCTCTTTCGATAACCACTCAGCGTGAAAGGGAAAAATGTCATGCTCTGATCCAKTGGAAACGTCATAAAACAGGCCTACCTGATTACTTCTTATCATTGCTTGACTTGGACTGAAATAGGTGCTGGTACTCATTTTGGGTGCTGGTACTGTTTATATTCAGGTGCAAGAGCTACACAATACTTTTGAGCTAATATTCTACAAGAGCAACAGGAGCTCAAGCAGTAGAACATTTGAGGTGCCGGTCCTCAGCTCTGGTGAGCTCCTGCCCAAGTCGAGCACTGCTTCTTATCCCTTGCGCAAATAGCCGACAGCTGTGTCTGTCCCGAGCTCACTGGCACAGGAAACTCTGAGGGCCCAGCATATTTTACACAATGTTGTTAGTTCGCTAGGGCAAGCTTCTGGTCGGACCCAAGTTAATAATTGATACAATGTTTCAAGTTTGTTGCAGACAGGCCATAAGTAGACAATGTGATTYATAGAATATTTATTTTTATCAGGATATTTTCTACCTGCAGGCTGCAATGTTTTTATTTGTCGGCTTTATGTAGGCTATTTTTACATAGTTGGCAATGGCAATAGAAGTTACTTTTTAGGTTTGTATCATTTTCATTTAGATTTTTATAGAATTTTGATTAACCACATGACAGGAGAGTAATGGCAGAATCTGCGAAGCCAGCAGGAGCGGGAGGAGAACAGTTCGGTCAGGTGAAGTTTTTTCTTCTTCTGGTTATCTTGATCTCTGGCGCCCTCTTGAGGCATTTGTCTTATTCATCAAACCGTAAACTTTAAGCATCAGACAAGGTCAATGCATATTGTTGATTTATTAAAACACATAGAGTGTGTCTATATATGGAAAAATACACGTTTAAAAAATTTGGTTGAAAGAACAGACGACTTTCTGTCGACCAATATATTATTTTAGTCGGGGACAGCCCTAACACAAACACATTTTTTTATTTATTGTGACTCGATATCAGTGAGAGTCAAACAAATAATATTCTGTTCTCTATCCATGGAATGAGTCCACTGCGCCACCAAGATTAATATAGCATGCCATGTTTTGTTACACATACAAAGATGTTCATTTTAGTCTATTCAAACAGACCCCAGTTCAAAGGAAACAAGCACCCATTAAGATCAGGTGTGGCCAATTAGTGGGCGCAGCCAACACACCTGATCACACTTAACAAGATAGAGAATAGTGAGATTTTTGTTGATGCTGAGAATGGAATGTACAGTACCAGTCAAAAGTTTGGACACCCCTACTCATTCAAGGGGTTTTCTTTATTTTTACTATTTTCTACATWGTAGAATAATAGTGAAGACATCAAAACGATGAAATAACACATATGGAATCAAGTAGTAACCCAAAAAGTGTTAAMCAAATCAAAATATATTTTACATTTGAGATTATTCAAAGTAGCCAGCCTTTGCCTTGATGACAGCTTTGCTGGAATGAGTAGGTGTGTCCAAACTTTTGACTGGTACTGTATATGTTTTTAAATAACATTCTTAGAATGCTCTCTGAATGTTACTAAAGTTTTCTTGTGGTTTTCATGGAAAGTTGTCTTAACGTTCTTGGGACAGTTTGAGAACATGACTTTAAATAGAACCATGAGGTAACCTGTAGGAAACRTTATGCTGAAGTGCTGAAATTCCCAMAGAAGAATGTTGTTTGTTAACATTCTCTGAACTATTTCAGAACCTTATCAATGTCAAACCAGTTGGAGAACGTTCTTAGAACATTACTATTACCTAAAATTGAAATTAAATGTAATCGTATTTGAACTTTTTGGAAAAGTCCTGTTAAAGTAAYGAAACACCAAGAAAAAAACATTTTTTTGTCAAGTTCCTTAAATGTGCTGAGACTGTTCCAAAGCCAAGCAACTATCCTGAACAATTCCCAGAAAGTTGTGGGAAGGTTATATGCAAAATAACCATAGGACAACCACGCTCTCAACAAGATATCAGAAACATATGGTTCTCAGAACGTTATGTGCTAGCTGGGTTCATACTGCTCCCTAAGCTGTCACAATATTTTCAGGTTGTTTTCAGGGTTCTTTTGATGTTCTTGTGCTAAGAAAGGTTGATTGGTAGTGTTCAGCACTCTGGACAGCTCTCATGCGGGACAAGGGGTAACTTTTAAATGTCTTTGGACAAATGTAGTACAGTGTATTCCGTAGGTGTGTGTGTGTTTCTCAGGCCTGTCCGTCAGGCCTGTGTGTGTTAATGCCATCTGTCTGAGACACCAAGGGAGACTTCTCTGTCACGTCAGTTAGTTTTACAGGAGAGCCAAAGGCCCAGAGCCAGAGTCTCTCTAAAGTCCTGCCAGCATCTATCTACACTGGACATCAGCCCTACTCCAGCCTCTATATATAAATCAGATAGAACAGGTCTCCCTATAGTTCTACTCGATTAAAATCTATTTGTCTGCCTCTCCTTATCCAAAGTGAAAGTATAAAGCCGACAATAAACCTTTTATGTCCTCTTATCTTAGTCCACTTTTTTACTGGGGTGAATATTTGTGCGTGCCTCTAGAGACAGACAGGATGAAAGCAGACATGAACGACTTGAAAGACATGATGACGCCTGACTCGTTATAACTTTGCCGTTTGTTGTAAATATCTTGGAATGAATCTGTCAGATCATCCAAAATCCAGCAAGTTTCAATCCCAATTTTTTGATTTAGTATGCCTATGAAATAAGAGCAGGATAACAATGCTCCAGCACTCTCTGTCTCTCTCTCTGTCTCTCTGTCTCTCTCTCTCTGTCTTTCTGTCTCTCTCTGTCTCTCTCTCTGTCTCTCTGTCTCTCTCTCTCTGTCTTTCTGTCTCTCTCTGTCTCTCTCTCTGTCTCTCTCTCTGTCTCTCTCTCTGTCTCTCTCTGTCTCTCTCTCTCTTTCTCTTTTCTTTTTCAAATTAGCCCAGAGGACTTTCCATGTCCTCTGGGCTAATTTGGGAGGCTTCATGGTCAATCAGTTGCTGCTGAAATCTGAATCCACTTTGACATCTCCCCTAATCAACTCTCTGTGTGCACTCCACTCACACATTATGCAAACTACTATGCGATACGCTGGACAATTTGACTCATTGGCCCTCTGCCAACTCATACACTGTACAAGTGATGTGCTCTGTTTGTCCACATCTGTCTTGGTCTTTTTTTGGTCTGGATTATTGATGCAGTCTCAAGCCCAGGTCTGACTGCATCAACTACAGTTTATTTGGCCCAGCATGTTGGCTAGTCTGGGATCTTTAGTGCTTAAGCTGGAGCTGCCAATGTTTTCTGAAGTCTGACTACCTCTGAGAGAACGCAGTCATCTGGGATATAACAATCTGATCTTGATTGAGTTTTTAGTCCATTTCTAAGCACAGAGCTCATTGTCGTTTCATTCTCTAATAGTCTAGCAATTGAATATCTCTGGCTTTATACTCATGGCGGTGCGAAGGCATCAATCTCAAGCACGGTTCACGTGTTGCGTTGCGATGCGATGTTGTGCTACAGTAATTTATCACAGGGCTGAGAGAAAACCCACCTGATGAAAATCAACCAGTCAATTTGTTACAGCTGCACACAGAGACAGAAAGGCCATTTTTCAGAGCCCAATCACTCCCACGTCTCCACAAGTATATTTAGCTCAAAGAGGCAGAGGGAAGTAAATATGTTTTACTGGTTTTCTCTGTTTAACGATATGCAGCAGATGTGGAGGAAAGGCATGGGAACTCCGGCTTTTATGAAGGCCCTGTTAGTGAAAAACTAATGACAAGGAACCAACGAGTCCTGTGACCTTTACTGAAGGGTCAGGGGTCAAAGTGGCATTGTTTCAGCGATTTTCAAGATGATATGAGTTTGGGACCTTGGTTATGGCCCCCCTAAATGTCAAAAGAAATGAGTCAACAGCTGTTTTGTTATGAAGACAAATCTGTTGTGCCGCTTTGGGAACAGGGGAGTCGATGTTTTGTGTGTGTGTATTTTGAACCAAAAGTGGTCCCAAATCCCACCCTCCGGCTTCCACCAAAAGCTGTCAATCTCCTTTAATGCTAAAAAGATGAGCGATCACATGCTACACGCTACACACTCATACGCTACAGGCTTCGGCACAGCCTCTGAAGTCTGCCGATCTCTCCCCTCCAGAAAATAGAACCAGGGTGACAGAGACAAAAGCATTTTTGCCAAGTAGAAAGTGGCGCCAGATTTGCTTTACACAATTTTTTGTTTTATTAAACAAAGCATGAAATCCCCCAAATCAACAATATCAGATGGCAAATCAAAAACATGAGCGTTAAAGAGTGTTGGAGGATGGACTTGTGGAAGGATGCAGTGCTCTGGTATGGCTTTCCATTCCGAGCCAGAGAACGGGTGTTTCATTTAACCATTGGGTTAGTAACGGGCCTCCCAACGCCGTCACACAGCCAGAAAGGAAGGCTCAGCTTCAGCCATAAAACAGGCAGCCAGAAGCACCCTGCGCCAGGCTGCTGGGGGTGAAAATGAGATGCCACGTTGCTCTGTAGAGACACATCAATGCTCTTGGAATGAATATGCAGTTGAACTTGTTTTGAGTTTCACACTCTAAACGTGGTATTGATGAGAACATGAATCCACATGTGCATTAGTGCATTAGTGCATTAGTGCATTAGCGCATTAGTGCAGTGTAAAGAAAATGTGTTATTGAATAATCCAGAACAAATTTAGGTTGTGTTTGATTGAATACCAGACCCCAGTATGGTGTGTAACAGGTGGAGAGAGAAAAATGGCGCTGACAGGTTAACACGCTCAGAAGGGATGTTATATTCTCTCTCTCTCTCTCTCTCTCTCTCTCTCTCTCTCTCTCTCTCTCTCTCTCTCTCTCTCTCTCTCTCTCTCTCTCTCTCTCTCTCTCTCTGGTTTCCCTCTCCTCACCTTCTGTGCTGCAGCAGATCTACCTGGTCAGACCTCCCTTGGGTCTCATACAGTACACTACAATCAATGTCCCCCAACCAGCTGCCTACTATGGCAGTCGACACCCCCCACCCCTCCACCTCACCACCCCACGTCTCACTGACAGGTGAGGACAAAGTTCCTGCATAGAGACAGAGTGTGCATGTGGCATCAGGTTTAACAAGCTGTCACTAGGCCATAGAAGATGGAGAAATGATGATGGTGGTGTGTCTGTGTCTGTGAGGGCTGCTCCAAAACACAGGACAGCAGAGGAAGACCTGTTTCCAGTTAAAAGCAGAAGCCCCCACAACAAAGGAATCGGCTGGGGGAGTCGTAACGAGAGGAATATCATTTTTCTTGGCCTCTGTGATCTGCCACTCTAGTGTTTCACTTTCAAAGCGCTGCTCGCTGGCAAAGGTCCTCGGCGCTGAATCTCTGTTGGAAGGAAGGAAAGCTCCCATCCACCCGCTCCGTTTTTCCAAAGAGAAAAACAATCCAATCTGCTCCTCCTATTCAGCCTGGCCCCGTGATAAAGACAGGATACAGAATAAAGGAAGCAGCAGGGTTGTTTGAGGCCAATATATCCCCTCTCCGCGGTCTTGGCTCAGCCAGAGAGCATCCTGGGGTAATCCTCCGATGAAGTGTTTAAGGCCACTGGGCTCTTTGTCTGGTTAAGACGTCTTAGAGGATTCCCCTCCTCAGACTCAGAGAGACAGAGGTTGGGTGGTTGGTTGGAGCCCCCCGGGGTTGCAGCCAGAGCTGCACTAAGTCAGGCGTGACCTCAGCTTCCGTCTGTCAGAGCCCACATCCTGGTTATGYCATTAGCATGGAAATAGAGTCACTAGGAGTGGCGTGTGTTGATGGATGCCAAGGGAAACCTTCCCCATTCATCTTTCGTCTCTCTGTTTCATAAATKTACTTAAATTCACAAGAGGCTGAATGTATCTCACCAGAGAAAGCATCCCAGGGAATGAAACMGCRCCCCTCTGTCTCAGTATGTGTAGCCCGTCTTTCTGATGCTGTCTGGTCAAAAAGAGTATGACATTGTTTTCACCTGTAGCATTGAATGGAAGGGAAGCCATCGAACATTTGGCCTCCCTTGATAAAACAATTATAAAATAATAGCCAATCAGCTTTGAGCTAAACTGAGTGAGCTCAGCTGTGAATGGTCCTGGCTCACCAAAAAAAGTGTCAAGTGAAGCCAGTTTTGGATTTGGCTTCACACCAATCACATCACATCAGAAGCCAAACGTCATTGACAGAAAATTAATTGTTGCATCTGGTTGTGTCATTGTCTTCCGGTGACTAGCTAGCTAGCTAAAATCGTCCCTTTCCTAAATTATCTATGGACGGAGATAGGGATTTGGACATGCGGTTTTACTTAATTCTCAGTACTGACCAATGATTATAACGGTGATTCTGATCCAACCATAATTTCATACATTGTGAGCCTGAGTGGATGGAAGCTCAACATGTAGCTAATACGCTATTGTTAACTAGCTGGCCTGGTGCATCGTTGCCCATTACAGGAAATTAGGATAGCAAGCAAGCATTTTAGCCATGTAGCCTAGGACAACAAAAACTACACATGTGTACTGCATGACAGAGTCAAAAACCGTTTAGGAAACATGAAAGAGGAGGATGGCATTGGAGTTTGGCATAGGGGTCCTGTGTGGCTTAGGTGGTAGAGCATGACACTTCCAATGCCAGGGTTGTGGGTTAGATTCTCAAGGGAGACCAGTATGAATTAAAATGTATGTACTCACTATTGTAAGTTGCTCTGGATAAGAGTGTCTGCTAAATTACTAAATGAAAAAATGAGTTTCTCTACAAGTAGGGTGAGTCAACTTGTTATTGTACTTGCACGCACGCACGCATCCACACACACACACAACACACACACACACACACACCACACACACACACACACACACACACACACACACACACACACCACACACACACACACACACACACACACACACACACATACACACACACACACAACACAACAACACAACACACACACCACACACACACACACCAACACACACACACCACACACACACACACCACACACACACACACACACAAATCAGTTTACCATGACAGCCACAGCCAATATTTAGCTTACATTGATTGGACTAAATCGTTTTTGGTATATTTTAGTTATCAAAAATATTAGACTAAGCATAGGTGATTTGATGATGTTGAAATGTTGAAGTTGAAATGGTGCTGGAATAGTGGAGGCAGCTCCTATTTTCTTCGCGACTTGCAGTAACTCTTCGTGGTTCAAAATCAATAGTTGTTTAGTGGTCAGAAAATGTCGGAAACATTAACTTACTTGACCATGCTGTAGGTCATGCAATATGTTTTGTGGACTTTTGTGGACCGGACAGATGTTGCTCTAATGAAACAAAGGTGTGGTTGAATTCATTCTGCAACTGTGTCTTCTTATTGTCTCGGCCTTAGGCCTATATATCACGGTGTCAAAGCATATGAACTAACAACAATAACCAACATTATCACAACACATAGGTTGTAATATGGCTTTTTCCCCATGGCTTTGCTTCCCCGGTGATTTTACCCACGCATCACTACTGGTCGCCAGATGAGCAACTGACTTTCATTGTTGCTCTTCGACAGAATCCTACTTACTCTAAATTGACTAGCTGGTCCATTTCTATACTGATGAATAATAATAATGATCACAAAGCCTGACTTAGGAAAGGAACTGTGGGTAAGTAAATGTTGAATGTCTTCAATACTCAGAGAAAGATTTGGACTTATCTTTGAGAGAGAGTGAGGGGGGATGGAGCTCATGTGTTGACCAGATCTGAGGTTTTGACTCTATGCCCGCCGTCGTTTGGAGTGAGGGATATTATTCATTGACTTGGTATTTATGAGCGGAAGGAAAAGCATCTTTGATAGAGAACCTCTCCACTGCTCCTCTAGAGCAGAGATACTCATGTCCTGAACCTCCTGGCTCTTCCCCTCTTCATCTTTATCTTTATTTAACTCTTGGTTAGAGCCTTTGCTGTTCTGGTATTCTGCTAGCCTGATGCTGAGTATGGTAACGTAGAATGGACTGGAGTGAAGCCACTGTGTTTGTCAAAAATGGGTGTTGACAGACTTGGAGATTTCGTACAAACAGTCCTCATACCAGCAAACATGTTCACATTGGTACGATGTGGGCCCAATGCGGTCTAAAATATTAGCCCCATGTCTAAGCTGCCAACATTGGGCCAATGCGCATCAGCTGTACGTTTGCCCCCAAGGAATTTTCCCAGTGTGGCCAGCTCATATCTGGTGAAGGCAGCCCTCACTTTGCCTGAAATAAGCCCATCTTTTCCCAGCAAACATTTACATTTTAGTCATTTAGCATACGCTTTTAGCCAGAGTTGAGTACCTTGCTCAAGGGCACATCGACAGATTTTTCAACTAGTCAGCTTAGGGATTCAAACCAGTAACCTTTCAGTTAGTGGTCCAATGCACTAGGCTACCTGCCGCCCACATTGGCATGATGTGGGCCCAATGCGGGCTAAAATAGCCATGTAGGCTTCTCACATTGGGCTGATGCGCTTTTTCTATTTAATAGAAATGTATTTATTTGTAATATATTCATTACAATTAATTCAATGCATAAATTCCCTGATTTTCAATGGTCGTGACAGTGTCTTGTGAAAGACTCTCATAAGGCCTTGTGTCAATCGAGAACTGTTGACTAAATCAGTTGTT
This sequence comes from Salvelinus sp. IW2-2015, assembly GCF_002910315.2. Classification (NCBI taxonomy): domain Eukaryota; kingdom Metazoa; phylum Chordata; class Actinopteri; order Salmoniformes; family Salmonidae; genus Salvelinus; species Salvelinus sp. IW2-2015. The sequence continues at coordinate 33,629,296 of NC_036839.1, forward strand.
CTCAAATCTCTCCTCAGGAACCCCCAGGTGTTCTAGAGCCAGCACACCTGATTCAACTGAATTAATACAACAATAACGCCTAAGGAATTTAACAATATAATATTGCTAACCAGAATAAAAAACCTTGTATGGTTCTTCAAAAGGATCTAGAAAGAACCTTTGAGATTGAGGGTTCTTTATATAACCATTCTCCATAAAGGTTATTTAAAGAACCATAAAACAGGGTTCAATATAGCCCCAAAATAGGTTGAACCCTTTTTTGGTGCTATATAGAATATTTTATAAAGGCTCTTTCTAGAATCATAAAGGTTCTATTTAAAACCTTATGAGCATGGTTCTTTATAGAACCTTCAAAAATGGTTATACAGTGCCTTCAGAAAGTATTCATACCCCTTCACTTATTCCACATTTTGTTACAGCCTGAATTCAAAATGGATTCAATCGATATTTTTGCCCCTTAACGTCAAAGTGAAAACATGTTTTTAGACATTTTTGCCAATTCATTGAAAATAAAATGCAGAAATATACATTTTACATAAGTATTCACACCCCTGAGTCAATACATATTAAAATCACCTATTGCATCGATTACAGCTGTGAGTCTTTCTGGATAACTCTCTAAGAGCTTTCCACACCTGGATTGTACAATATTTGCACATTATACTTTTTAAAATTCTTCAAGCTCTGTCAAGGTGGTTGTTGATCATAGCTAGACAGACATTTTCAAGTCTTACCATAGATTTTYATGCCGATTTAAGTCAAAACTGTAACCATGCCACCCAGGAACATTGAATGTCATCTTGGTAAGCAACTCCAGTGTATATTTGGCTTTAGGTTATTGTCCTGCTGAGGTCAATTTGTCTCTCAGTGTCTGTTGGAAAGTAGACTGAACCAGGTTTTCCTCTAGGACTTTACCTGTGTTTAGCTCTATTCCTTTTCTTTTTATCTTAAAAAACTCCCTAGTCCTTGCTGATGACAAGCATACCCATAACATGATGCAGCCACCATCATGCTGGTACTGATTTGTTGTGATGGATTTGCCCCAAACATAACGCTTTGTATTCAGGACATAAAGTAAATTTCTTTGCCACATTTTTAGGTGTTTTACTTTAGTGCCTTGTTGCAAACAGGATGCATGTTTTGTCATCTTTTTTATTCTGTACAGGCCTCTTTCTTTTCACGCTGTCATTTAGGTTAGTATTGTGGGGTAACTACAATGCTGTTGATCCATCCTTAATTTTCTCCTATCACAGCCATTAACTCTATTCCTGTTTTATTGTCACCATTGGTCTCATTGGTTAAATCCCTGAGCGGTTTCCTTCCTCTCCGGCAATTGAGTTAGGAAGGACGCCTGTAGCTTTGTAGTGACTGGGTGTATTGATACATCATCCAAAGTGTAATTAATAACATCACCATGCTCAAAGGGATATTCCGTTTTTTTTACCCATCTACCAATAGGTGCCCTTCTTTGAGGGGTATTGGAAAACCTCCCTGGTCTTTGTAGTTGAATCTGTGTTTGAAATTCACTGCTCGACTGAGGGACCTTACAGATAATTGTATGTGTGGGGTACAGAGATGAGGTAGTCATTCAAAAATCATGTTAAAAACTATTATTGCACACAGAGTGAATCCATTAAACTTATTATGTGACTTGTTAAGCACATTTTTATTCCTGAACTTATTTAGGCTTGCCATAACAAATGGGTTGAATACTTATTGAATCAAGACAGTTCAGCTTTTCATTTTTTATTAATTTGTAAAAACTTATAAAAACATAATTCCACTTTGACATTATGGGGTATTGTATGTAAGCCAGTGACACAAAATCTCAAAGTAATCCATTTTAAATTCAGGCTGTAACACAACAAAATGTGAAACAAGTCAAGGGGTGTGAATACTTTCTGAAGGCTCAAGGGATCTGCTGGTTACAAGCCATAACCCTTAATTGGCACTATATAGAAACATGTTGTGTTTGTGTAGCTCTACACAACATGCCGTTAAAGACATACTCCAGTACATCTTTGATTAATATGATATCAAAATATCAGCCATGTGTTATTGCTGTTGTTATAGTATGAGTCACACATGTACAAAGACAATGGACCCACACAGACATGTCAGAGTGTTGTTTCTGTTGTGGAGACTACTCCATAGGGGTCCCCTGGTGTGTGTGCCAGCGACGGAAACCTCCAGGGGAAGTAGAGAGACCTGGACTTGGTTCACAAACTAACACTTTAACTATGTCTCAGAGAGAGAGAGAATGATTGTTGGAATAAGAGAACAGGAGAGAGCGATCGAGAGAGAGGGAGAGAGAGAGGTGGTGTGGAATGGACCAGACAAATAGGGTAAGTGTGGGTATCTACCAGACTTCAGATATGTTTCAGGTTTTGATCCTCTGCTTATCCTGAGCCATCTCAGTCTTCGAGCTTCAAACTTCACAAAAGTGTCAGATACGCCAGTAAAATCTGACGGCTCCACAGTCTCAGATAAAAATGTGAACACCTCTCATGCTGTGCTGAACTGTTAACTCTGGTAACACACATCTGTAGAGCACATTGAGTATCGGGGTGCTCGGCTTCATGTGGACATCGATCTGCCTCGGGAGTCTGTCAGGCATGTGCGTGTCAGTGTGTGAACTGTATGGGAATGTACTATAGTGTGTGTATATGTGTGTGTGTGTTTGTGTGTGTGTTGTTCAACCATTGAGATGCAGCTGCACTCCTAGACATATCTCTGTTTGTTAAAAAAAGTTACATTAACAAGTCAACACGTAACCCAAGACAGGAGACCCAAACACAACTAATTTAGACAGAGAGGGAAGGATAACCACAGTGAGAACCCCAGATAGTGGGGTGAGGGCATCCCAGCATTGATGAGGAAAAATCGGGAAGATTGGAGCTGGCACCTCGCACTTGGAGAGAGCTCCAGATTGAAGGGGCCCAGCCCCGGGCGGTCTGTGCCCAGCCAGGGTGAGGGATCGTGGGGGAAAGGGAACCTGGCAGCTCCACTTCCTCTTGGCTCTGTGGAAGAGGTCCAATTAGGCAGAGCCTCCTCTCGGCTTTCCCTGGGTCTGGCCTGGCTGGCAGGTTCCTGGCTGGCTGGTTGCTGGCTGACTGGCTGGTTCCTGGCTTGTTCCTGGCTGGCAGGGAAGACGCTGCAGCACTAAGAGACAGGAGGAGGATGCAGAGAGACAAATCAAGACCAGATGAGAACCAAGGAGGAGAGGGAGGGAGACAACAGAAATCATGAGTGCTAATCTGTATCTATTCCAAACAGACTCTCCTTAACTGTCTTGGTCTCTGTCTGGATTCTAGATTGATAATAGAAATCAGCTCAGAATCCCAGGCCCGTGTTTAGGACTTACCTTAGATGTTACACTGATGGTGTTGACATGCTCGATCCACTGAGCTGTGTTGTGGACAGGTTCCAAAGACTCTGTGCTCACTCTCCTTCTCCATCTCTGTCTATGTTCCTCTGGTGTTGATTGGAGAGGTAGAGTGGAAGCTGTGGAGGGGTGGGGGTGTAGATAGGGGTGGGGGTAAAGGGGTGGGGGTGTAGATAGCGGTGGGAGTAAAGGGGTGGGGGTGTAGCTACCTCGGTCCAGTTTTTTGTCTCACTTTATTTCCCTCTTATCTCCTGTCTGTGATCTGGGCCTGTCATCTTCAGTGTGTGCGTGATAGCTGGCAGTTTTCCCCCTCGCTCCTGATCAACACCCTGATTGGTCCTTCCTGGCGCTGACACACACATGGAGACAAGGCTTTGAGGTTGGCGGTCCGCTACAATCAGAAACAAACACAGAGCTGGTCAGGGATATCACCAGTCTCACTCACAGAGCTAGTCAGGGATATCACCAGCCTCACTCACTCAGAGCTAATCAGGGATATCACCATTCTCACTCACTCAGAGCTAGTCAGGGATATCACCAGTCTCACTCACTCAGAGCTGGTCAGGGATATCACCAGCCTCACTCACTCAGAGCTGGTCAGGGATATCACCAGTCTCACTCACTCAGAGCTGGTCAGGGATATCACCAGCCTCACTCAGAGCTGGTCAGAGATATCAAGCCTCACTCACTCAGAGCTGGTCAGGGATATCACCAGCCTCACGCACTCAGAGCTGGTCAGGGATATCACCAGTCTCACTCACTCAGAGCTGGTCAGGGATATCACCAGCCTCACTCACAGGGCTGGGACAGGACCTGACTTACTCTTCCAAGACTAACAGAAGAATGTAAAGATACATCTGAGCATTAGGCCTACTGTACTGTTACACACACACACACACACACACACACACACACACATATAAACGCACATATTTCTCATGAAGAAATACAATATGCACATGTTTTTAAAGCATATTGTACATCTCACACAGATGTGTGTAGCTGAGTTCAGTACAGTACAGTACATGATGGACAGTACAGTACAGTACGGTACAGTACATGATGGACAGCATAGCTGGCCCTGCTCAGGTAGAGGTCGGAGAATTGAACACAGAGCAGAGGCCCTGGAGGAGGTTACACAGCAGAGAGCAGTACACTACAGCAGGCCTCTGGACACGGCTCAGATTGAAAAAGCATGCAGTGAGTAACTAACAGTAGATAAAGATTCCTCCCGGTCTGTTGATGGAGAGGAGGCCAGATCCAGAGCCAGTCTTCACTAGCTACCGCCACCACCGTAGGAAGCCCTCGCTACTGCTGACTGAGAGATGATTGAGTTTAACATGAGTTTGCTTGCCTGAGTGTTTTTTAATAAGTGAAAATGACACTGATCAGTTGGCATGAGAAAGGCAAGAGAGTTGTTCAGAGGAACACAAAAAAATATGAAGACAGAACGGTAGAGCATGTACATTCATTCTGTAAGTATTCTCTCTCTAGTCCATCTCCGTCTCTCCCTCACTTCAGATTTTTAAAACTATGATAACTAAACTGGCCAGGTCCCTCCCTCTCACTGTGCACATAGCAGGGAACTCTCTCTTTTTCTGGGTCTGGTTTCAATTTCTGGAAAATGAAGAGGTTGTGAAAAGTGAAAACTCTTGCCTTGTAAATGCATTATTGTTCAGGATATAGCTGAGATCCAGCTTTAATAGCTCTGTTTGTTTAGGATATACTCTCAATCCCCCACTACATAATCTCATTCGCCGACCAGGGTTTAGTTGCACAAATAAATACAGTAATGAATCCCTTCATATAGAGAGAGGAAGGCAGCGACGGCACCCTGGTCCAATCTATTCCAGATGGCACCAATAGATCACGTAATTTATATGTACTGTATTCGGTTTCCACGGCAACCCAGCTCCATTTACACGGCTTCTGACCCGAATCCTCTTCTTCCAGGGCCCTTGATTAGCAGGATTGAAGATCGTTTTCATGGAGGGATGAGACTGCTGATGCGCAGATGTAGTGTCACACTTGATGCACCTTCTCTTGAATACAGTATACCCCTCATTCCCTCACACATGCATACGCACACACTGCCACACGCACGCACACACATGCACGCGCTCACACACTTCCCTCACTATGATATTCAAGCCACCTGGGTTGAGAACACATTAAAGCCTGATCACTCTGTATTGCTGCCATTAGTGTAGCGCGCCTCTGCTTCGTTCACCAGTAAACTGTGGTCGGCGTTGGGATTACCTTATCGCTCTCTCAGAGCGGTCATGGATGGTTAACTCTGTTCATGACACTTCGTTGTTTTTCTCTGTCTCTCCTGCTCAGGGAAGAGCCTGGTGGATGGGGGCCCTGCTCTCTGAGATATTTCTCAGTCTGGCCAGTAGGCGGAAGCCTTTCACACAGGAAAGATACACTGTCTGCTTGTACATTACATGTTTTGGGAAAGGGAAAGGCAAAGGGGGGGATACCTGGTCAGTTGTATAACTGAATGCGTTCAACAGAAATGTGTCATCCACATTTAACCCAACCCTTCTGAATCAGAGAGGTGCGGGAGGCTGCCTTAATCGACATCCACGTCATCAGGAATGCCACATATTTTGTAGAGGTTTAACTAGTGAAATATTTACTCTGTTCAGTAGTCACATTTGGTATTTTAGTGAAAACAATAATTTTGGGGGGCTTTTGGAAAATGTTAACATAACGGTGAAATAAATGGTGCATTACTGTATATATACAGTACATCTTCTGCTCCATTTGGGAATTGATAAAAGCTGTTATCTTTCACCATCTAAAGTGGAGGATTGTTTGACATGGGTTGCTATAGTTGCAGTAGTGTTCTGCCAAGGCTTGCTGTCTGCCCCTGGAGTGGAGTCAGGGCTTCAGCCTGCTGGCCTCAGGCATCTCTCCTAGTGAGGAGATTTGCAGATGAAATGTGACATGACTGAGGAGAAGACAAGCAGACGTGGGACGTAGAAGTCTTGTAGACCTTCAATATGTCTCTGCTTTTATGACCTGACTATCTCTGTCTGACTCTTGTTGCCAGAAAATATACCAGAGAAAGATGTGTCTTTGTTTGTGTATATTGAACTATTCGATGGGTTATATCTTTACCTTGCCCTCTGATAGGCTATTGGAATATTTGCCAGATTGCACATTTACACATTTAAAGTTTAGGGGTTAGGGGTGGCGGAGGTAGGGGTTATAGGTGGATTTGGGATTGAGTGTACAACATCTGGACAACCCCAGTAGTGTCAGGAGAGACCGGCTGACCAATCAGAATCAGTAGAGGGCCCTACCTCTCTCGCCAACACCTCATTCTTTAAACTAATTAAACTATAACATGTTATTAGATGTCATACCTCCATGAATCAAATAATTCACTACTCTAAAGACAAACACATTATTCAGCCGTAAGACATGGAGCACCTGTGACCTCTTTTAAATGGGGAAATCAGTAAATGTAATTATTGTTAACGTATTTGCTCAGGCTGCTGCGGGCAAGGTGGACAGTTAGCAGAGGCAGTCTGTTCTGAGCCTCGGGCCAGAGGGTTGTGGGTGTGCGAATCCCTTGTGAGCTGAGAAACTGTTGAACCTGAGGTATGGACCCAGCTGAACAAACGCCTGGAGGAATGTGGGAGATGTTTGAAATGCTAAGTCAATAGAGTCATTGGATAACATACAGATATAGGATCTTCTGTTGTTGCTGCACTGCAGGATTTACATAAATTCACTGAAAACCCGCACTAACACAAGTTATATTAACAGTATTGAACTTTTCTTGTAGCCTTATTTTGGCCGATCAAGCAACATTACAGCGGTGGGTGGAAAAGTGTGAATATGGATTAAACATTGAAATCCTGTTGCAGCAGGATTAATTTGCTGCGACAATGCTGGTCAAATGAAGATCCTGCATCTGTATAGTCACATTAGAGGATGTGGGTTACAAAGGCAGGCCGTTAGGAAGCGGCACTGCTTAGATCAGGCAGATGTGTAGGATCCATTTCTCTGTCTTGCTCTCTGTGAGAATACTATCCCCCTAACTGTCAGTCGCTTTGAAATGTAAAAAGGATGGTCCCTTCCGCTAGATGACACTTTCCTAGTTTCAAAGAGAGATATTGTGGCTAGTTATGATTGATATACTACTTACATAATCCAAATTATATAATTATTATAAAAATGATAAATTGATTTTCATTGACTTATCTGAGACCATACTGTAGATGTGAATCAAGTAATTAGTAACAGAATAAATACTGCTAAGAGTATAACAATACCAATGGAGAAAAGAAAGGTGTGTTAGCATGCTTTTTATAAGACTATTGTCACGTTCCTGACCTATTTTTATGTTATTTTGATTATGTTTAGTTGGTCAGGGCGTGAGTTGGGGTGGGCATTGTATGTTGTGTGTGTTTTGGTTAGTCTATGGGTGTTGTATGTGTATGGGATAGAGTATTGTTAGGTTGTCTAGTTATGTCTATGGCTGCCTAGATTGGGTCTCAATCAGAGACAGCTGTCATTCATTTGTCTCTGATTGGGAGCCATATTTAAGGTAGCCATAGGCAGTAGGCTTTTGTGGGTAGTTGTCTTGTTTAACGTTTGTTGCTTGTATGTGCACTTGCGTTATTTAGCTTCACGATCATTTGTTGTTTTGTTTGTTTGTTTAGTGTTTTCGTTTCATGTTCATCTTCGTTCATTTAATTAAAAGAAGATGGCTTATTTTCCTCATGCTGCGTTTTGGTCCGAATCTCTTCCACACGATCGTGACAACTATTTCAGTTTATCTATATTTATTTTTGCACAAATAATTTCAGAAAATGAATAACATTCTTGCAAAATATTAATATAAATACAAATTTGCTCATATTGTGTACATTTTCCTAATTTGTGATTTTCTATTTTCAAAAGAAATTTGATAAATGTTTTAAATAATACATAATTTCAATATTCCAGCATTTTTCTGTGTAAATGTGTGTCTGTGGACAGTACCACTCCATAATTAATACATTTGCAGAGCAAAATATACATTTTACAGAAAACTGACACAAAGTCAAATCTTCAGACTGAACTTTAATTGAAAGAACAACAACCTGTGAACTTGTGACTTTTAGTTGGTGACATAAACAACAACGTTTGCGTTGTTAACGACATTCTTACCTTACAACCAGTATATATTGCCTTTCCTCCCGCCACTACACAGCCACCACTAATGATCGTGTAATGATCTGTCTGAAATGTTTATGGTTTGTTTTAAAAACCTGTGAATCTGAGAGCAGTCATATTTAGGATTTCAGGATGAACTCCAACTGGGGCGGGTATGCCTGGGCTCCTCTACGCTTCATTATCCCGAGAAAGAACCTTAAACTAAGCGGCCTGTAAAAGCAGCCGGTAGATCCTGTGTGTCTCAGAACCGGCTATTGTGTGCTGTAATTACGCATCTAATTACATGCCAGTGCTGGAGGACTGTAGGACTGTTTCTGTTGGTGGCAGTGTTTGTTGGACCTAAGCATACTCATTTTCTAGGAGAGTTTTAGGAGTGATAGGGCACATCAGTACCTTGAGAGAGAGAGAAGCAGAGGAAGATGCAGAGAGAGGCTGATGATGCAGAGAGAGACAATGTTATTTGCGCGCGAGAATGTTAGATTAGTCCACCAACTTATAATTGAAGTTGGTGGTTACTACTGGTTTCAGATCCGAGGCAAAATAAATTTTCTGCCATGTTTTGTGTTTTGGTAAGGTCTCGGAGTGATGTCAAGCACCCAAGAAGCCTCCCAAGAAACCACCCAAGAAGCCTCAACCCAACAGATATGAATGACTTTGCCTCCAGGTGTCCTACGAAAGGAAATGTTGCTTACTGTTCAGCCATCGAGTTCCAATTTAGGCGCTTATCAGTGTCCAAATCTGCCATTTTCAACCCGTACACGGGTACGAGTGTAAAGAACTACAACAGTCTACATCTTGATTTGTGCTTACTCATGTCTGATCTATGAACCAGGTGATGCCAGACTTTTGCACCAGGTGAGCCTGGAGCAGGAACATTCTACCGACCAAACAGTCTTATTCATATAGATCTTGTTAAAGGCCCAGTGCAGTCAAAAACGTGATTTCCTGTGTTTTATTTTTATAAAGTGATGCTCTGGAATGTTAGTATGATTTCAGCTGGGTTTGAAATCCCTATTTTTTGTGTACATTTTTGTGTACATTTCGTATGCTACGTTACGTCCTACAAAAAAAAAGTATATATATTTGGTATTATATGTTACGAATCCAATTCGTACAATATGTTAAGAATTTTTGTGCTTAAGATCCCGGACTGTATCTTTAATTAATCATCAATTAACGACCACTAATTCATCTAGATAATTCCAGTTGAAACTTTGCTGTAAATTGACGTGTTTTGAACATCTGTACAGTGCAAAAAAATTCTGACCTTTCCTTCACTCCTTCTCTGGCTTTCTAACTGGAGAAAATTAGGTGTTATAATATTGAGGGTGTTTT
>NC_036839.1:33641690-33714143 GCF_002910315.2 Salvelinus sp. IW2-2015
ACTTTGGCACAACATGTCCCTCGTTGTTTCTCCCTCCATTTTCCACAGATGGACTGTCTGAAAAGTCTGCCAAAAGTCTGCAGATGGCAGTGTACACAGTCAATGAAGGAAGGCCCATTCTTAATGCATTTACTTAAAAACTCTAATTTGACATGGGTGTTAATTTAACAAACCATGTGTGAAAAGAACAGAAGAGGACGATAACAAAAAGAGGGGATAAAACAAAACCCTCCTTCCCCATACCAATAGAGATGAAGAGGAATAACCTGCAGACACACTTTGAAACAAGGGGAGTAAATTCCTCTTGAGTGAGGGAGAGAAGGAGGAGAGGAGAGACAAACCTCAAGTGGGTGGCCAGGAAACGGGGCCAGAGGCTTCAATGGTGGAGCGGGAGAAACCAGCCAACACACACCAGGCCCATCACACACACACACACACACACACACACACACACACACACACACACACACACACACACACACACACACACACACACACACACACACACACACACACCAACCGCTAACTCAGATTGGAGAGGATCCCCACAGAGACCTGGTGCATTAGGAGCTCAGCGCCTCAGGAAATAATAATGAATATGGAATTATATTTGTGTAAATACAGCCAGATGTAAAGGTGGGAAAAACCAGGAGCAGATGTTGATTACGGGGGCAAAACAATGGGTCTGAACTCTGAGGACTTGGAGGATCGAGCGTGCCCTCCAAACGTGTGAAATCCAATCCACCTCAGTGTATAATCATATATATCGCCTCTCGTAATTAGGGAGGTATGGAGTAGAGTTCTGCAGCTGCTGGGGAAGTTTTAGGAGCTGGCTAGACACAACACCCGCCAATTAGACATAGGTTTCAGACAGAGAGGAAACCACACATGTCTGTCACACAACTATACATATGTATACATATATATGTAGGGTCTACTATACTGTGCCTTCCCAATACATACTAAAAATACAAAGACAAACAATATCATAGGAATTGAAAATGTATATAATGTACCGGTATATAATATAATATAATATACAGCATCTTCACATTTGCACTATTATAACTTTTAACACATGTATGTCTATTTGTTAAATCAAATACTTTTTTCCCACCTAAGAAAGTAGCTACATGTTTTGGAAAGAGTTTATCTATAGTGAAAGGGCTCGATTAAAACAATTTAACTGTGAAAAATATCTTACATTAGAGTAAATATATTATAGTAAATATTATATTATTGTATAATAATATGATATTAAATATGCAGGCTCCCCAGCCATCTCATACAACTCAAGTTAGTTCTCAAAAGGCTCATTTCTGAGAGTAGCCGATATAGGAGTACATTATGAACGCGCTGTTTGGCATGTGGTAGCCACCGTAGTTCCTTAGTCCAAGATGGCGCTCCCGATCAGGGGTAATGTGAAATATCTCCTTCAATTCATTCAAAAGCGTCGTTCTCCAAAAAGACTATTCTGCGCTGGACAATGTGCGGACGGAAAGGTAGTGTGTTTCAAATGCACATTTACTGTATATTCATTGGTTATTGTACACCTTGTATATAGCCTCGTTATTTTTTTGTGTTACTATTTCCTTTTCCAAATTGTTCTTATTTTTTAACTCTGCATTGTTGGAAAATGGCTCGTAAGTAAACAGTTCACAAAGGTCCACTACACCTTTTGTATTCGGCGCATGTGACAAATCAAATTTGATTTGATATTATGCTTAGACCAGGAGCGAACAGTAGGACGCTGTTTTTGACAGTTCATGTTCATGAAACAGTGCTAGCTGATGCAAGGCTTCCTGACATTATCTTGTTGGGAAAATGCATGGTTTATAAACGAAAACGATGTAGTTAATGTATTTAAATTCGTTCAAAAAATWCMSYCCCCCCCCCCCCCCCCCCCCCCGCGTAGGCTGTATTAATTCAATGTTAGTGCTATAATAATGATGATTTGGATAGTTTGTTTATTAGTTCTATAATAGCAGCTAGTAGTTGCCTACTGTTTCAGTATGATATGTTGGATAAAGGAATAAAGACAGACACCAATGTCAAGTTCAATAGCCTTGTTGAGCATTGTACAAATCCCTACGCGTGGAGTCTGGGGAACAGTCCAGCTAGTCGATTACCTATCAACTAGACTCCGTAACATCATCCTTTTCAATAGAAAGTGCAAACATAACGGCATAACATTGAGTTCTTAACAGTCAAGTCATAACAATTGAAAAGCATGACATTTTCTTTTTACTTCAGTTGTCATCTTCCTTTTTATTTGTATTTTTTTTTTATAAACAGAGGACAAGTTAAAACACAGTCTCTTGCTTACAGAGTGAGCCTGTCCGGTGGCTTGCACAGCCGACCCACCCGTGAGTAAGTATTGGCTCTGACAGGGGTAGGATTAGGGCCACGAGCTCTGGAGAGTTTGGTGGGGTAGAAGCCTCACCTTCAGTTGGCTCATGTCTCAATTCTGCACCCCTTACCCTTAGGCCTGGACTGTGATCCAGCTCATCTAGGTGAGTGTATGGCATGTTCTGGTTTGTCTGCTCTGCTACGCGCAGATCCACCCGATTGCGACGATAGAGGGAGCCACCAACATCCACCAGGTAAGAACGTGGTGCAACTCTCTGTAGGCATGTGCCCAGCSTCCMAAGTCCTGTGTGGTCTCCYGGCAGCGGTTTCATCCTTATAGTTTCACCCACCTCCAGCTCTGGTAGGTCTCGAGCTGTCCGGTCGTAGAAGCACTTAGCGAGCTGCTTTCTGTGACGCAGTTTGTCYGTGRCGCCAACCATGACGCAGGGCTCAAGTAGCTTGTTAGCTAMGGGGATRGTAGTCTTCAGACGTCTGGACAGAAGGCGTTGTGCTGGGCTGCTGTCCATGTTTTCGKTGGGTGTGTTCCTCCACTGTAAGATCGCTTTCCATGGGTCGTTGCTGTCACGCAAGGCCCTGCTTAACAGGTTTTTTGCAATCTTGACAACTGATTCTGCCTTGCCATTTGCTTTTGGGTGTCTTGGAGAGGAGGTCACGTGGTCAAACTCCCATTCTGAGGCGAAACGCTTGAACTGTGCAGTGAATTGTGGGCCATTGTCCGTGATTACCTTGTCAGGCTGACCTTGCCTTGCAAACTGCGCCTTGCAGCGCTTTATGACCGTCTCTGCAGACAAGTCAGGGAGCAGTTCAATTTCCCAAAAGTCAGAGTAGTGATCAACGATGAGAAGATAGTCCTTTTGGCTGTGGCTGAATAAGTCCATGCTGATGATTTGCCAGGCCCTTGTGGGCAGTTCGTGTGACATCATGGTTTCCTTTTGCTGTTCATGAGCGTACTCGTTGCATGTGGTACAGTTGCTGACAAAGTCTTTAATTTCTGCTTGCATGTTTGGCCAGTATAATGTTTCACGTGCCTGGCGGTAGCATGCGTCACCTCCAACGTGACTGGAGTGTATGCGGGTAAGCATCTCTGGACGTAGTGATTTGGGAATAATGACCTTCTGACCTCTAAACAAGACGCCATTTTGCACACTGATCTCATCTCGAAAGGTCCAGTATTCTCTCACTGTGAAAGGTGTCTCCTCTTTCAGATATGGCYAACYTGCGAGAGCCATGGACTKCAGTGACTGTAGGTGTTCGTCCTTGTCAGTATGTTGCCTGATCTGGGCTAGGCGGTGATCTGTGACGTTTAAGTAGTCTGCTTGATTGATCTGTTGAACATCTTGTTGTTCCTGCTGTAGCGAACAGATGGCCTGCCGCTGATAGGCAGTGCCTCTACCTGTACATTGTGCTGTTGCCCTGCTCAGTGTGTCGCTGATGTACATCTCTGGTCCTGGCTTGTAAATTACCTTCAGGCTGTAGTTTTGCAGAGTCAGGAGCATGCTTTGAAGCCTCTTGGGTGCATTGAGGAGAGGTTTACTGAATATGGCAATGAGTGGTTTGTGGTCAGTTTCAGCGGTGACCAGCTCTCGACCATATAAGTAGTGATGGAATCGCTGGCAGGAGAAGACGATGCTGAGGCACTCTTTCTCAATTTGTGCATAGTTTTGTTCGGTGGGGGTGAGCGCTCTCGAGGCAAACGCAACGGGCTGGCCTTCCTGCATAAGGCAGCATCCAAGTCCCCTTTGGCTAGAGTCGCTCTGGATTGTGACAGGCTTCGTGACGTCGTAGTAGCGCAACACTGGCATGGATGAAGCCAGAGATTTCATCTCCTGCACTGCGGCCTCGTGCTTGGGTAGCCAGTGCCAYGGTGTGTCTTTGTCCAGCAACCGGCGCAGAGGCTCACAGACTGCTGATAGGTGTGGCATGAACTTTGCAAGATAGTGTGCAAAGCCGATGAGACGCTGTACTCCTTTTGCATCAGACGGGTTTGGCATGTCGAGGATYGCTTGGACCTTGTCTGGGTCCGGCTTCAGGCCTYTTGCCGAGAGAATGTGGCCATGGAAGTGGACGTCTTTCACCTTGAACTGCAGCTTCTTCAGGCCAAGACGAAGCTTAACTGATCGGCAGCGCTCCATCAGTGCCAGGAGCTTCACATCGTGGTCGCGTTCTGCTTCTTCGTCTGTTTCACCACAGCCTACGATCAGGATATCATCGGCGATGGGTTCAATGCMCTTGAGCCCAGCCAGTAACTCGTGCTGCTTGCGTTGGTATACCTCAGGCGCCACTGAGACACCAAACGGGAGCTTGAGCCAGCGTTTCCGACCCCAGGGGGTCCAGAAGGTAGTCATGAAGCTGCTTTCTTCGTCCAGCTTGCATTGAAGGAATGCATCTCGGGCATCCACCAAGGTGAAAATCCTGGCCTTGGGAAGCTTATAGAGGACATCCTCTAGTRTCGGCATGATGTAGTGGGATCGTTTCAGTGCTTGGTTCAGATGCTTTGGGTCGATGCAGACCCTCAGCTTCTCTGGTTTTTTCACTATGACCATATTGCTGATCCAGTCAGTTGGTTCAGTCACAGATGTCATGTGGCCATCGGCCTCATACATGTCCAGCTGGGCCTTCACAGCCACTTTCATTGCAATGGGCACATTGCGAGGAGCACACTGGACTGGAGTGATGCTCTCATCCACTTCAAAGTGTACCTCCCCAGGCACTGATTCAACGGGCATGATGAATACATCGTCATATCTGCTGAGTAGTTGTTCTTTGGACAGGGGTCCATGCTGGACATGATCCACAATGTGCAGGTCATTTGGTACAGTGAACTGCATCAGTCCCAGGTGTTCGCATGTAGAGCCTGAGAGGAGAGGATTTTGACTGGTTTTCACAATCTCAAACTCCAGCTTGTTTGCGTCCCCGAATAACACATTCGGTCTCAAAGGTGCCCATAGAGCTCATTAGTTSTCCTGAGTACAGCTTTAGTCTAGTATCGCTGGGCAATAGATGTGTGTCAGGTGCCAGATTGATTTTGTCTTTGTAGCTCATTACGTTGCATGTAGCACCCGAATCCAGTTGACATTGTTGTTGCTTGTTGTGTAATCGTAGTGTCACAAACCATTTCTTCCCTCTTGAGTGTACAGCCCCAATGGATTCATGCATGTAAATGTCACTTTCACTGTTCAGCTCTGAACATTGAGTAACATCATCAACACAGTGAATCTTGCCCTCACTCACCCTTCTTTTGCTTTTGAGACACACTTTTGCAAAGTGATTATTAGTTTCCACAACTCTGCATGGTTTTCCGTAGGCAGGGCAGTGCTCTTTGCCACGTGTGTGTGTATTCCCACAGTATTTACATGCTACGGGGCTCTCTGTGTTCACCGTTCGTGGTGAATTACTCTGCCTCGATTGGTTTTGTCTGAATGTCTGCCTAGCAACAGCGTGAACCAGTATCAACGTCGGAGCGTGGGGTTTCCGTTTCCATTGCTCTCATTCTCATGTCAGTGACTTCAGCAGTGCGGCACATTTCGATGGCAGTTACTAATGTTAAGCCTCTCTCTCTCAGTAGACGCCGGCGCGTATTCTCATTTGCAATTCCCAGTACTATTTTGTCACGAATCAATTCATCTTTCAATCCCCCGTATTCACAAGTGGCGGATTTCTCTCTCAAACGGGTTACAAAGTTGTGTACTGACTCACCCTCTTCCTGTTTGCAGCTTCCGAAAACGAACCGCTCGTAAATGACGTTTCTGGCGGGTTTGAAGTAATTCTGCAATGCATCCAATATAGCCTTTGCATCATACTGTTGTCGTGCCGTGAGGGTGAGATTGTGCCGGTAGATATGCCTGCATTCGCTGCCCATTAAACTCCTCAGAGTTGCCGCTTGTACCTCGTTGGGTTTCTCATGTAGACCGGTYGCCAGCGCATAGTCCTCGAATTCATCCCTGAAGTTGTSCCAATTAGWATTCCAGTCCCCTGTGAGAACCATGTGATTTGGTGGCGGAATGTTCGCTGCCATAGCAATGGAATAGGAGATTTCTTTGCCTTCAGTCATGGAGGTAGGTAGTGATGCTAGCTAGCCAGCTAACGAGTTGATCAGTGTGGTGAGTAGGAAACGGCGTGTGTTCGCATATGGAACGTAACTGCGCCTATACTGTACTTAGCTACAAAAATAACAAACGTGTGTTTTCCGAGCCACTTCTGATACCATGTTTCAGTATGATATGTTGGATAAAGGAATAAAGACAGACACCAATGTCAAGTTCAATAGCCTTGTTGAGCATTGTACAAATCCCTACGAGTGGAGTCTGGGGAACAGTCCAGCTAGTCGATTACCTATCAACTAGACTCCGTAACACCTACTATTATTTGCCTAGTGGTAAAGCATTGAGATTGAGTAATGTGGCTGTGTAGTATTATCCTGCCATTTGTCATATTTGATACAAAGGTGCTTCACCACACGCCATTCATCCCGAACTGCTTCAATCTACTTTTTAATCCATCACTCTTCAATTTCCTCAATCTAATTATTTGTTCTATTTCTTGTCTGTATCATGTAATTCAGCTTTTAGCTGCGAATGTGTACAATATCAAATAAACCTAACTAATAAAAACCCATACACTTAAATAGGCAATTAATGTAGTAGCTTTTGCTTGAATGGTGGTCACCAACCTTGGTCCTGGTCATGCAGGCTTTTGTTCTAACTCCCCACTAATGAACTCAATCAGCAAGCCCTCATGTGTATTAGTACTGGGCTGGAACAAAAGCCTGCACACTGAGTAGGCTATTGAGTAAGGCCATGTGTGAAATGCTCAGCAGTTGATATAGCCTAGTGCTTTAGACTGCTGTTTCATGAGGAAATGTGTCCTCAAATCTAGAGGTCTATAATTATTACATATTTGATCTCCTTAAAATGCGTAATTTATTCTAGGATGGTTTACTATTTGAGCTTGCGCTGCACTCTTGATTTGCCATGACACGAGCCCCCTTGGATAAATTAATAGACTGTTAAATCCAACAACAATCCGCTAACAATAGTTTGTGCGTTTTGGCACAGTAAGGATGCTAATTATTGTGTTACGACCAAGTTATTTTATTTTTTTAAACTGATGTACGAGCTGTGGGGCCTTAATGACTGGCCAGTGGTGCTGAGGAACGGAATGCGCGCTCACCGCCGCTGCGTCTGTGTTTTGTTAAGGTGAAGTCTCTCGAGATTTTGGCGAGGTGTGTGCGCGCTGAGGCGGAAGGCTAGATGGAAGTGGAGGAACCGAAAGCATCATCACAGCAGTGCTTCATTACCTGAAATAACATCAGAAATGAAGTGTTGGTTTTCATTTGTTTAAATCTTCTCCAAATGTCGACGACAGCGCGCAAATCCGGACACAATGCCCCGAGGTGTGATGTGCGTCAAGACATTGAGCTCGAAAAAGTGTGTTAAGTCACTTCTGCAGACCAATAGAGATTAACTATAAACTGTCACTGATCTAGAGCAGACCATGACGTTTGACTTGGCCTTATATAAATCTGAGACTATTTAACACATTTTGTAGCCATATTTTCTTAGTAACCTATCCACACATACAATTTATAGTGAGATAGTTTAACTCTTGTGCTTACACAGCTCCGTCAGTCTACAAAGTCGTGGAAAATTATGGAACCTTTAAATACTAAGGTCGTCCTCATCTGTAAGGTTAATGTTAAAAGGCAGTGTATTGGGTCTGGATTCATTCCGTATTGTTGAAGTATAGGTGAAGATCTGTATTATAGCTCGATTGACATTTAAAGGCAATGTTCCTGCATTCACGGAGACTGCATCCATGGTAAACGGTGCATCTCTCAACTCGTTTGGAAATGACCTTTAATGTAAATAGTTAAATGTATCAACACATTTTCTTTAAATCTGCAATATATACATTTTTGGGAGACCTGACCAAATTCACATAGAAATGTGAATTATAGATCTGTCATTGAAAGCAAATCTAAAAAGCAGTAGATCTGTTCATTGTGCTATTTCTATGCTTCCTGTTCTTAAGTTTAGTTTTACTTTGGATTTTGTACACCAGCTGAAAATACAATATTTTTGGTTATTGAAAGGATATTTCACAGCAGTTTAGATGGTAGAATAATTCTATACAATTGCTTGTTTTGTCACATAAAGTGAAATAAGGCGAACTATTCAAATTTTAGCAACCAGGAAATGGCAGAGCGATTTCTGCATATTGCACCTTTTTGAAGTATTTTGCAGCATGAGATTGTGGGCAGTTGATGCACTTGAATGTACAACTGGCCAGAGAAGGCCATAATGGTGCATCTATTTTAGGCTAGGGTGTGGTGTAGGCCGAACTGATATTACATCAGTTGTTAGGGGCAGAGAGCGAGTAACCTGAGGGCAGACTTGTGGCAGCAGCTTTGGGCAGCCATGATTCCTCCTAGCACTGTGTAGCATGGTATTCCCTCCCTTCCTCTCTGTCCGCTCCTTAACTCATCTGTGCTCCTAATGGCTGATATCAGTCATCTCAACCCCACGCTCCAGGAAGAAGGAAGTGACTTCTAATTCGCCTCTGCTCTGYTCAGTTCCAAGTTCACTCACTGTGGTGTCAGCTAAAACCATTAGAACAGCTCCCTAGCCCCACACAACAGGGAAACGTCATGGACTTCAAGTTGAGTACATTCATTAATTGCTCTATTTATTTGAAACTGTCAGAAAAGCCCACTAATTCTCACCAGTCTCGTCCATACAGGATAATTAGGCGTGTAAAAGGCATGCTAGGCCCACCAATGCTTTGCAAATCAGCCATTTGTCCAAACTCCCCCGAATGTCAGCATTTTTTTTCTTTTTTCGACGTACCTAAACTGAATTACAGAATAAGTCTGTCTCTAATATGTCTATGTTAATACCCAGGAAGCCTTAAAAGCTTTCCAATCCCATGTCTTAATCTGTGGAGACCCAGACGTTGGACAAAAGGTCTGATGGTTTTTAATTAAAATGTATCTGGAATCGTGCTTTTGGGCTGCGCTCAAGTCAACAGAAGCTGCGTGTGCGTGTGTTTCCTGGCAGAGGTTGGCCCTGGCCTCAGTGTTACCATCATTATAGATTGAATAATTTATGAAGTGTCTCCGGGTTATTTTTGCTGTGCTTATGGTATTATTATTTCCAGTCTGTGGAGTAAAATTAAACCACTCCATCATTAACTCATTCGGCCATCTTTTTATAGGCAAATTTAAAACACTCATTACTTAATGCAAATGCCTATTAATGGTATCAAATGCTGTTGACTAATACCTAATTTATCCAATGTCTTGATTTGACCATGGTGTGCCCAACAAAGCCGTAGCTGTATCTGCTTCGCTAGGCCAGGCCCGTAGCTGTATCGGCTTAGCTAGGCCAGGCTCGTAGTGGTAGCTGTATCGGCTTAGCTAGGCCAGGGCTTTATTGGGTAGGCATTAACTTCACTAGGGTAGGGGGCAGCATTGGGAATTTTGGATGAAAAGCGTGCTCAAATTAAACTGCCTGCTACTCAGCCATAAAAGCTAGAATATGCATATAATTAGTAGATTTGGATAGAAAACACTCKGAAGTTTCTAAAACTGTTTGAATGATGTCTGTGAGTATAACAGAACTCATATGGCAGGCAAAAACCTGAGAAAAAATCCAACCAGGAAGTGGGAAATCTGAGGTTTGTAGTTTTTCAACTCTTTACCTATCGAATACATAGTGTCTATGGGGTCATATTGCACTTCCTAAGGCTTCCACTAGATGTCAACAGTCTTTAGAACCTTGTTTGAGGCTTCTACTGTGAAGTGGGAGCGAAATGAGAGGGGAATGAGTCAGAGGTCTGCCAGAGAACCACGAGCTGGCAACGCTCGTTCACGTGASAGTTAGCTTGCGTTCCATTGCATTTCTGAAGACAAAGTAATTCTCCGGTTGGAACATTATTGAAAATTTATGTTAAAAACATCCTAAATATTGATTCTATACATCTTTCGACATGTTTTCTACGGACTGTAACGGAACTTTTTGACTTCGTCTGCACCTAGTGATCGCGCSTCATGAATTTTGATTACTGGGCTAAACGCGCAAACAAAAAKGAGGTTTTGGACATAAATGATGGACATTATTGAACAAAACAAACATTTATTGTGGAACTGGGATTCCTGGGAGTGCATTTTGATGATCATCAAAGGTAAGTGAATATTTATAATGCTATTTCTGACTTCTATTGACTACACAACATGGCGGATATCTGTTTGGGTTGTGTTGGTCTCTGAGCGCTGTACTCAGATTATTGCATGGTGTGCTTTTTCCGTAAAGTTTTTTTGAAATCTGACACAGCGGTTGCATTAACTTCTCTGTGGCAGGTGGGACGCAAACGTCCCACCGGCCAATAGCCAGGGAAAATACAGCGCGCCATATTCAAATAACATGATATAAAAATCAAACTTTCATTAAATCACACATGTAAGATACCAAAAGAAAGCTACACTCGTTGTGAATCCAGCCAACATGTCAGATTTCAAAAAGGCTTTTCGGCGAAAGCATAAGATGCTATTATCTGATGATAGCACAACAGTAAACAAAGAGAGTAGCGTAATTCAACACTGCAAGCACGACACAAAACGCAGAAATAAAATATAAATCATGCATTACCTTTGACGAAATTATTTTGTTGGCATTCCAATATGTCCCATAAACATCACAAATGGTCCTGGTTCGATTTAATTAATTCCGTCGATATATATCCAAAATGTCAATTTATTTGGACCGTTTCATCCAGAAAAACACAGCTTCCAACTTTCGCYAMGTCACTACAAAATATATCAAAAGTTACATGTAAACTTTACCAAAAGATTTCAAACTACTTTTGTAATACAACGTTAGGTATTTTTAAACGTTAATAATCGATCAATTTGAAGACGGGATAATCTGTGTTCAATACAAAAAGAAAACAAACTGACGCAACTTCTTTCGTAACGTGACTCTCTCAAAAAATTTACTTCATGTGACCCTCATTTACGATAGCCCTACTTCACTACACAAAGGAATAACCTCAACCGATTTCCAAGGACTGGTGACATCCAGTGGAAGCGGTAGGAACTGCAAGCAAGTCTATTAGAAATCTGGTGTCTCTAAGAAAACTATTTGAAAAGACAGTGACATCAAAAAAATACATTCTGAATGGTTTATCCTCAGGGTTTTGCCTGCTACATAAGTTCTGTTATTCTCACATACATGATTCAAACAGTTTTAGAAACTTCAGAGTGTTTTCTATCCAAATCTACTAATAATATGCATATCTTATATTCTGGGAATGAGTAGCAAGCAGTTGAATTTTGGCATGATATTTTTCCGAAAGTGAAAATGCTGCCCCCTGCCCTGAAGAAGTTAAGGAGAAGTGGATCTAAAATTCCATGCATTACAGTTTTATCTTTTAGCAATGTTTATTATGAGTATTTATGTAAAATTATGTGGCTCTCTGCAAAATCACCGGATGTTTTGGAACTACTGAACATAACGCGCCAATGTAAACTTTACCGAACAAAACATACATGTATTGTGTAACATGAAGTCCTATGAGTGTCATCTGATGAAGATCATCAAAGGTTAGTGATTAATTTTATCTCTATTTCTGCTTTTTGTGACTCCTCTCTTTGGCTGGAAAAATCTTTGGCTGTGTTTTTCTGTGACTTGGCCCTGACCTAACATAATCGTTTGGTGTGCTTTCGTCGTAAAGCCTTTTTGAAATCGGACACTGTGGCTGGATTTACAACAAGTGTATCTTTAAAATGGTGTAAAATAATTGTATGTTTGAGGAATTTTATTTATTGGATTTCTGTTGTTTTGAATTTGGCGCCCTGCAGTTTCACTGGCTGTTGACGAGGTGGGAAGCTACCGTCCCACGTACCCTAGTGAGGTTTTAAGCTAGGTCTGATATCCGACTGTAGCCATAGCTCCGTATTGGGGTAGTCCTGGGCTGGGCTGCCTCCTGGTTATTTTTGGAGTGCTGTTGGTCTCTGTCTGCGGGGAGCACTGTTTTTGAAGGGCCTCCAGTCCCATTAATCAGCCGGGCAGGCCCTGTTCCCTGTCCCGCCTCACTGACACATTCTGTTCTTCTCTCCCTTCTCCTCCCCGCTTTCTGCACAGTATGAAGCACAGAGGAACCTCATCAATCTCACCTGTCCCACACGTCAACCACAGATTTAATCAAACGCTCCGTTTGGGCACCTCACTCCTCCATCCATACCCCTCACAACCCCTTTTTAGAGAACAAATAATCTCTCTTTCACCCAGACCTACCTACCTTTCCCTCTCTGGCTTCTACGTTGCTCTCCTTCACTTTGTTGCGTTTCTTTCGGTTTTTTAATATCTTCTGTCTCGCTTTCATTCTACCCCTGTGTTTTCTCTGTGATCATTCACAGTTTGTGATCTGATACAGGCTATACACACACACACTGCCCCATCACCCTCTAAAAGTGAGGGCGTACATTAAACACCATTTCCTGCTCAATAGCTCACTGAAGTGGGGCTCTGTTGRTCGCCTGCCTTAACAGGTCCCTATGTGAGAGTGGGATGGAGAGAAAGAGGGATGATGGAGAGGGGGGAGACGAAGGAGGTGGTGGTGGGAGCGGCAGGACCGAGGCCTGTTTTAGAGGTTGGTTCAGCATGGTTTCTGTGTTTAATGGGATGCCTGGGGTGAGGGTGAACACTGGACCCTGTGTGTCTGTCAGTGGGAGACCGAGGGGGACTAAGGCAGACGGACACAAGGACCAGAGAGCATCTAATCCCCACCGCTTAGGCCTAGCTCGATCCTTCCCATGCTGTGACGGATCTGGTCCCACGGAGGGGCTGACGGTACCCTGTGGAGGTGACCGGTGCCCCCGGTGGAGACTCTGAGAAGTGTTGAAATTGGCATGGTGGAGTTGTGGCCACTGCAGGGGCCGGTCCTCTGGAAGCCCTATGAGGGGGATGTCAGTGAGCCACTCTCATATGATGTGTGAGGAGAAAAGTCCGGAAGAAAATCACTGTTTCCCAGCCTCTTGCCCAATGGCAATCAAGCTACTCCAGTGATTTATGGTGTTGGCTGGCTGGACACAGACTTAGACAGACAGGCTGCAAGTCAGCAGCCAGTCAACWGAACTGAGATTGGAAGTCTACCTAGATGATGAAGTAGCTCAAGCGACGTAGGCCTACACAACATGCTTGGAGGACTGTCAGGAAAGCAGACTCTTCTTTTTGTGATAACTTGGAGGACTTCCCTTTGGAATGCCTTTGAGAGCACAATCCTTCATTCAATTAAAAATTATTTCTCTCTCTCCCGTTGTAAAGCAATATATTTGTCATCTTTTACACATTCCAGTGGAAAGTTGTCACAGCACTGTACTTTGCACACAATTAATAAGGATTTCTGGCATTCCTCTTTGCACATATGCTGTGATCCACATGTGGTCTGGGGGAAACTAGGAGGAGAATTTGGGAAAGAGTTGTGCTGTTCCATTGAATTTAGGCCGCAGGTCTTCTCTGGTCATAAGTCATAAAGAAAACAGTTTTTCTAATTAACTGAATCTTTTCCAAAACTTCCATCGATGATTGTTGATGTTTTTCTGCTTAATAGAAGCCGTGCGTTGCATTTTTGTAATGTCATTAGTGTGGTTTTGATGTCAGATGTGATTCACTTTTTCCATCTGTGATGAGTTCTGTCATATTCCTGCTGCCCACACACACACACACACACACACACACACACACACACACACACACACAACCTCCATCCCTCCTTCAGTTTCTTTCCATCATTCTCTTACACACTCACACGTGTTATACTAACACGCATCCCGGAAAGTGTCTGTGATTGTGAAAACATGGCCTGAAAGTATACGTAACCCTTCTAGCTGTTGGCGTTCGTCACACTCGGTGTGTAATGTAATCACCATATGCTAGATGTGGATGAAGAAACCTTTCGTCACCTAGGCTACGCCGTGGTAGGACAGCATCACACCCCTCATAGTAAAATATGAGTAGAGGTTACCAATGCTGCTACGTGTCATCAACAGGCCCACAACGGGTGGGAGAGAGGGCGAGACGCACAGAGAGAGGGCGAGACAGGTTGAGGGGGTTTGGTTACGAATGGGAGATTCTGCATCGGTGACTATTCACCTAGCATCTGGTCATTTCAGTTCCTCAAAGAACAGCCCCTTTC
Organism: Salvelinus sp. IW2-2015; assembly: GCF_002910315.2. NCBI lineage: Eukaryota > Metazoa > Chordata > Actinopteri > Salmoniformes > Salmonidae > Salvelinus > Salvelinus sp. IW2-2015. The sequence continues at coordinate 33,656,253 of NC_036839.1, forward strand.
ATGTTCAATACTTGTCTTAATTATCCCAATATTGTCGCGTTGTCAACATTTAGCATACTTTCCTACGTATCTTAATGTATTTCCTCAACTGTAGTCGCACATGTTAAAGAAAGTTTTAGAATTTTCTCTGACCAAATGCTAAACTGAGCAGAGGTGTCAGGCAGGCGTCTGTGATGTGTGAGCCTGATTACCCAGTGGCTAGTTAGCAGTTAGCGTTGACTCTGTTAGTCTGCGATTGTCTCAAATAACACCATTACCATGTCTGCATGGCTAATAGCCTCCCCCAGGGTGAGAGTAGGGGGGGGGGGGGTGCATTTGGCATGTCAACGCGAGGTGAGAACACATGAGCCATATTCAGGCCGTCCACACCCAAATCACTCCTGACACCTCTGAAGGGGCCCTCAGCATCAATGGCTCTCTGCTGAAATTACCCCCTCAGTAATAATGACATAAGCACCCAGTTCCTTCCTGCCGGCGCTGAGTGCTTGCCCCGTACTGACCTGGAATCTGATCCCAGAGGGCTGATCTCAGAGCAGTTATCTGATCCCCTAGGCCGAACAGACAGACGACAAACAGGATGGGACTGGTCTAGGAACTGCTGTTATCTTATCCCAGAGGCCGTGGAAGGCTGKCTGTCCCTCACAGAAACTGATTGGGATTCAGACTACTGTTGCTGTTTGCTGAACGTACAAGAAATCCTTTGAGTGTTTTGGTTTTCTGATTAGTTATGATAACCCAAAATACTGTATAATTACCTGCACAATATTTGAGTAAGTTCCTAAAGATTTGTCAAGATAAAGAATTTCAAAGATTGCAGCTCAAGTTACACAGCAAGGGATTTCAACCCAATTCTGTTTGCAAGGTATCCAGAATTGATTTTATGACACCTGTTTTCGCTTGTGGTGTGAAGGGTAGTGCACCGATACAATTTCAAGCACTGTGTATAACCAACACTCAGACAGGCATAGCAGAGTGAGCAGACAGTCCCTCCTAACATACTACAACAAATTGTTTACGCTTTTCTGCTGAACAGCAGTGCTGTATAATATATTTAGCCAAGAAACCCCTCAAGTCATAAGTGAAGTTCCAGGTTCCCTTCCATGCCACCTCMGTACCGCAGTATTTGGTCCAGGCCGGGCACAATGTCATATCTAGTAGGAATGGACCAAGGCCAGAACCTAGCAGACTTTATCGATGCCATGGATCAATGGAGTAAGTCAAAGCCAGACCTGAGCATGCCAGAAYCCAGCAGAACCAGAAACACTATTTACCCACAGATCCGAAAGGGAAGAGTGATCTCTCTCTTTTAGAGGGGAAAGGGCCCATTCCATGGCTTTAAAATAAGGCCTTTGTTTCTGATACACTTTGGTTTATGGCGATCTTGAGTATGACCTCTCTCTCCCAAATTTGATTTGTGCTCTGACTATATACCTACACTAAATAGGAGGAGCCTTTTTTAATTACTCTTATTGGTTTGACAGCCTGCCCTGCTTTCATTGGCAGTTTGTAGTTGTTCATGCTCTGGCCTCATTGGCTCATTTTGTTGGCTATTCTGTTCTCCCACTGACTGTWAGAGGTGCTAGCTATGGAGATAATTCAGCATCTCAATAACAGCTCATCAATGAAAATCAAATCTCTCTTCCCCCCCAGGAGCCTCCAGGTGGGCGTGTGTTCTCAGGAATCCAGCCCACGGGTGTGCCCCACCTGGGGAACTACCTTGGGGCTCTGGAGAGCTGGGTGTCCCTGCAGAACCAGTACCCCTCAGTGCTCTACAGCATAGTGGACCTGCACTCCATCACCCAGCCCCAGGACCAAGCCCTGCTGCGGGTTAACATACTGGACATGGCTGCCAGCCTGCTGGCCTGTGGCATCAACCCAGAGACATCTATCCTCTTCCAACAGTCACAGGTTAGTCAGACACGCACACACACAGACCACCATACACCCGCAATTGGTAGTGTTCACCCCCCACACACACACAGAGTTTGAACCTACAGTACCAGTCAAAAGTTTGGACACCTACTCATTCGAGGGTTTTTCTTTTATTTCTACTWTTTTCTGCATAGAAAAATAGTGAAGACAACAAAACTATGAAATAACACATATGGAATCATGTAGTAACCAAAAAAGTGTTAAACAAATCAAAATATATTTGAGATTCTTTAAAGTAGCCACCCTTTGCCTTTGACAGCTTTGCACACCCTTGACATTCTCTCAACCAGCTTCATGAGGTAGTCACCTGGAATGCATTTCAATTAACAGGTGTGCCTTAACTTCTTATGGCTGCAATCCCGGTAATGGGAGGATATGACAACAGCCAGTGAAAGTGCAGGGCGCCAAATTCAAAACAACAGAAATCTCATAATTAAAATTCTTCAGACATACATGTTTCTTATACCATTTTAAAGGTAATCTTGTTGTTAACCTCTTGACGCTAGGGGTCAGATTTTTTTAAATATTTTTAAAATAACGTTCCCAAGGTAAACTGACTATTTCTCAGGTCCAGATCGTAGAATATGCATATAATTTACAGATTAGGATAGAAAACACTCCAAAGTTTCCAAAACTGTCAAAATATTGTCTGTGAGTATAACAAAACTGATTCTACAGGCGAAAACCTGAGGAAATCTAACCCGGAAGTGATTTATTTTTATTTTTAATCTGTTTCCTTGTCCGTCTTTCTTCCATTTTAAAGGGGTATCAACCAGATTCCTTTTCCAATGGCTTCCTCAGGCTGTGACCAGGCTTTAGACATAGTTTCAGGCTTTTATTTTGAAAAATGAGCGAGATTTTACAAACACTGTAAGTGTCCTTTGATTAGTTCTTGCGCGCCGAGAGGGGTAGCTCTCCATTTTCTTTCTCTCTTTATTGAATAGGTTACGGTCCGGTTGAAATATTATCGATTATGTTTGTTAAAAACACCTGAGGATTTGATTATAAGAAAACATTTGACATGTTTCTACGAACATTACGGATATCTTTTGGAATTTTCGTCGAACGGAACGCAGCTTTGGTTTTCTGAACATAACGCGCAACCCAAATGGTTTTTTTTTTGTTATAAATTAATATTTACGAACAAAAATAACATTTATTGTGTAACTGGCAGTCTCGTGAGTGCAAACATCCGAAGATTATCAAAGGTAAGCAATTAATTTTATTGCTTTTCTGACTTTCGTGACCATGCTAATTTGGGGCTAGCTGTTTCTAGCATTGATTGATACACTCACAAAAGCTTGGGTTGCTTTCCCTGCAAAGCATATTTTTCAAAATCTGACGCGATAGGTGGATTAACAACAAGCTAAGCTGTGTTTTGGTATATTTCACTTGTGATTGCATGATTATAAATATTTTTGTAATATTTTGCGCCCTGCAATTCAGCGGTTTGTTTAGGAAAATGATCCCGCTAAAGGGATCCGTAGCGCAGAGAAGTTAATCCCACCAAAGTGTGGCACTACAAACCACTACAAACGATTGTTAGGTCACACCAAACCACAATAAGCACAGCCATTTTTCCAGCGAAAGATAGCAGTCACAAAAAGCAGAAATATAGCTAAAATTAATCACTAACCTTTGATGATCATCAGATGACACTCATAGGACCATGTTACACAATACATGCATGTTTTGTTTGATAAAGTTCATATTTTATAACAACAAATTCTGAGTTTGAATACATGGCGCGTTACATTCCACTAGTTCCAAAACATCCAGTGATAGTGCATAGCCACATCGTTTCAACAAATACTCATCATAAATGTAGATGATAATACAAGTTATACACATGGAATTATAGATTACCTCTCCTTAATGCCACCGCTGTGTCAGATTTCAAAAAAACTTTACGGAAAAAGCAAACCATGCAATAATCTGAGACGGAGCTCAGAACAATAGCCAATTAGCGCCATGTTGGAGTCAACAGAAACCAGAAATGACATGATAAATATTCCTTACATTTGATCTTCATCAGAATGCACTCCCAGGAATCCCAGGTCCACAATAAATGCTTGATTTGTTCGATAATGTCCGTTATTTAAGTCCAATTAGCTACTTTGGTTAGCGCGTTTGGTAAACAATTCCAAAGTCACAAAGCGCGTTCACTAAAACGTGACAATGTCCAAAAGTTTCCGTAACAGTCAGTAGAAACATGTCAAACGATGTATTGAATCAATCTTTAGAATGTTGTTAACATACAGTGGGGAGAACAAGTATTTGATTACACTGCCGATTTTGCAGATTTTCCTACTTTTAAAGCATGTAGAGGTCTGTAATTTTTTACATAGTGACACTTCAACTGTGAGAGACGGAATCTAAAACAAAAATCCGAAAAATACATTGTATATTTTTAAGTAATTAATTAGCATTTATTGCTGACCATAAGCTATTTTGATAACATCAGAAAAGCAGAACTTAATATTTGGTACAGAATCCTTTTGTTTGCAATTACAGAGATCATACGTTCCTGTAGTTCTTGACCAGGTTTGCACACATGCAGCAGGGATTTTGGCCCACTCCTCCATACAGACCTTCTCCAGATCCTTCAGGTTTCGGGGCTGTCACTGGGCAATACGGACTTTCAGCTCCCTCCAAAGATTTTCTATGGGTTCAGGTCTGGAGACTGGCTAGGCCACTCCAGGACCTTGAGATACTTCTTACGGAGCCACTCCTTAGTTGCCCTGGCTGTGTGTTTCGGGTCGTTGTCATGCTGGAAGACCCAGCCACGACCCATCATCAATGCTCTTACTGAGGGAAGGAGGTTGTTGGCTAAGATCTCGCAATACATGGCCCATCCATCCTCCCCTCAATACGGTGCAGTCGTCCTGTCCCCTTTGCAGAAAAGCATCCCAAAGAATGATGTTTCACCTCCATGCTTCACGGTTGGGATGGTGTTCTTGGGGTTGTACTCATCCTTCTTCTTCCTCCAAACACGGCGAGTGGAGTTTAGACCAAAAAGCTCTATTTTTGAATCATCAGACCACATGACCTTCTCCCATTCCTCCTCTGGATCATCCAGATGGTCATTGGCAAACTTCAGACGGCCTGGACATGCGCTGCTTGAGCAGGGGGACCTTGTGTGCGCTGCAGGATTTTTAATCCATGACGGCGTAGTGTGTTACTAATGGTTTTCTTTGGACTGTGGTCCCAGCTCTCTTCAGGTCATTGACCAGGTCCTGCCTGTAGTTTGGGCTGATCCTCACCTTCCTCATGATCATTGATGCCCACGAGGTTTGTGATCTTGCATGGAGCCCAGACCGAGGGTGATTGACCATCATCTTGAACTTCTTCTATTTTCTTCTATTTCTAATAATTGCGCCAACAGTTGTTGCCTTCTCACCAAGCTGCTTGCCTATTGTCCTGTAGCCCATCCCAGCCTTGTGCAGGTCTACAATTTTATCCCTGATGTCCTTACACAGTCTCTGGTCTTGGCCATTGTGGAGAGGTTGGAGTCTGTTTGATTGAGTGTGTGGACAGGTGTCTTTTATACAGGTAACGAGTTCAAACAGGTGCAGTTAAATCAGGTAATGAGTGGAGAACAGAGGGCTTCTTAAAGAAAAACTAACAGGTCTGTAGAGCCGGAATTCTTACTGGTTGGTAGGTGATCAAATACTTATGTCATGCAATAAAATGCAAATGAATTACTTAAAATTATACAATGTGATTTTCTGGATTTTTGTTTTTAGATTCCGTCTCTCACAGTTGAAGTGTACCTATGATAAAATTACAGACCTCTACATGCTTTGTAAGTAGGAAAACCTGCAAAATCGGCAGTGTATCAATACTTGTTCTCCCCACTGTACATCTTGAATAACATTCCAACCGGAGATACATTGACTTCAGATGAGCAATGGAACAGAGCTGCCTCTCACGTGAACGCGCGTGGTCATAGCATGGTCGCCTCATGGCAGTGGTGACTCATTCCTGTCTCCTTCGGCCCCCCTTCACAGTAGGGGTAGCAGTAGGGGTATCAGACAAAGTTCTATTGACTGTTGACATCTAGTGGAAGCCGTAGGAAGTGAAAACTCATCCATATCTTGCTGTAATTTCAATGGGAGCTTGGTTGAAAAATCTACCAGCCTCAGAAAAAATCCAAACAGGAAGTGGAACTTAACAGGTTTTTACCTGCCATATGAGTTCTTTATTACTCACAGACATTATTCAAACGGTTTTAGAAACTTCAGAGTGTTTTCTATCCAATACTAATAATAATATGCATATACAGTGGGGCAAAAAGAGTATTTAGTCAGACACCAATTGTGCAAGTTCTCCCACTTAAAAAGATGAGAGGCCTGTAACTTTCATCATTGGTACACTTTCAACTATGACAGACAAAATGAGGGAAAAAATCCAGAAAATTACATTGTAGGATTTTTAATGAATTTATTTGCAATTATAGGTGGAAAATAAGTATTTGGTCAATAACAAAAGTTTATCTCAATACTTTGTTATGTACCCTTTGTTGGCAATGACAGAGGTCAAACGTTTTCTGTAAGTCTTCACAAGGTTTTTCACACACTGTTTGCTTGGTATTTTTGGCCCATTCCTCCATGCAGATCTCTCTAGAGCAGTGATGTTTTGGGGCTGTTGCTGGGCAACACGGACTTTCAACTCCCTCCAAAGATTTTCTATGGGGTTGAGATTGGAGGATGGCTAGGCCACTCCAGGACTTGAAATGCTTCTTACGAAGCCACTCCTTCGTTGCCAGGGCGGTGTGTTTTGGGATCATTGTCATGCTGAAAGACCCAGCCATGTTCATCTTCAATGCCCTTGCTGATGGAAGGAGGTTTCACTCAAAATCTCACGATACATGGCCCCATTCTTTCTTTCCTTTTACACGGATCAGTCGTCCTGGTCCTTTGCCAGAAAAACAGCCCCAAAGCATGATGTTTCCACCCCCATGCTTCACAGTAGGTATGGTGTTTGGATGCAACTCAGCATTCTTTGTCCTCCAAACACGACGAGTTGAGTTTTTACCAAAAAGTTATATTTTGGTTTCATCTGACCATATGACATTCTCCCAATCTTCTTCTGGATCATCCAAATGCTCTCTAGCAAACTTCAGACGGGCCTGGACATGTACTGGCTTAAGCAGGGGACACGTCTGGCACTGCAGGATTTGAGTTCCTGGCGCCGTAGTGTGTTACTGATGGTAGGCTTTGTTACTTGGTCCCAGCTCTCTGCAGGTCATTCACTAGGTCACTAGGTGAGATCTTGCGTGGAGCCCCAGATCGAGGGAGATTATCAGTGGTCTTGTATGTCTTCCATTTCCTAATAATTGCTCCCACAGTTGATTTCTTCAAACCAAGCTGCTTACTATTGCAGATTCAGTCTTCCCAGCCTGGTGCAGGTCTACAATTTTGTTTCTGGTGTCCTTTGACAGCTCTTTGGTCTTGGCCATAGTGGAGTTTGGAGTGTGACTGTTTGAGGTTGTGGACAGGTGTCTTTTTATACTGATAACAAGTTCAAACAGGTGCCATTAATACAGGTAACGAGTGGAGGACAGAGGAGCCTCTTAAAGAAGAAGTTACAGGTCTGTGAGAGACAGAAATCTTGCTTGTTTGTAGGTTACCAAATACTTATTTTCCACCATAATTTGCAAATAAATTCATTAAAAATCCTACAATGTGATTTCTGGATTTTTCCCCTCATTTTGTCTGTCATAGTTGAAGTGTACCTATTGATGAAAATTACAGGCCTCATCTTTTTAAGTGGGAGAACTTGCACAATTGGTGGCTGACTAAATACTTTTTCCCCCCACTGTATTAGCAACTATGACTGAGGAGCAGGCCGTTTGCTCTGGGCACCTCTGTGCACCTTCATCCAAGCTACTCAATACTGCCCCTGCAGCCATAAGAAGTTAAGTTAATTTGTGGAATTTTCCTGAATGTGTTTGAGCCAGTCAGTTGTGTTGTGACAAGGTAGGGTGGTATACCAAAGAAAGCCCTTTCTGGTAAAAGACCAAGTCCATATTATGGCAAGAACAGCTCAAATAAGCGAAGAGAAATTACAGTCCATCATTACTTTAAGACATGAAGGTCAGTCAATCTGGACAATTTCAAGAACTTTGCAAGTCTTCAAGTGGCAGTCGCAAAACCATCAAGCTCTATGATGAAACTGGCTCTCATGAGGACCGCCACAGGAAAGGAAGACCCAGAGTTACCTCTGCTGCAGAGGATAAGCATGAATCAGGCCTTCATGGTCAAATTGCTGCAAAGAAACCACTACAAAAGGACACTAATAAGAAGAGACTTGCTTGGGCCAAGAAACACGAGCAATGCACATTAGACCGGTGGAAATCTGTCCTTTTGGTCTGATGATTCCAAATTTTAGATTTTTGGTTCCAACCGCTGTGTCTTTGTGACGCAGAGTAGATGAACGGATGATCTCTGCATGTGTGGTAACCACGTGAAGCATGGAGGAGGTGTTGTGGGGGTGCTTTGCTGGTGACACTGTCAGTGATTTATTTAGAATTCAAGGCACACTTAACTAGCATGGCTACCACAGTATTCTGCAGTGATACGCCGTCCCATCTGATTTGGCTTAGTGGGACTATCATTTGTTTTTCAACAGGACAATGACCCAACACACTTCCAGGCTGTGTAAGCTCTATTTGACCAAGAAGAAGAGTGATGGAGTTCTGCCTCAGATGACCTGGCCTCCACAATCATCCGACCTCAACCCAATTGAGATGAGTTGGACCTTAGAGTGAAGGACAAGCAGCCAACATGTGCTCAGCATATGTGGGAAGTCCTTCAAGACTGTTGGAAAAGAATTCCAGGTGAAGCTGGTTGAGAGAATGCCAAGTGTGCGCAAAGCTGTCATCAAGGCAAAGGGTGGCTATTTGAAGAATCTCAAATATAAAATATATTTTGATTTGTTTAACACTTTTGGTTACTACATGATTCCATAAGTGTTCGTAGTTTTGATGTCTTCACTATTATTCTACAATGTAGAAAATAGTACAAATAAAGAAAAACCCTTGAATGAGTAGTTGTGTCCAAACTTTTGACTGGTACTCTACATTCTTATGTGGTTTACAAACCGTTAGAAAAGCTGAGAGTTTTTGTGACTTGGCGGTCTGAGCAGGCTGCCTTGGATCTGTTTCCCAGCATGTCAACAAGAGACTGAGCTGGAGCAGCGGCCATATTGGAATGTATGTTTTATCATGGCAATCTCAATGTTTACGTAATGCAGCAGCTTTAAAACGCTTATTCTATCACTCCGATCCTTATCTTTGTGTGCTCTGCAAATTCACAGGGATTAGGAAAACACATATTCACAGAACACCATTTACTTCAGAGGAAACCACATGAAGGGGGTGATAGATATGCACCACTTCAACAGATCAGTTTCAGGGAGGTGTTAGGAATAGAAGTGAATCATAAGACATTTTATTTTCCCTGGACACCTAAATTGTGTGTTTGTGTGTCTATCTCTGGAAATGTCATGTCTGTTTTGATAGTGTGATCATCTGTGATTTTCCTCACACACACACACAGCCCTATTTTTATTCCCGTTTAGCTTCATGCCACATATCTTGGCAGCGAAGGAGACCTCCCATCGAACACATGAGCCGGAGTCTGTTCCACATGTACAAATACCACTACCACCCAAAGAAAACACTTGACTTCATTGAAAAAGTGGTTACAAGCCGAAATCAATAGTGTCTTAAGGGAAGGGCCCTCATCTTGAGAATGGAAAAGCGTGTGTGTGTGTGTGTGTGTGTGCGCGCGAAAGAAAGACCATAGTAAAGTTAGACCCTTTCTTACTGGAATAACAGCAGCAGATCGACAAAGCTGTGAGTTTTATAGAAATATCTTGGCTCCCACCCGCTAATAAATGAAAGAGCTGTTGATCTACTGTGTAATGACTAAATCAGTCATAGTCCATAACATTAATAGTAGCGTCTTTGTTTCAGTTACTACGAAAAAAGATCACATTCAATATGAATGCAGTTGTTGTTCATTATGAACCTTCTAAAAAGTGTTTTATTGAAACTAGAGCCGTGTCAGTGTCCCTCACTCTTCTGTCATCAACCTCTTATCCCACCTTCATCGTCTGGCTTGAATTTTCTACTTACATTCATTCAGTTTTAAGTCCTGGTTTAGTTCTGTGCTGTCCTAAATTTATATCAGACTCTTTAGAATCTGTTTTAAATGGAGAGGGATGGCAGCCACTTTGCCAGCGCCAATAAACTTTAATTCTCTGAGGCTGAATTTTTTTCACACCAATGAGTTGTTGGCCAGGCCCATTGATTTTAGAGAGGCCCATGTCAAAGAGAGAAGCATCGGATGGTTGTAGCCTTATGCAGAGAGGGAGTCGTTAAACAAGCCCTGCTAAGGCTTAGGTTATTGGAGTTATTTAATGGCTCTAATGCCTTGATACCGATGTATAATGGAGTATGGCCATTGGCTATGACCTCTAGGGCAAAAGAGCACCTGCTAAGGCATGCAGACTCAGAGGGGGTGGGGGGAATCCAGTGTAGTTCCTATCTCTGCCACATGGTGGGGCTAGGTGTCACCCCCACCTGTCCCCAGAGAATCTGAAAGGTTTTTAGTTACAGTATGTTTTGTAGTGGTGGAGAAGTAGCCTGGCTGACTTGACCTGTGGGGTCAACCAGACTAGTGGAGAAGAGACTTTGATTTTCATTTTACAGGTAGGCTTCGTCTAACCCCTTACACTTGGCCTATAGGGATAAATTGAAATATTTATTACAGAGGAAATATGGAAGCATATGCATAACCATGGTAGCAATTAAAAGGGAACCGGTTGGAGATTATGGCAAAATGATTAGACTAAAGGTAAGGACACAGCAGTTCACCTAACACAAGACTGAATCCAAACATTACACTTGATTTTATGTGCATTTTACATTTACTGTACTTTTCACCTCATTTTGTTGATAACACGATCTGAAAATTATCTGGATACATTCAGTAACCTGATAAGAATATTCATAGCGAAATTTTGGGCAGGTGCAATATAGGACAAAAAAATGATATGGGTTTGAGTGAGAGGTCCAACTGGTGTTTCCAAGTGGCCACACACACCTCAAGTGTGCACAGTCTCTATGTAATTTCAATGTACTTTTATGACTCGAAGTCTTCAACTATAAGATACTTTTTTTGAGCTCTCCTAACTGTCCCAATGAGGAACTAGAGCAAGCACACTTTTGGAACACAGCCCTGCATCCCCGTCTTTACACAATTACTGTTTGYGCAATCCAAAAACGATCTATTATATAACGCAATCTGGGTCAGGTGGGCATAATTTGAAAGCTTGTTCTATTGCCAACATGACTAGCTAAGTTATAAAATACGATCTTAGTGTCAGGCTTTCGCAAGGCAATTCAGAGAAGCAGATCGTAATAGGATTCATGAGTCCATTCATATGTGTGATCCATGGCAAATTTTCTTAGCAAACAGGCTCATTCTGTTCAGGACAACCCAGGGTATAATGGCATGTCATCTTCTAACTGTACATCAGACATAGTGATCATAAATGGTGACACTGTATATTACATGCGTTTTATGATATGGAAATGTGAAGTGCACATTTGGACTCACGGGTGTTTGGCTTGCTTGTATGACATCAAAGCGGTATTTATTATAATCCTCAACTTATCTTTCAAAATATATAGAGCCCCTGATGTGTGCGGTACTCAAGTTCAGAACGGCTGTCAGTCAAAACCAATACGGAGCTGTGAAGCGTAGAGCCTGAGCTCTGACGTCATGTATAGCATGTTACTGTACAGACACTGCGTTCCAATTCCGGTGCTTATCTATGTCCAAATCTGTCATTTTTCAACCCGTATACGGGTACGATTGGAAAGGACTACAGACAAACAATATTTGGGCTTCAATTATGTTGACTGACTGGTTGTGATGACTCTCCCTCTCTTCCACAGGTCTCTGAACACGCTGAACTGTCCTGGATCCTAGGCTGTCTTACCAGTATGCCCCGACTCAGACACCTGCCTCAGTGGAAGGTACAGAACGGCTTGGGGATGCTGTGGAATTTGAAATGCAGTGGTAGAACCACTGAATGAGTTTACTTGGGGACAAATCATGAGTTTTTGTGTAAATTATGCATTGATTTCAATGGGAGAATTGTGCTGAAAAGTACAATTATTTAGTGAAGTTACAAATGGTGGAAAGGTCAATGCTTTTCTTCAGTCTWCCTCCATTTTCTTTTCTCATTTTCAGCATCCTGACCTATTGTTTTAGTCCTGTTTGTTTCTCATACCTCACCTGCCAGATCTGTTTTAACGTTCTCATAATGACAGTGATTTCCCTGGCCACATGCAGTTTTACTAGGATGCCAGAGGGAAGGAAGGGACGGCCAGCAGTGTTCTGGTTCTACTCAGAAAACACCTTTTGTTTACTCAACCGATGAGTTCATGTCAAACGTGGCAGAAAATGTCCCTTGAATTCAGCCATGTTGTGTTTGTGGGAGCACTCTTCACTCGTAAAGAGAAARCGCCTTCTTAAAAATAACCTAACACGTTTTTATTTTCTTGTTCTCTCTCTCTCCTTTAATTTCTCTTCCTGCTCTCTCTCACTCTTTCTATCCCCTCTCCCCAGATGAAGAGTAAACAGAAGAATGAGGGGAGTGTGGGGCTGTACACGTACCCCGTCCTGCAGGCTGCAGATATTCTCCTCTACAAGTGAGATCAGTCTCTACAGTACCACATTGTGTCTGTGTTGCTGCTGCCTCAAATGAATAAAATATTTAAGACAACGTTTAGTAAGTTTGGGTTTTCTCCTGTATGTTCTGACAGGTCAACTCACGTCCCAGTAGGAGAAGATCAGGTCCAACATCTGGAGCTTGCTCAGGACCTGGCCCGCATCTTCAACAACACCTACGGAGACTTCTTCCCTGAGCCACGTGCTCTGCTCAGTAAGTCAGCACACTGTATGATCATTGGTTATATTTGCAGGCAGAGTACTCTCAACATTTCTCTCGCTCTCTCTGTTTCTCATACACGTCCAGATGCAAATATCTACACACACAGAAAGACACATGGCCAGCATGTTCTACTGATGGAGACTCTGACAGAAAGACACATGGCCAGCATGTTCTACTGATGGAGACTCTGACAGAAAGACACATGGCCAGCATGGTCTACTGATGGGGACTCTGACAGAAAGACACATGGCCAGCATGTCTACTGATGGACACTGACAGAAAGACACAGGCCAGCATGTTCTACTGTGGGACACTCTGACAGAAAGACACATGGCCAGCATGTTCTACTGATGGAGACTCTGACAGAAAGACACATGGCCAGCATGTTCTACTGATGGAGATTCTGACAAAGACACATGGCCAGCATGTTCTCCATCATTATGGCCATCGTAAAAGCATAAGATGTAACCAACCATGCGTGTAATGGAGCTTTGATTAAATGACTGTTCCTGTCATCTTATATCTGAAAACTAGAGTGATAATAGATTTTTTTTGGGGGGGTGCTATGTCCTCAAGATGACTTGGTGTGTGTGTTGAGATGAATAGATGTGTGTGTATTACAGGGGTTGTCAGCAGTTTGACACCTGTCAATCATCAGCCGCGTCTTTGAAACCAAATCAAAGATGTCCTCTTAAGCTCTTAGTTTCAGGGTGATTTATCAGGATATGGACCCACACACCCCCTCTTCACCCTGACTTCTCTGCTCACAGCATACTGCCAGGACCTGGTTCTTATGGTGACATGATTCAAAAGGGATTCATTTGAAGCAAGGATATCATGCATACATCCACCTTAATAAGATGCTGTAGCCATATCGCTGCCTAACACAACCCAGCCTTAACAAGACCTATTCTCTTTCATCCCAATCAGGCTCCACGCGAAAGGTGAAATCCCTCCGTGACCCCTCCTCCAAGATGTCCAAATCAGACCCCCAGAAGATGGCCACTGTCAACCTCACCGACTCTCCCGACGACATCGTCCTCAAGATCCGCCGCTCCGTCACAGACTTCACCTCTGAGGTGACCTTTGACCCTGAGGTTCGTCCGGGCGTGTCCAACCTGGTGCTGATTCATGCGGCAGTGGCGGGGTGCACGGTAGAGGAGGCAGTAGGGTGGGCCAAGGGGCTGGACACGGGAAAGTACAAACAGCTGGTAGCGGATGCTGTGGTGCAGCGGCTCACACCAATCAGGGAGGAGATTGAGAGGCTGAGGGGGGACAGGGGGCACCTGGAGAGGCTGCTGGCCCACGGAGCCCAGAGGGCCAGGGAGCTGGCTGCACCTGTACTCAAGGAGGTCCACCACAGAGTAGGCTTCTGCTGAGGGAAAAAGGGGGAGGCTTCTGCTGAGGGAAAAAGGGGGGTCAAATTGCCTGTTTTCTATGGTTTGTCAATTAATTTAATTTAATTTACTTCTGAATAATCCCATACCAGAAAGGCGGGTTGGGACAGAGGGACAACACGTTTGGGGGGGGGACTGGAAGATTGGCTATGTGTTGTCATTTATGAGGCTCTGTGCCTTGTTTCATATTGCTGATAATGCTTTTTTTATTATTTAAAGAATAAATATGTACAGTATACTCTGGGTTTCTCAAGCTCTATCACAAACAACACACACACCTTCCCTTCATGGCCTTCATCAGACAGTCTGTGGGTAGTGAGTAGGCTAATGCCCTGTCAATAGTAGGCATTCTGCCTGTTCAGTTGTGGGCTCTGGTCTACAGATGGAGATGGAACATGGAGAAGAGCTCAGCCTCACTGTGATACTTGGATAGACTAACCTGCGATCCGGACTGCTTAGGATAATATTTTTACCCTCTGGTTTATCCTGATATCTTCTCCCACAGTCCTGGTGATGAAAAAGATCCCTCTGTGGGAGCTGGACTAAAATATGGCAGAAAATATAGCCTATTCATATTAGCCAATAATAGCCTACAATGACTAAGGAGTAGGCTACCAAATTCAATTTAATACATGCAATATATTTATATATTCAAGGATCTTTCAGTATAAAATGTATAATATATTTTATAAGATCATTTTAATGTAAATGTAATCTAATCTAGCATGAGTAAAATAAAAAAGGGTTTATTAGAATTTCTAATGTTTTTACAAAGGAGGTCGACTTGATTTTGTATTTTTAGTCTACTTCGGCTGAATCTCCTCTCGGATTTATATTCGATCCAGACGTCATCTGTGGCCGGAATATGTCCTGGTTTGTAGGCCTATCCGATAGTTGTGTTAAATGGAGTGTATGCCCAATTTGTCCATAGGAAAAGATGTATTGTATCTCAATGGTATAGGCTAAAAACTCATAGGAAAATAGCCTGAACCTCCAGAGCTGCTGAAATACTCTGAAAGGACGGAAAGGCAATTTAATTCGCAACACACGTAGCCGGACTCAGATAGGCTACTTTATGAAGTGTTAGATGAATTTCATTAAAATAGAAAACAGTAACGGAGGCAAATGCAGGTTCAAGTATTTATTTAGTATTAATCTTATTTGACACTAAAAACAAACATTGAGGTTTTGTATTCATGTTTTATTTTAAATTGTTTGACTTTTGTACTATAATAGTTGGCTAATTGATTTAGGCTACTCATAAGTTTGAAATAACATTGTACCCCTTAACTAATCTTTTTTTTTTTCTTAGTATGTAATGAATTAATCTCAGAAATGTATTAGCCAAAGTTTGGTTAGGCTATTGATAGTCCTGGCAGTATGCTGTGAGCAGAGAAGTCAGGGTGCATGGGGTTGGCAATTGTCTTTTTTCAGAGCAATAAATCACATTCAGAAACAAAATACACTGTCATTATTTCCACATTCCCTATAATTTCCATGGTAAAATAAGTCTCAATTTCTGTTGGACTATTCCTTTTTCATCCTTAGGCTACATTTCTGAATGAGTATTTGTAGGCTATCCTGCTCTTTTCCCATTTTCCATAACTGCAGCAGCTCACTKTATAAATTCCAAACACAATTTCACACTCAATTCATGCAAATATGTACAAAGTAGTCCAGCAGATTATTAATTTGTATTTTTTTAATTTATTTTTTATGGCTTAATTTGTAGGAAAATACATTTTTTGGGGCAAACTTCAGAACAATCTTTTGAAAGTTATTGGAACAATGCATTTTGGGTAATGGTGTTCTACACTGCCTTTTTTTGTGTCCAATATTTATTTATATAAAAAACAAACATGTTATTAATCCAATATTGTTAATCATCCAGGTTGTCACCGAAATAATTATAATAGTAACCATACGTGTTTTTTTTATTTGTATTAATGCCCATACTGTTTTCTATGCTTGTTTTCACTTAACACTTTGGGATACTGGTGCACTTGTAGTCAAAGGCCCTTTTTCCGTGTAGGCAACAGTAGGTCTATACGATTTTCTTCATAACACATTTCATATTTCGTGAAACCTATATTACACAATTTTCTTCATAATGCATTTAATACAAGGCTCCACTTTTTTGTGTACATTACACCATTTCTTTCGTAATGCATTTTATTCAAGGCTATGTTGAATTTTATGAGGGTTGCCAGATTAGAGAGAGAGACAGAATTAAAAATAAAATAAAATAGTGCTATCAATGAAGGTATTACATTGGGGAATGCAGATACATTTTTATGATGGGAAATTATAATACACACCATAATACGCACACACACACTCACTTTGTTTGTACTCCTGTTATAGCCAACTTTTGTATTAATTATTTTTTATAAATATTTATCTAGTTATCATGTATTCATTTAACTGTTTAAATGTTTGTAGTTTGCATGTTTCATTAATGATTGGCATGGTTAAATAGTCATAATTCTCTGCTTGATTTAGCTTTTGCTATATTTGGCATTTTTATACATATTCTGTATTTCCATTGAAGAAAGAAATAGTTAAATCAACACACTACTGTAAATAAATGCACACTACCTGTTATAAAACGGAAATTGCTCTCTGTAAATATATGGTGAGAAATGTAATGTCTGAAGCCATACGGCAATGGGTTTCACAGCCCTATAATAATAACATATCACCTTTAAAAAAGTTTATTTTCAACCTCTGGGGTATAACATGTTGTGCAAAGTGGTATAGGAGAGTCTGACAAATAACCCCTAACTTGAGTTCAGTCTTTGCCAATGAGAACCAAGAGGGGCCTAGCTTTGTTCTTCATGAAATAAAGGTAAGATGACTGGGAAAGCCCTTGATTCTAGGCTGTAGAAAATCCTCCATCCATCTCATCAGAACAGGGTGGATCAACAGTGATTCATRTTACTGGTTTGCATTCTTAAAAGGATAGTTGTGTTTTCCTGCATACCACACATTATTTGTCTACCATTTGTCTACTCATTATCAGGTTATTAGATACAGTATATAAGCTTCAGTAACAACAGAACACCATGGTTGTAATAACACTTTAAACAGGTAGTTTGTAAATGTATAGAATGTGTTTGTTTTGGGTCCACACTGGTAAGTTACCTTACAGTGCCTTCGGAAAGAATTCAGGCCCCTTGACTTTTTCCACATTTTGTTACATGACAGCCCTATTTTAAAATTGATTAAATTCGTTTTTCCCCCTCATCAATCTACACACAATACCCAATAATGACAAAGCAAAAACAGGGTTTTAGATTTTCTTTGCTAATTTATATAAATTAACAAATGGAAATATTACATTTAGATAAGTATACAGATCTTTTTACTCAGTACTTTGTTGAAGCACCTTTGGCAGCGATTACAGCCTAGTCTTGAGTATGACACTACAAGCTTGGCACAACTGTATTTGGGGAGTTTCTCCCATTGTTCTCTGCAGATCCTCTCAAGCTCTGTCAGGTTGGATGAGGAACGTCGCTGCACGGTTATTTTCAGGTCTCCAGAGATATTCGATCGAGTTCAAGTCCGGTCTCTGGCCGGGCCACTCAAGGACATTCAGAGACTTCTCCCGAAGCCACTCCTGTGTTGTCTTAGCTGTATGCTTAGGGTTGTTGTGCTGTTGGAAGGTGAACCTTAGACTGGGGCAGACATCCTAAGCGCTCTGGAGCAGGTTTTCATCAAGGATCTCTCTGTACTTTGCTCCGTTCATCTTTTCCTCAATCCTGACTAGTCCACCAGTCCCTGCCACTGAAAACCATCCCCACAGCATGATGCTGCCACCACCATGCTTCACCATAGGGATGGTGCCAGGTTTCCTCCAGACGTGACGCTTGGCATTCAGGCCAAAGAGTTCAATCTTGGTTTAATCAGACCAGAAAATCKTGTTTCTCATGGTATGAGTCTTTATGTGCCTTTTGGCAAACTCTAAGCGGGCTGTCATGTGCCTTTTACRGAAGAATGGCTTCCGTCTGACCACTCTACCATAARGTCCTGATTGGTGGAGTGCTGCAGAGATGGTTGTCCTTCTGGAAAGTTCTCCCRTCTCCACAGAGGAACTCTGGAGCACTGTCAGAGTGGCCATCGGGTTCTTGGTCACCTCCCTGACCAAGGCCCCTCTCCCCCGATTGCTCAGTTTGGCAGGGCGGCCAGCTCTAGGAATAGACTTTGTGTTTCCAACATCTTCCATTTAAGAATAATGGARGCCACTGTGTTCTTGGGGACCTTCAAAACTAAAGACATGTTTTGGTACCCTTCCCCAGATCTGTGCCTCGAGAAAATTCTGTCTCGGAGCTCTACAGGCAATTCCTTCGACCTCATTGCTTGGTTTTTGCTCTGACATGCACCATCAACAGTGGGACCTCATGTAGACCAGTGTGTACCTTTCCAAATCATGTCCAATCAACTGAATTTACCATAGGTGGACTCCAATCAAGTTATAGAAACATCTCAAGGATGATCAATGGAAACAGGATGCACTTGAGTTCAATTTAGAGTCTCATAGCAAAAGGTCTGAATAGTTACTTCTGTTTTGTAATTTTTAATACATTTACTAACATTATCGAAAATGTTTTGTCATTACAGGGTATTGTGTGTAGATTGATTGAGGAAAACATTTACTTAATCCATTTTAGAATAAGGCTGTAACAATGTGGAAGTATCAAGGGGTCTGAATACTTCCCGAAGGCACTGTATGTAAAGTAGACAGTCACAGAGGATTTTCTCCTGAATAACTGGTCAGGGCAGAGCACTTTCCATTCAGCTTCAGGCAACTTTGATGTAAGGCTTGATCACACCTGCTGTGACTACTTCTATCCATCATGCCCATTGATTTATCTAGTGAACAATGGATAAGCACCAATGTAATTACACCCAACACAATGTTGAAAAACAGAATGCTTACCAGCACTAGATCACATAATTAGAAATGAGCTGGCACCAGTGTAGCATAAGAAAGTGAAAGCTGCAACAGGGACTCTAACCAGGGCTCATACGTGGTAAAGTGAGCTCTAACAGTTGTTGCCATGAAAGCCTAGTAGGCCTCTGGGCAGAGGTGGTAGGACTGCAATGCTGGCATATGCCTAAGTATATAACATGATTGACACGACCGTAATAATCATCATGAAACGGCCTTGGAAGTGCCATAAGTGTAAGCCAACATAATACATTATTTTMCATTAACCTGTTTAACCCTTTGGTGCGTACGATCACATATTTGTGATCATTGTTGACTGGTCCCTGCAGCATACCATCACAAATGTGATTGGAACAGTAGCAACAGAAGGTATAGTTGAAGTCGGAAGTTTACATACACCTTAGCCAAATACATTTAAACTCAGATTTTCACAATTCCTGACATTTAATCCTAGTAAAAGTCACTGTCTTAGGTCAGTTAGGATCCCCACTTTATTTTAAGAATGTGAAATGTCAGAATAATAGTGGAGAGAATGATTTATTTCAGCTTTTATTTCTTTCATCACATTCCCAGTGGGTCAGAAGTTTACATACTCAATTAGTATTTGGTAGCATTGCCTTTAAATTGTTTAACTTGGGTCAAACTTTTCGGGTAGCCTTCCACAAGCTTCCCACAATAAGTTGGGTGAATGTTGACCCATTCCTCCTGACAGAGCTGGTGTAACTGAGTCAGGTTTGTAGGCCTCCTTGCTCGCACATGCTTTTTCAGTTCTGCCCACAAATTTTGTGTAGGATTGAATTCAGGGCTTTGTGATGGACACTCCAATACCTTGACTTTGTTGTCCTTAAGCCATTTTGCCACGACTTTGGAAGTATGCTTGGGGTCATTGTCCATTTGGAAAACCCATTTGCGACCAAGCTTTAACTTCCCGACTGATGTCATGAGATGTTGCTTCAATACATCCACATAATTTTCCTCCCTCATGATGCCATCTATTTTGTGAAATGCACCAGTSCCTCCTGCAGCAAAGCACCTCCACAACATGATGCTGCCACCCCCGTGCTTCACGGTTGGGATGGTGTTCTTTGGCTTGCAAGCCTCCCCCTTTTTCCTCCAAACATAACGATGGTCATTATGGCCAAACAGTTATATCTTTTTTCATCAGATTAGAGGACATTTCTCCAAAAAGTACGATCTTTGTCCCCATGTTCAGTTGCAAACCGTAGTCTGGCTTTTTTATGGCGGTTTTGGATCAGTGGCTTCTTCCTTGCTGAGCGGCCTTTCAGGTTATGTCGATATAGGACTCGTTTTACTGTGGATATAGATACCTTTATACCTGTTTYCTCCAGCATCTTCACAAGGTCCTTTGCTGTTTTTCTGGGATTGATTTGTACTTTTCGCACCAAAGTATTTTCATCTCTGAGACAGAACGCGTCTCCTTCCTGAGTGGTATGACGGCTGCGYGGTCCCATGGTGTTTATACTTGCGTACTATTGTTTGTACAGATGAACGGGGTACCTTCAGGCATTTGGAAATTGCTCCCAAGGATGAACCAGACTTGTGGAGGTCTACAATTATTTTTCTGATGTCTTTGCTGATTTGTTTTGATTTTCCCATGATGTGAAGCAAARAGGTACTGAGTTTGAAGGTAGKCCTTGAAATACATCCACAGGTACACCTCCAATAGACTCAAATTATGTCAATTAGCCTATCAGAAGCTTCTAAAGGCATGACATAATTTCTGGAAATTTCCAAGCTGTKTAAAGGCACAGTCAACAGTGAATTATAAGTGAAATAGTCTGTCTGTAAAAAATTGTTGGAAAGTTTACTTGTGTCATGCACAACGTGGATGTCCTATCCGACTTGCCAAAACTATAGTTCCTTAACAAGAAATTAGTGGAGTGGTTGAAAACGAGTTTTAATGACTCCAACCTAAGTGTATGTAAACTTCCGACTTCAACTGTATGTTGTAAACAAGAGCTGGTGCTCGAACTCTAAGGAAGTCTCAAGGTTTTGCTCACCTGAGGTACATTATCTCATGATAAGCTGTAGACCACACTATTTACCAAGAGAGTTTTCATCTGTATTTTTTGTAGCTGTCTACAGACCATCACAAATCGATACAGGCACTAAGACTACACTCAATGAGCTGTATACTGCCATTAGTGAACAGGAAAACGCACACCCAGAGGTGGCGCTCCTAGTGGCCGGGGACTTTAATGCAGAAAAACTCATCAGTTTTACCTAATTTCTACCAGCATCTTAAATGTGCAACCAGAGTGAGAAAAAAAACTCTAGACCACCTTTACTCCACACACAAAGATGTGTACAAAGCTCTCCCTCGCCATACATTTGGCAAATCTGACCATAATTCTATACTCCTGATTCCTGCTTACAAACAAAAACTAAAGCAGGAAGCACCAGCGACTCTGTCAATAGGAAAGTGGTCAGATGAAGCAGATGCTAAGCTACAGGACTGTTTTGCTAGCACAGACTGGAATATGTTCCGGGATTCTTCCGATGGCATTGAGGAGTACACCACATCAGTCACTAGCTTCATCAATAAGTGCATCGATGACGACGTCCCACAGTGACATTACGTACATACCCCAACCAGAAGCCATGGATTACAGGCAACATCAGCACTGCGCTAAAGGGTAGAACTGCTGCTTTCAAGGAGCAGGACTCAAACCCGGAAGCTTATAAGAAATCGCACTATGCCCTCCGACGAATCATCAAACAGGCAAAGCGTCAGTACAAGACTAAGATTGAATCGTACTACACCGGTTCCGATGCTCGTCGGATGTGGCAGGGCTTGCAAACTATTACAGACTACAAAGGGAAGCACAGCCGTGAGCTGCCCACTGACACGAGCCTACCAGACGAGCTAAATTACTTCAATGCTCGCTTCGAGGCAAGTAACACTGAAGCATGCATGAGAGCATCAGCTGTTCCAGACGACTAAGTGATCACCRTAGCCGATGTGAGTAAGACCTTTTAAACAGGTCAACATTCACAAGGCCGCAGGGCCAGACGGATTACCAGGACGTGTATTCCTAGCATGCGCTGACCAACTGGCAAGTGTCTTCACTGAAATTCTCAAACTCGCCCTGTCTGAGTCTGTAATATCAACATGTTTCAAGCAAACCACCATAGTCCCTGTGCCCAAGAACACTAAGGGAACCTGCCTAAATGACTACCGACCTGTAGCACTCACATCTGTAGCCATGAAGTGCTTTGAAAGGCTGGTTATGGCTCACATCAACACCATTATCCCAGAAACCCTAGACCCACTCCAATTTGCATACCGCCCCAACAGATCCACAGATGATGCAATCTCTAGTGCACTCCACACTGCCCTTTCACACCTGGACAAAAGGAACACCTATGTGAGAATGTTATTCATTGACTACAGCTCAGCGTTCAACACCATAGTGGCCTCAAAGCTCATCACTAAGCTAAGGACCCTGGGACTAAACACCTCCCTCTGCAACTGGATCCTGGACTTCCTGACAGGCCGCCTCCAGGTGGTAAGGGTAGGTAACAACACATCTGCCACACTGATCCTCAACACGGGGGCCCCTCAGGGGTGCATGCTCAGTCCCCTCCTGTACTCCCTGTTCACTCATGACTGCATGGCCAGGCACGACTCCAACACCATAATTAAGTTTGCCGATGACACAACAGTGGTAGACCTGATCACAGACAACGACGAGACAAACTATATGGAGGAGGTCAGAGACATGGCCAGGACAAGAACCTCTCCCTCAATGTGATCAAGACAAAAGAGATGTTTGTGGACTACAGGAAAAGGAGGACCGAGCACGCCCCCATTCTCATCGACAGGGCTGTAGTGGAGCAGGTTGAGAGCTTCTGTATGGCAACTGCTTGGCCTCCGACCGCAAGGCACTACAGAGGGTAGTGTGTACGGCCCAGTACATCACTGGGGCCAAGCTTCCTGCCATTCAGGACCTCTATACCAGGCGGTGTCAGAGGAAGGCCCTAAAAATTGTCAAAGACTCCAGCCACCCTAGTCATAGACTGTTCTCTCTGCTACCGCATGGCAAGCGGTACCAGAGTGCCAAGTCTAGGTCCAAAAGGGTTCTCAACAGCTTCTACCCTTTTCTATTGGGGCATAGTCACTTTAACTCTACCTACATGTACATATTATCTCAATTACCTCGACTAACCGGTGCCCCCGCACATTGACTCTGTACCGGTACAGAGTCAATGTATATGGCCCTGTATATGGCCTCGCTATTGTTATTTTACTGCTGCTCTTTAATTATTTAATTATTTTTATTTTTATAATCTATTTTTTACTTAACACATATTTTTCTTAACTGCATTGTTGGTTAAAAGGCTTGTAAGTAAGCATTTCACTGTATTCGGCGCATGTGACAAATAACATTWAATTTTATTTGAAAATCTGCTGAAATACTTTGTGTACATATTTGCACAAATTGAGTGTGAGATTGTGTTGCAACACAACACTTAATCCACAAAATAGATCTTCACTAGTATCAATCAGTGCATGATTTTCACAGAAATATCAGGATTTGGTCCCTTCAATTTAGAACTTTACATTCAGTGTATAGAAAGACCTGGGCCCACTTTCCCAAAAGCGTCTTAAAGAGCCACTGAACACGATGATTGACACTTGTGTTTTTCTGTTGCCCTTTAGAAAAATGAGATTTCAGTCTTGGAGCTGTTTCCTGACCGATTTCACGTTTGGTTAATGATGTTTGTCCCCCATGAAACACTGTAGACGTGGATTTTACTTCCTCAAAATAACCAGAATGAATCTGATTCATAACCAGAAGAAATCTGTAATTTTTATGTTTTTGCCAAGGATGTTTTAGTTTCACAACTGTACATCTAACTAAGGTGTTTGGGGCAGTATTTCTCAAGTTCAAAAATGCTCAATGTCTTGTCTTATGTAAACAAAATCGGAACTGCTGGGCAGGACTGTCTCACTGTCTATGCTCTTGGATAGAGCGCATCACTGCAGCTGTTCACCCCATGTTAGTGGGTAAATGGACATCGTCAAATCAAAACTCAACCTTAATTTATCCGTTGTGATGCATGGACGTTCCAAACTCAGTTTTAAACGAGACTGACTTCATGACAAATTATCCTATTTACACTTTGTAGTCAATTTTGACATAAGATGAACTGTTTCTGACTCAAATTGATGCCACAGGCCGGTTTCAAAGGCATTTGTTGCTTTTTAAAGGCAGTCTCTCTTTAAAGCTAATTTCGTCATTAGAAACTTCAAGAGGTGATTTTAGCATATAAATCTTGGTGGGGCAAAAAAATAATTAAGTGGGATGCATGCCAGCAAAGCCACTACACAACACAACACTAAACAATACATTAATTGAACTATAACGGTGACAAACTGTGCCCACAAACCGTTAGGGCCTACATAAAGCTGTCCCAACAGCAGTCCAAACATCTTCCCATCAGCGGAACCTTGTCTGGCAGCGAAACAGTTCTTTCAGCCTCATTTACTGCCTTTTTAAAAAACATAGCTGATATGGCTGACTTGCTTAAACAAATGTGGTTTCTAATGACAATTGAGATGAACAAACTATGGCATAAGGGGACGACAAGCGGATAAGAGGCAATCCATCATTTCGATTAAGAGATTAATGAGCAAGCTACGACGGACGTAGTCAATATAACTATTTGTTTAGCACTTTTGAAATGTACAGCGACAGAATTCAGAACATGGTTCTTACAGTTTTCTCCCTGTACACCAAGTCAGAACCGTAGTATAAATGAAGGGGGCATATAAGCACACAATGAAAGCTCTTACAATATTCAATGATTACATTTCTCTAAAACTGGTTATAGGCTACATGTGCACCACCAAGTCAGAACAGTAGGTGAAATTAAGAGGGGTAAATAGACTAAATTATTAGGGTGAGGCCCATGGGCTACTAACATCTTACAACATACCTAATATCTTACAACATACCCTTATGTATATCTCCCTGGCATATTACATCCTTTATGCAGCAGCATACAATACATGTTTGGACTCACCTTGTAGTGCTGTGCTCACATGAAAGGAAGATGGTGCGGCGGTCCTTYGTGGGCAAATKATGCTTCATTGACAGCATGGCCAATGTTGAATGTTTATCATTTTAAACTTGGAAAAGAGCCCCTTAATCCTAGATTTGGGACCACACAGCCACTGTTACTGATTCCTTCCAAACCACTCATTGTTGAATTTGCTATTTCCAACTTGTTGTGTAATGTTTATGTCCTATGGTTGATGAGCACCGATATGTTTTATCTATAATTTCTCTTCATTTTTTCTCTTCATATGACAAGGATTAAAAATTATTTTTCAATAGATTGTCGACTTGATTCATGATGATGACTGCTAGCTAAGATTTTGAAAGTATGATGTTGATATGATCAGTCCAATCAAAGCTACTGTACTTATAACGTTGCCATTTTATCTGTGGCCAATGACCTTGAGCCTTCTTGGATGGGCACTTCTAATGTAAATCTATGGCAGCACCCAAGGGGCTAGAATTTTTGAGGTGTCCCCTTAGACTTTGAGGTGACGTTGTGTCCCCATGAGTGACAGAACACTGAGCCAATCACGGCGCAATGCTCCTTATTTTCTGCTGGCTTGCCCCACCACCACCACAGAAAGCACTGAGCTAGGCAGAAACCYCTGCATTTGTGCCGCCTTAATCAAGAAAAACAAAAAATAGACCATGTTTGTATGCGGCTTTATTAACTCAATTACATCTGTTTTTACATTATTTGCAAACTGATATGTGACACGTATTAATGCCAAAATAACATGCAAAACAGGCAAGCCCCCCCAAAAATGTGTGCTAAAAATGTGGGGCTCAAAACAGGTGGAGCAGAGCTGAATGACGGGTCACCACCAGAACCTTCATAGGATCATCTTAAATCTCTGAGTTGTTTTGCAAAACCATCGTTTTTAATGTTGCACTTGAAAACAGTCAATCTAACGCCTGCCTCAGAGCAGTCGTAGAACAGCTAGAACTAAATGCTTCCTTATAGGTTTTCTTTCTTCACTGCTGCATCAATGTATACACAAACAYGTCTTCTAAAAATAGAATCACATGGTTTATCCTTCTCTGTGTTACTGCTGATAACTTCAGAACTAAGTTCACTACAAATACAAAGTTGCCAATGTCTTTGCAATTGATACGAACAAGTAATGTGCGAAAATATGATTCAAATGAACAGAGATGACTGCATTAATATATTAACAGTCTGCTATGCATATTTCAATCATGTTGAAATACATTTTATGTTCAATCAACTGAGTTCTGTAATTTGTCTCAATATATTTCATGATGTATAGCCTAGCATATGCACAATTATCTGCCACATCTGTGATTTTGTGAATTGTTATTGGGTAAGCATTAGAATAAGCACCTCAGTATTTAGTGGTAATACGAGCGGCCCACTGGGCACAGACGTCAGTTCAATGTCTGGTTTTGATTTACATTTGGTTGAGTTGTCAACTAACGTGAAATCAACAAAAAATGTACTATGTCATTGGACTTAGGTAAAAATKTTGGGGGTAAAATACGAAATTCTCTTACTTGCAGGGAGATCCTTGAAGATTGATGTCGGAGTTGGACTTCTATCCATGTCCAGAGGACATCGGAAAATGCCTTCAAAACCGGCCACTAGGGGCAAAAGTGAGCGCTATTACCATCAAGTAGGCTTGGGTTTTGCTAGGATGTTGTGGATCGGATGGTGGATGGGCGTAAACTCATGACGCCGGATCACTGGTTTTACTTTTTTGGTTTTAACCCTATCCCAAACTTGAACTCTTACCTTAACCATTCGGAATGAGTGCCTGAACTTAACCCTTAACTTAAATATTTTACATTTGGAGAAATGGAAGATACACAGCAGCAGGAGCAAAAAAAAATCGAAAATTTACATTTGGAGCAACTTCGAAATTTGACGTTTAGAGAATGTGGATGAATGTATAATTCTGCAGTGACTGTGAGAGCTTGTTGCTGGATGAGTGTTTGCAAATCCAATTAGTTTTCTATGTAGTTTCAAAGTCATCATATTGATTTTTGGGGGTTGAAATGACATCATTCAACCAGTTTTTTCCCAGTCGGTGATCCGTCGTCAGTGTTGTGAAATAATKATAATGTTAAGGTAAGATTTGAATGGAAAAAGCTGATCTGAGAGCAGAGCTCGCTTTCTTTCCTTAGCGACCGTTCTCTGTGTGGTGTTTTGGGAAATGCATGTTACATCTTCGGCTGTTTTAATTTTTTTTATTTAACCTTTATTTAACTAGGCAAGTCAGTTAAGAACAAATTCTTATTTACAAAGGCAAAAGGCCTCCTGCGGGGACAGGGGCTGGGATAAAATGTTTTAAACATAAATAAATATAGGACAAAACGCACCTAACGACAAGAGAGACACCACAACACTACATAAAGAGAGACCTAAGACTACAACATAGCATGGCAGCAACACATAACAACACAGCATGGTAGCAACACAACATGGCAGCAGCACAACATGGTAGCAGCACAAAACATGGTACAACATTATTGGGCACAGACAACAGCACAAAGGGCAAGAAGGTAGAGACAACCATACATCACGCGAAGAAGCCACAACTGTCAGTAAGAGTGTCCATGAAAGATGCATCATTAAAACAGTCCTAAGCCTAAATTCCATGTAGTACCGGGTCCTGGGCCTCGTTTCCCAGTTGTGACGTAACTTAACCTGATGATCGTACCAGATACATCATTATTTATGAGCCAAGTTTTTATGTGTTTCCCAAACAAGCACATAGAGAGAACGTTCGCTAAGTGCGTCGTTAGACTGTCCATATTGATAGGATCGAAAGAAAAGCAGCTCTCTCAGATCAGCTTTCTCCATTTAAATCTTACCTTTACATTATAATTGTTACACAATACTGACGACATATCAGCTCCTAGAGCGATATTACCACCTAAGGCTGCAAATAGGCTATTGAGGCGGATTATTATGCTTAAATTTGATTTACCCAATAATAATGCACTTAATCACAGATAGGGCACGTAATAGCGCACGTCACACAAACACATTGAGGAAAAAATGACAGACCGTAGCCTAGTAGCAAATTACAACAATTAACTGAACATGAACTGTATTTAAATATGTTTGAAATGGCCTATATAGGCCCATGTATTCTATGTATCTATTAATGCAGTCATCTCTGTTTTCATTTGAAGCATCATTTTATCCTTCACTTGTTTGTAACAATTGCAAATAGGCCTACTTTGGCAACTTTGTATTTGTAGTCAACTTCGTTCTGAAGTTATCGGCGGTCACAGTCACAGCCTAAACATCTTCATTCTATGTTTAGCAGATATCTTCTGTGAATAAAGTGATGCAGAAGGGCACAACATAATCTGATGCACTTTGGCTGCTCTACACGTGGTCTGGATCATTCCTAGATGGGCGAATGTTTTTAGAAGCCATGTTACAAACGAAGGCTCTGGGAAACACCCCCGCTACTATAAAGATGCATCATAAGAAGGTTTTAACGATTCTCTTAACACTACTAAGGCTCTGGGAAAGGAGGCCTTGAGCTGTCAGTTGATGTAGAGAGGACCGGGTCGCCTATAGCCTGAACTGTCAGTTCATTTGGAAGTGTTATAACAGCCGATGTGTTGTCATTTTGGATGGTTTAGCCTACTGCACCCCGACCTGTTTCCTCCGTTGCATGGTTTATTTCCCCGGGGTCACGGGGTCAAACAACTTATTGCACTAATTGAATGTGAACGGTGGGCGTTGAAGTCTTTAACCCTTTCATAATCAACAAAATTATATCCGGCTAGATAGTGGAAACTAAGAAGTAACCCATYTTATTTCACAGATTAGCTGATATGGCTGTTATGTTAAACCCTCATGATGATCATCTGAAATGGACAACCCTAATTGGGTAAATTAGTGACGATATTTTACATTCCCATTAACATAAATTGGTTTAATGTTATGCTTTTAGAATCGTCAACCGGGCACGGTTATTTTATTATTATAGGCCCAATTCTTCCCTGAGGCTCTGAGACAGTGCTTGACTTGGGCAGCAGCTCATCGAGCTGAGTACCGGCACCTCACAATTTCTACTGCTTGATGTCCTGTTCCTCTTATAGAATATTAGCTCAAACGTATTGTGGAGCTCCTGCACCTAAATGTAAACAATACCGGCTCCCAAAATKAGTACAGGCACCTATTTTAGTCCAAGCCAAGCATTGCTGTGAGGGATTCACACTATTTGTCMTGGAATATTGGACATTATGCACAAATGTTGCATTGCGCCATTTTAGGGCTATGTGGCCACGGCAGGGGGCACTCTAAAAATCCAGGCATTTTAAGTTTTAACGTTTGCACATTGCATAATATTGTTCATAACCTTATATCAAAGTTTGTTTGATGTATCATTATAATATTGTTACATGGTTAACCATATTCATCACAATRCTCTGTTATATCGGCCATCGGTTCGTTAATAAACTCGATAACAAAACCATTCCTTGCAAATATTAGCTTTTATTCACCCAACCTCAACCTCTTTCCTGTTTTACGTTTTAATTATGGTTGACAAGTATTTTAATTGAACATGTAGCCCAATAGGACTGTAACCTATGTGATACGTACATCTTTGTACGAGAAAGGAACACAACAATTGACTGTTTTTGTGGTGTTTTTTTCACATTTGTGTTTAAATATTTTCAAAATGTATGCATTATGAGTTTCAAGTTCCACATTGATAGGCCTTCAGCCATCACATCTTGAATTAAAGTGATCTTCGTTTACTTGTCCTATATTTTCTAAAGAATTTCACGATTAATTAACATGTTTCAACCTTGTTGTCCTTTAATTATTATTTACTCTGAATTGATGTATTATTAACGAGTAATTCTCAGCTGGTGATTGATCGGCAGTTTATTTATCCAGAACCCAAGGAACGCAAGGAGCATTTAGACTATAGGATCATTTCATCATCAAATTATAGACTAATATGCAACCAAAATGTTGTAATTTTGTAGGTCTATGAAATTATAATTTTACCGCAACTCCGACACTATTGTTTACATTTTGATATTAGTTTTAGAAAAATTATCTTATGATTAATTTAAGTTGTTATTCAGCGCTTTTAATTAGAGGATCTTCAAATCTGTAGGCAGAAACATACATTAATTATAATAATCAAATAAATGTTGTGCTTGTTTGAAAATGAATGGTTTACCAAGCGACTTTTTATTTTCTGTACATGGGGTTTCTTGGCCCAAGGAAACCTCGTTTGATTAGAGTCAAGGGGTCTAAAACTATAAACGTTCCTAATTATAAAAGTGATATATAAGTAAGTTTATTCATGGGATGTTTTGTGCACTGTTGTTTTATCTCTGATACTTAACGTTTGCACAAATGCTTTATAGCTGGCCCACATAACAAGATATTACTGCTTCGTTCAACATTAACCTACCATATATAGGACATATTTCATACGTGTTTGTCCCGTCTCTTTTTTTCTAGTGGCACACTCTGGTTTTCTGAAAAATCCTGTAATGTAATGATTAGGCAATAGTCTAATAGAAAATATGATTAGGTCTACCATAAAAACCTTGTAATAACTCAAGAATAACATTTCTATTTTGTTTGTCAAATCTTCTCCATTTGGAAAGATATGATAAGCCAACCACTTTTCCTTATGTTTTGAGTGTGTAAACGTTATTCATTAGATAGGCTATTTAGATGGCTTTGCTAAACAGTTTTAKACATTTGGCCTCCAACTTGCGCCCTGACTCTACCAGCATCGTGCGCGCTTTAGGATGAAAAGAATAGAGGCAAATGAAACTAATCAAAGCCTTGTTTTCAGTGTCTTCTAGTACACAGTGCACAGCTATAGATACAACGTTTCAATAACTTGGTAAAGATACATATTATCTTCTATATTCTCCCCTCAAACAAACAATATTGCTTCTGACCAGGCCACCTGTCATGGTCTTTGAGCTCGCTCTGATTTTCAGCTGTTCATGAAGCTCTAACATAACTTAAATCAAATAAAGCCCTACTCGTGCAGCAGGTTATGATACGTTTTGAATTATATTTATCAAATAAATGTAGTACTATTTTTTTCCATAAAATCCCTGACGATGTTAATTTAGTGCTGGATGGTCAGTTACGAGGGTCCAGTTTCGGATTCCTCTTCCAAGAGTTGTTCTTTCTCTCAACTGCAATTGGTTGACACATTTTGTCTCTCTCTCTTTCTAGGCCTCTCATTGGACGCGCGAGGTTTGACAGTGAGCGAGAGGGTTGCACTTAACGCTTCGGAAAAAAAGTTATCCAGAAGTGAGTATCAATCAGAGAGCGGGGTGAAGGACAAAAAGAGAAATAGGAAGAGGCAGAAAAGCAGGACGGAGAGACAAAAGCGATAGATAACATTACTTTCGAGCAATCAAACGCGCCGTAGAGATGGCATATCATATCGTTAGAGGTTTGAACCACCATTTATAGTCATAGTTTTTGGATTACTTTCGTCATTGTCGACTCTTTGCACTGTTGTAAACATTGACGTGCGCATTTTCCTTGTGCTCACTGCTTGGACGGAGTTTTTGTGTTCCCTCTTGTGGATTTGCCTTGGRAGAAATGAGTGACAGGAGGCGATCTGCCGCTGCTCTGAGCTCGAGAGCGCACGCCTTTTCGGTGGAAGCCCTGATCGGGTCAAACAAGAAGAGAAAGCTCCGCGCCTGGGAGGAAAAGGAGCTGGAGTTGTCTATGGAGAGCCTCGCCACCAACGGACAATTAGGAGACGGCGACGACCCTGTGCATTGTCTAGATATCGAGCCCGGTCAGTGCGTAACCACCATCACTTCATATTTTGGGGTTGTTGAATATTGTTATGCTTCCATCACAAAACTACGGATTATATCTCATGGAAAAGAGGAATACAGAAAAGGCAACCATTTCATCACCATCTCAAAGATAACGAGTCCTTATACTTTTTCCTCAGATAACTAATGTGGAATAATATAGTAGCCTACTACTGTAGGTTAATAGTGCCCGTAAATAATATATGTTTGTAGTTTAACATAACTATATACCGTTGGCCTAATARTGGTGTATTAACATTGTGTAAATTATCAAAGCCGTTAACCACAAAGTATTGATTTTGTATAAGAACCATTGCTTTAACAAATTAATTGTCCTGTCAGTAGAAGCACGCAGAAAAGTAGTAGCCTCTCGTGGAAGGTCACGGTAAATGTTCTTATTGCGCTACTATATTCATTCATATCTTAAATGGTTACCTTAAAAGTTGTATTACCATTGTTTTACAAATTACTACATATTGGTACAACATACAGGTGCATGCATGCATACACATGCATGTGAGGCCAGTTCCCCCTCTCTATTAGGCCTAGCTGGGTAAAATCTATTTCACGTGTGCCTTCCCACTGAGCACAGACGTCAATTCAACGTCTATTACACGTTGGTTCAATGTAATTTCATTGAAATGACGCGCAAACAACGTTGATTCAACCAGTGTGTGACCAGAGGGTCTCTATTGATACAATACAATTGGCCATACAGGTGACCTCAGTGGAGACATCAATTGTAATTAATATTTACATATTAAGATGGTCTTGAATTGAGAGAGATATTTGGCAGAGATGGGGTAGGCCTACATTAGCAGCAAGGTTACACGAATTAGTGTAGGTTCTGTGGTTCAATGCAAATCATGCATTTTTGCAGAGTGCCACATACAAGCTTTCGTAAAAATAAGCCATCAAAGGGCAAATCTGTTTTTTTTATACCCCCCAAAAAATGGTGAGTCCAAATATAATATAAGACAATGTGTGTGTGAAGAGAGTGTGTGTGTTGTTTGCACATGGTTAGCCTGTGTGCCCTGTATTTTCTATTCCAATTTCGTGCAGCATATATAGACCTAGTCTAACGCCATAATTGTTCATATTTGGGAAACAATAGGCCAATGAAACGTACGTTTAAACTATTTGTATTATTATGTTGTATTGGTTTATTTTTCCAATAATATAAACTATTTCGCTATATGAAATTAAGGACACGCAACCCCCGTCTGCGTTTGACCTATAGGCCTACTCAAAATGTGTTCAGTGGATTACTTTAAGTCTAAGGAAAACATCAACACAGCTTTCAGTCAATTCTTGAGTCTTAATATTATTTTGCAACGTTTTAAAAATGTGTATYTTTGCAGTGTATTCGCTATAGGAAAAACGTCGATTGGGTAGAGACTCGGGCCTCAATCTCCAAGTAGCACTCACCTATATGAGCAATGGTGCGTATAAAGAATAGCCTAAAACAGAATTGGGACATCAATGTATATTTCATTCAAATTGATGATTGTGAATTTTGTATGCCTAAATCCCAAAATTGAAATGCCAAGGCAAATTTTAATGGCCTGCTATGAATTACGCAGGCTTTTTATTACTGTCAAAACATTTCATATCCATAAATCGAAAATCGAAAAATCTTTTAAAAATCTTTTAAAAATCTTTTAAAAATCTTTTATCGTTTTTTATTTGTTGGAAATGTTGTAATAAGCCAAAGAAAGTAGCTTAGCCTATCAGGATTTTCAATAGGTCGAAGTTAGTGCAGTCCTAGGCCTACAGTGCGCAAGTCACATTATATTAAAGTTATGATAGGCCTATCTATCATTTTAAATGATAGAATGTTCTAAATTATTAACGAAGAAAGCAACATCTGCATGAAAAGCTTTTATATGTCACAAATATATCGTATTTTCTACGTTTTGTGGGATTTGGAGCAGGTTTGAATTGAAGAACACTGCATTGATCTTATCGGAGAGACTGATGTCAAAAGCAGACAACAATGACATAAGAGGCTTCGAGCTTGAATATCCTTACTTTATTAACTACATGACGATGGAGATATTCCATAACCTGGTCTATTCTAACCGCCTCTGGCCTCAAATATGAATCGTAGGCCTAATATAAATTGATACATATCCTCTCAGCTCATTATAGCCTACATTGAATTTCAACAGACACCTAAACCAACAATCCCCATTACAACTGGTTTCACAATAGGTCTTGTAGCCTATAGACAAAAGGCTTTTTCTCAAATATGTAGGCCTGCATTAATGATCTAAAAGRGTCTAAAACGTTTTGCATTATAGGCTATATGCCTATATATATATATTATTTGGTTCATTAAAATCATTGTAGACTCATTTAGCGTCACGTGCATGGCTTTATGATCTACATATTTATTTATAATTTTACAATTCATTGTTGAGGCCTGGTCAAGCTGCATGGTCGAGAAGCCGTCAGCAAAATGACTGGACCCTCGCGCACAGAGGTTGCTGACTGAAATGCGCCAGCCGCCAAGCGTTGGGCATTTGGTGGATGCCTCACAAACGAGGAGAACCGAACTAAATTAGTTCACAGCTGAGATGCAGGGTATCGGTACTACCATTGACAATAGGACAGCGAGCCAGTCAGTCAAATACAGGTGATATATCCTCCACGGTTTCACATGAGCTGTTCCAGTTAGAGTCGTCGTTAATTGAAAAGACACGTTGTCTCGACGAGCTCCAAGTCATTATGAGCCAGATTYCTGGCAGCGTTGCAGGCAGTGTGTGAGAGTATCCAGCCTTGACTAGCCTCCAGTTGATGCGTAGACCAGCCATCATTGAAAACAGCTCGTCTCTGTGGTCAGTTTGTGCGGTTTAGGCTTTTTACTTAATGATTTTGCCTCCATGTGAAGCTTTCAAACCGACATGGTCATATAACATTCTTATTGAAAGACACGTCTTGGAAGAATATATCAAAATTGTGAGAACACCACACAATAGCTTAAACTGAATTAATCCCAATGTGTTTTCCCAGAGAACCAAYATGTATGACAAACATGACCTTAGTTTCAGATAAGCACATGTAGGCCTGTCTGCAGAATTTCTCCTCCAAAGCAAGGACTATTATCAATATTAAATTACTTGCCTGAAATGTAAATATCAGCACTCTCAGGTGTGTGCGAGAGAGAACATACAAAACCTGTAATAATAAGACAGAGTACTTGTGGATTTACAAATACAAAAATATAACATATTGCAGATTGCCTCACTCTTAAAGATACTGGCCTATTACTAAATGGTTTGTATAGCATCTATGTCTCACACAGGGAATCGGTAATTATATTATATTATGGATAATAATTTAGACTTGTATTTTTATTTTTACAGTCTATGTGGTGACACTGGATTTTAAGAGACAGGCATAGGCTACTGAACTGTTGAATCTTTATTTTAAACCATATATTTGTGATTTTGTGATAATTCTGTCCGTACTTCATTTAACTCTGTGGTTTAAATATGTTTTCCTATTCTGTATAATAATATATTATATAATGTATGATATATAAATTGTCACTTGGTACTGATTATCCCAGAACCATTTTCTACATTAGAGACTCAAATGTAAAAATTCTGCCTCTGAGAAGAAAAGCCAAAATGTAAGACAACAGATGTGTGCGCTATTAAAATGGTTAAATCTTAATTTTATTGCCTCTCCCTAACATGGGTCTGAATTAAATTCAGGCAGAAACAGGTGGTTCTGCTTCTTGTGGATTGGGTTACTCTTCAATTTCATGGTTGGTAGATTGCTACTTACCCACTCTGTTACAACTGTATTAAATGCATCTTCTATTCATAAACCTGTTTCCATAGGAAGGGCTTTACCTTGTAAGGCAAGTGTGTAATGATCACCAATGACCAGATTAGTCATACTCATACATGTGAATAGTCCATTGTTCCAATTCAATAGTCACACACACATTTGTTAGTTTCTTAACATGTTTTTTCGAATTAGATCATTACATAGTGAATGAGTTTGTGTGTGAGAATAAGAAGCTAAAATCCATAATATTCTTTGTGTTATAAAAGTGTTATAATTCACATTCAAACTATCTAGATTTCTTGTTGTGACAAACCGAAGACACCATTATTGTTCTTTTTTCAAACTTGGTAGACGTACAGGGAAAATCAATGTTCTCCGTCTAATGAGGTTCAACACAAGTTTCTCTGTGCCTAACCACAAGTTAGTTTATAGGGTTTTGAACAAGTGAGTGCTGTTCTCCATAGTTTAGCAGAGATTGGTGCAGTCTTTATTGGACAACTGTCTATGATTGTAGTTGGTCTGCATTAATCATGCAGTTGAGGTTAGCGCCAGATTTCTGACTCTGCTTCCACCTTTCTCTCTATAAGCTGCAGTGAGGTGCTACTTCCTTAAATATATCTATTTGTTCCTCTCTTCCTCTCACTCCGTCCCTTTCATTGTCTCCCCGTTTCTCTCTCAATATGTTTATTTTTACCCAGCAATATCYTGTGTAATGTGGGATAGATGTGTGTCGTTTCTGTCACTTGTGTTGCTCAGCTGTACTGACTGGTTATAGTGGGTGAGACAGAGCAGGCTGTCAGTGAGTAGGGGGACAGTGGGATAACTGTGGTGGACAGGGACTGGTCTGGTGACATATGAGGGACAACGTGGTGACTCATTGAGGGCTGGTAGACGCACGCAGCGCAGCTTGATGACAGCAAAGGCCTGAGATGACAGCAGCAACCAGGCTGTCATGGTTGCTCTGAGCAGGCACAGATATCTGGTCTGGCCTCTCCCGCTGTGTGGCTGATGGCTGTAGGGCTGTATGGGCCAAATCAACAGCCACTCTGTCTGCCTTGTTCTTCGGCACATGGTGTGAGGGAGAGGATCATCACCGCCAATACGCTGAAAGGATCTCTCAAGTGGATGACGAAAAGTCTTTCCCTTAAATATCTCACTCCTTTTCTCTGCACCTCTCTCGCTCTCTTTCTTCCTCTCTCTCGCTCGCTCTCTCTCATATTACTTTCTCATCCACCTCTCTCTCTCTCTCTCTCTCTCTAATCCCCCTCTCTCTCTCATCCCTCTCTCTCTCTCTCTCTCTCTCCCTCTCATCCCTTTCTCTCTGTCTCTGTGGTTTATCTGTCCTGCCTGCAGTGTCTTCATGTCTCCACTCAATGCTCTTGTCTCTTGTTTTGGGGCTGGTGATCACTTGGTGGTTAGTCCTGGGCCACACTCCAGTCTTTAACAGTCCTGCATCTGCATAACCCTGCTTACTTGGTGTGTCCTTCCAAAGCAACCTACTCACGTCAGGGCTCTCAATAAATAATACAATATTACATCCCTGGGACTAAACACCTCTCTCTGCAACTGGATCCTGGACTTTCTGACGGGCCGCCCCCAGGTGGTAAGGGTAGGTAACAACACATCCGCCACGCTGATCCTCAACGCAGGGGCCCCTCAGGGGTGCGTGCTCAGTCCCCTCCTGTACTCCCTGTTCACTCATGACTGCACGGCCAGGCACGACTCCAACATCATCATTAAATTTGCCGATGACACAACAGTGGTAGGCCTGATCACAGACAACGACGAGATCGCCTAAGAGGAAGAGGTTAGAGACCTGGCCATGTGGTGCCAGGACAACAACCTCTCCCTCAACGTGATCAAGAAAAAGGAGATGATTGTGGACTACAGGAAAATAAGGACCAAGCATGCCCCCATTCTCATCGACGGGGCTGTAGTGGAGCAGGTTGAGAGCTTCAGGTTCCTTGGTGTCCACATCACCAACAAACTAACATGGTCCAAGCACACCAAGACAGTCATGAAGAGGGCACAACAAAACCTATTCCCCCTCAGGAGACTGAAAAGATTTGTCATGGGTCCTCAGATCCTCAAAAAGTTCTACAGCTGCACCATCGAGAGCATCCTGACTGGTTGCATCACTGCCTGGTATGGCAACTGCTCGGCCTCCGACCACAAGGCACTACAGAGGGTAGTGTGAACGGCCCAGTACATCACTGGGGCCAAGCTTCCTRCCATCCAGGACTTCTATACCAGGCGGTGTCAGAGGAAGGGCCTAAAAATTGTCAAAGACTCCAGCCTCCCAAGTCATAGACTGTTCTCTCTGCTACCGCACGGCAAGCGGTACCGGAGCGCCAAGTCTAGGTCCAAGAGGCTTCTAAACAGCTTCTACCCCCAAGCCGTAAGACTCCTGAACATCTAGTCAAATGACTACCCAGACTATTTGCATTGCCCCCCCCTCTCCCCCGCTTTACACCACTGCTACTCTCTGTTGTCATCTATGCATAGTCACTTTAATAACTCTACCTACATGTACATACTACCTCAACTAACCGGTGCCCCAGCACATTGACTCTGTATCGGTACCCCCCTGTATATAGTCTCACTATCGATATTTTACTGCTGCTCTTTAATTACTTGTTACTTTTATCTCTTATTCTTATCCTTATTTTTTTAAACTGCATTGTTGGTTAGGGGCTCGTAAGTAAGCATTTCACTGTAAGGTCTACCTACACCTGTTGTATTCAGCGCATGTGACTAATACAATTWGGTTTGATTTGATTTGATATTGGCACAAACAAAGGAGACAGTACATTAATAAAAAATAGAATGCATAACTTTACAGTAGACTGTATAGAACTCTACCTGGAACCAAAAAAGGGTTCTCCTATGGGGACAGCCAAAGAGCCATTTTGGAACCCTTTTGGATTCCATGACTTTATTTGGAAACTAAGATCTGGAATAGTTAATCTGGGAAATTTCGTCAATTCATGTTGTTTATGTAGGCTACACTTCTTTGCCATTTTCATTGTTGTTATTGTGTTGCCTCTATTAGAGATTTAATGGGAAAAAACGTAAATGGAATAGTTTTAGTCAGATTTCAATTTTCTCCAGTTTTGGTGCTTTCTCTGAGTTCATGCTGCAGGTGATTTGGCCTCAACGGGCAATACCAGAGACCATAAAAAACAGGTCAATACTCAACGCCAATTTTCCTAAAGCCCCGGCTCTACYGTGGCTGCATTTTCATAATCTTGATAATCTCCACAGATTCGGAGGCGAGCCCCGGATCAGACGACGAGGGTTTGGCGGAGAGGACGTCGTGCTCCTTCGGCTCCCCCGCGGACCTGGCCCCGGCGGCCTGCGAGCTGTCTCCCGCTGCTTCCATGGAGGAGATTCAGGTGGAGCTGCAGTGCGCAGACCTCTGGAAGCGCTTCCATGAAATTGGCACGGAGATGATCATCACTAAAGCGGGGAGGTAAAGCAACTGCTGCATATTTATGATTTAAGGGACTCATCTGATATTATATTTCCTTCTAGGAATAGGCTGCGCTGAACACATGTTCTGTGTTGGCCTACTATAGGATAGACTAGGCATATGGCCTAGCTTTCTATAGGTTTTACGACTAGGTGCATTGCCTCTGATGACGCAAAATTGTTTATGAAGTTCTGTACAAAATTGATTATAATTGCTACATTTTTCCACACGCACACGCACACAGACACACGCACACCGAAACCTAGTTTTGCGCAGAAGATGCCCGTCCTCTATGGGAATTACCCCTGTTTTTGTGGGGTGCTAATGTGTTGCACATGGGGGAAAGGGCTCCGGACGTGCGAGGGCCGCTCCAATCAGAGGCCATACATGAAGTGTGAGGGTATTCCATGGCTGATGTCAGAAAATAGCCGGCGAAGAAAGGAACTGTTTCTAATTAATCTCTTTGAAACATGTTTTCGGTTTTCTTATCCTTTTGGGTAGCAATTACAACCTAAACCGAGCATATAACTAAACCTACACTGTTCTCAGGAAGACCTTTCCCCTGCGCGCTCTCACCGGGAGGGCCATGTATTTCCCGTCCATTTTGAATTTTACGATCAAGCAATATGAGAAGGGAACTTATTGCTTGATTTATTTTTTTTGCCGTCAAGGAAATTTATGAAGTCCACTTATTCACAAAGTAAGCCTAAAAATAAAGCGGTCTAGGGTATTACTATTCCCTCCATGAAACAAATGAAAAACATTGGGAAAACATGTTCCTCTGTAGGCCTATAGTTTGTAATACATTAACCTATTTACATATTTGTTTATTTCAAAATTAGGGTATTTGCAGATAGAAGGTGAAGAGGTTTATCTAACCTAGGCCTAACTGACTTTAGTTTCAAAGGCCACTTGATTTTACAGCTCAGTTTTCTTTAAACTACCACTATAAACTTCAGCTAAACCTTAGCCACCACAAGCCACCAATCAATGGAAGTGATGGGGAATCTGAGTATGTTTAATTTAAAAAAATGTCCAAATCACCTGAAATCAATTCAACTCAACTCCATGTTTGGTTTGATGTTTCTTAAAGGTGATTTGGCCATAAAAAAAACATGCTCACATGCCCCCATCACTTCCATTGATTGTTAGTTTGTGGTGGCTAAAGTTGGCTGAAGTTCGTAGTGGTTTAACGATAACTGAACCATATATTACAGTTTCTCTTATTTTCAGGGTGAGGAACCATCTAACATCAAGTTCTAAAATAGTGAACTACTCCTTTAAGGCCATTTCAGCACCCTGTTTTGAGTTCAGAGACTTCAACACATTTAAATACATATATATAGATTTCATTTTTTTATGGATCAGAAATATTACTTATGTTTTAGGCTACCATTTAATGTCAATTAAGGAGAAATAGAGGCCCAGTAAAAACATCAGCATCAAACATTTAGATTTGTCCCCGTCTAGGCTAGTATAGGCTAATATAGACCTACTACTTTTAACAACAGAAGATAGTACGATATTAATTTTAACAACAAAAAATATTATGATATTAATCACATTTATTAAACATATGATAATTCCTCTGACTATGTAACACGCATCAGAAGAGAGCGAGGCCAGAGCGGAATGTTCTATGGCCTAACGTAGGGATGCGCATATTTCTCTTCTCATTTGAAAATGCTTTCCATTTCGTTAAACCAGATATCAATTATTTTTGATTATTTTTGTCGAACTTATTTTTGTCGAACTTTTATTTGAAGCTGACCAATTAGTCTACATGTTTTTATGGAGAAATGTCAAGGACCACGTTGTTTGCGTGTTGAATTTTCTTTTGGTAGGCCTAGGCCAATATCAAATTGCATAATATTCTAAAGTTGTACTGTGAAGTTGTGAAGTTGTATTTTTCGGTTTGCTCTTATGTTAATACTACATGTACGCTAACTTGACAGCTAACCCGTAAATCAGATTTACCTAAACAATATATGATCAACGTTGTTTTCATGATATTCATGAATCAGATTTACGTTGTTAATCGCTCCATAAATAGAACCAGTCCCTGTTTCAATGCAGTAGGCCTAGAGTTTACAGGACTGGCTGCGTGTATTTCATGGCTCTGCTAATAATAAGCCTATAAATTCAGAGGAGGAAGGAAGTAAGAAAACAGCCCTCTTTTCTCATTATGAGGGAAAAGATGTATGACGTTTAAATGAAATAAAAATGCAGCTTTTGAAGTGTAAAACGAGGAATTAACTTGAAAATGTCTCTGTGTATGCAGTCCTACTTTTAATAGGGCGTCTGTTTGCGTTCTAAACTTATTTTCCTGGTTTGATTTGCGTCGAATAACAAAAAAGAACTTCTCATGATTGGGTACACATTGTCAAGGAAGAGTGAGTTTGTTGCCAGCTCGTGCATTAAGACAGTTTCAATCTTCTTTGGATGAAATGACCTACTTTCTTAAATCAGAATAATATTTATTTAATGAAGACATGGAACTTTGATAGACATTTTAATGAATTATCATAAAGTTGTGCATCTAGGCCCTGTTATGATGGGATGAGGGGTGAAAATGACCTCATATGACTGGCAAGACATTGGTCAAACTTCAAACCTTGTCTCTCTCGGGTGTTGTGAATTTTCTCAGTGATTTGCCCAGTGGTGCACTAGAATGTATTTCAAGTGACATTATACTTAATGTCTGCATTAATTATACTTAATGTCTGCATGGTGCAGGGTTTCTTTTCCCCTTTTTAATGCTGATACTCATAATCCAATATTAAACTTTGCAAGCTAGTTTGCTAATATCACACACACTCTCTCTCTCTCCCTCTCTCCCTCTCTCCCTCTCTCTCTCTCTCTGTCCTCTCTTAGGCGGATGTTCCCTGCAATGAGAGTAAAGATCGTGGGTCTTGACCCCCATCAGCAGTATTACATAGCCATGGACATTGTTCCTGTGGACAATAAGAGATACAGGTATGCTCCTATCTTCTTAAGGTATGCTCACACTTCTTAGCGCTTCCAAACATTTCCTAACTTCCCAACTAATTTCCTAACTTCCCCATTCAGATGTGTGTGTACAATGATGTATCCACAGTGATGTACACATACAGTGTCTTCAGAAAGTATTAATACACCTTGACTTTTAGTTGTTTTACAGCCTGAATTCAAAATGGATTAAATAAAAAGAAAAGTCACACCCATCTACACACAATACCCTACAATGACAAAGTGAAAACATGTTCTTCGAAATTGTAACTCATTTATTGAAATTTAAATACAGAAATATCTAATTTACTTAACTATTCACGCCACTGAGTCAATAATTTGTAGAAGCACCTTTGGCAGTGATTACAGCTKTGAGTCTTTCTGGGTAAGTCTCTAAGAGCTTTCCACACCTGGATTGTACAACATTTGCCCATAATTATTTTCAAAATTCTTCAAGCTCTGTGGAATTGGTTGTTGATAATTTCTAGACAAGCATTTTCAGGTCTTGCCATAGATTTTCAAGTAGATTTAAGTAAAAACTTTAACTTGGCAACTCAGTCTTYTTGTTCACTGTCTTCTTGGTAAGCAATAGATTTGGCCTTGTGTTTTAGGTTATTGTCCTGGTGAAAAGTGAGTTCATCTCCCAGTGTCTAGTGGAAAGCAGACTGAATCAATTCTTCCTCTAGGACTTTTCCTGTGCTTAGCGCCATTCCATTTATTTTTTATCCTAAAAAACTCCCCATCCTTAATGATTACAAGCATACCCATAACA
The DNA here is from genome assembly GCF_002910315.2 of Salvelinus sp. IW2-2015. Lineage (NCBI taxonomy): Eukaryota > Metazoa > Chordata > Actinopteri > Salmoniformes > Salmonidae > Salvelinus > Salvelinus sp. IW2-2015. Next base: position 33,699,430 of record NC_036839.1, read on the forward strand.
TGATACAGCCACCAGTATGCTTGGAAATATGGAGAGTGGTACTCAGTAATGTATTGGATTGGATTTTCCCAAAACATAACACTTTGTACTCAGGACAAAAAGTGAATTGCTTTGCCAGATTTTTTGCAGTATTACTGTACTTTAGTGCCTTGTTGTAAACAGGTTGCATGTTTTGGAATATTTTTATTCTGTACATGCTTCCTTCTTTTCACTCTGCCAATTCGGTTAGTATTGTGGCGTAACTACAAGGTTGTTGATCCATCCTCAGTTTTCTCCTATCACAGCCATTAAACTCTGTAACTGTTTTAAAGTCACCATTGGCCCCATGGTGAAATCCCAGCGTAGTTTCCTTCCTCTCCGGCAACTGAGTTAGGAAGGACGCCTGTATCTTTGTGGTGACTGAGTGTATTGATATACCATCCGATGTGTAATTAATAACTTCACCATGCTCAAAGGGATATTCAATGTCTGCTTTTTAAATATTTACCCATCAACGAACAGGTGCCCTTCTTTGCGAGGCATTGCAAAACCTCCCTTGTCTTTGTGGTTGAATCTGTTTGAAATTCACTGCTTGACTGAGGAACCTTACAGATAATTGTAAATGTGGGGTACAGAGATGAGGTAGTCATTCAAAAATCATGTTAAACATTATTATTGCACCGAGAGTGAGTCCATGCAACTTAATATGTGACTTGTTAAGCACATTTTTACTCCTGAACATATTTAGACTTGCCATAACAAATGGGTTGAACATGTATTGACTCAAGACATTTWATTTTTWACATTTTTTATTGATTTGTAAAAATTCCTCAAATAAGTATTCCACTTTTACATTATGGGGTATTGTGTGTAGGTGTAACAGTTTTGCTTCCGTCCCTCTCCTCACCCCTACCTGGTCTCAAACCAGGGACCCTCTGCACACATCAACAACAGTCACCCACGAAGCACCGTTACCCATCGCTCCACAAAAGCCGCGGCCCTTGCAGAGCAAGGGGAACAACTACTTCAAGGTCTCAGAGCGAGTGACGTCACCGATTGAAAYGCTATTAGCGCGCAACCCGCTTAGAGCTAGCCAATTCACACCGGTTACATAGGCCAGTGACAAAACGTCTCAATGTTATCCATTTTAAATTCAGGCTGTAACACAACAACATTTGGAAAAAGTCACGGTCTGTGAATACTTTCTGGAGGCACTGTTCATTAAATACAACACATTATTGGGACATGACACTCTCCATGTCTGAGATTGATGTTCTAATTCAGTCAAACCAAACTAGTCTCTGCCCCCATCTTGGATGAAATAGCCTACTGTTGATAAATTATTGTTGTTTTTTTGGACAGTAGTTAAAAAAAAAAAAACATGCACAGATCATTTCACATGGTGATAAGAAATGCAGATATACACATAAATCTGAATGGAACCTGAAACAATGGTCTTTACTGTATGTCCATCTTGGGGATATGTTTTTATGATGGATATCTCCAGGCAAAGTATCTGAATGAATTCCTGGCATAGAACACAATGTCTGGCGCTCCAGAGAACCAGAGGAGAATGAAAAGTATTTATCATGATGTGTTTATGGTTCGAGTGAGACCATCAAATTGATAGCTTTATTCACTGTGTAAATGGCAAGGCATATTTTTACTGTAAACCTATTTGACCGTGGTGGAATACTAGTTTTATATTTGTAAGTTATCTCAGCCATCTCAGGACAGTGTCAGAGTGACAGACAAAACGGCAGTGTCATAGTTGCAATAACGTTATAACAGCGCTACAGATGGGTTACCATGCCTTTGTTTAATTTGATCTCAAATTGAACACAGAGTACATCTTCAGTTTATATATCAATAACATAGATTAATGTTATTGTTGTTACAGACATTTTYACTATGTTTAAGTTTTATTTGATAAACAGAACTTGGCTGTCTTGAACGGAACACTGAAGAACCACTTTAACAATGCATTTTCAGTAGTTAAACATTATGTATTCTTTTCCCAAGTTGTTTATTTACATTTTTTAATTGAAGCACAGTAGAACCCTGGCTCTCTCATTGACTGCAGCATTTGCCTTAGAGTGAACGGTCTAGAGAACCAAAATATCATGGAAGATTTTTAGAAGCCAAAAGATCTTGTAAAATGAAATAGGATTTTCATCCCGGCTCGGGACTTTACCACAGGGCTTTGTAAACTGAGCTCYGAGCTGTCACTGGAATGTCTCATAGTTCTCATAGAGTTGGGGTCTGGAAATACAGTCGTTACTTGCTTTACTTAGGCTCTCTGCCTCTCTTTAGGAACTTCTTGTTTATTCTGGGCTCTTTAAATCTCTATATATTAAGTGTCCTTTATGTGGACAGTTGGTAAGTTTTAAGTTTGAATCACATTGAGCACACAGACCAGCAATGTCAAGCTCTTAAAATTGACTTTGTCCGCTATATGTGAACACAAACACGCACGCACGCACACACACACACACGAAAACACATGTTTACATATGAAGACTTGACTTGATGAACTCAACCCTGTAGGGTAATGTAATAGTAATATTTACTCTGTCAGTAAGGTAACCCAATTTCCAGTCTGGGTTTGGCAAGTGTGTGTCAGTCTGAATTTCTGTTTGTCCATAAAAGTATATATCTGTTTGATGAGTTGCATGCATACATATGTTGTGTCGATGGTCTGTGTGTGTGTGTGTATAGGAAGTGTGGTGGTGGCATGATGGGGGCGTGCATATCCCCCCCCCCCCATCTGTCCAAAGGGTGTCACATAAAAGTCAGATCTTTATTGATTGTGCTGGAGCCAGATGGCAGATTTTATGGAAGATGAAAAGGGGACTAATCAAATTTCCAGTCCTGTTTGGGGCTAAGGTTTCTCTCTTCCTTAAACACTTTCCCTGCTACACCGAGCTTTAACCCTAAACAGCACTCCAAACAGGAAATTACACAAACGCCTGGCATTCTGTGTGTGTGTTTGGTCTGGGGTCGGGTCTGTGTGTGTGTGTGTGTGTGGAGAGAGTATTTGTAGGTGTGTACAGGGGGGTCAAGGCTGTGTGTGTGCGTATGAGAGAGAGAGAGAGAGACGAGAGGGTTGTGTAATAACAAAGAGGCCAAATTAGAGTTTTGTCCATGTTATACCGCTGAATGATGACTTTGGCAGAGGCGTTGCAAGTAAGCACTTTCAACTGTGCACATGGCCAGAACTAAAGGCAAACAGCTGTGCCTGGGGCTACAGTGGACTGGAATCCCCCTCGTGCTACAGTCAGTCAGCCAGTCAGTGAGGGGAATGCTCTATGGTGGGCGGGGCAGCCAAATTGTACCGTAACTTACAATACAACATAAAATGTTATGACTAAGCTTAATTGGTAATATGTCATTAAAAGCATATGTAGTGTGTGGGGATATTTGATGTCTCTATTGTGAACAAGCCCTGCATCTGAAACACATTACACATGATGTCCAAGATTTGGTGCTGATACGTCTGTCACTGTGTGTGTGTCGTCCAGGTATGTGTACCACAGCTCCAAGTGGATGGTGGCGGGGAACGCAGACTCCCCCGTGCCCCCGCGGGTCTACATCCACCCAGACTCCCTGGCCTCTGGAGACACCTGGATGAGGCAGGTGGTCAGCTTCGACAAACTCAAACTCACCAACAATGAGCTGGATGACCAGGGCCATGTGAGTGAGCCGGTGAGCCGGCTTAACTTGACATACCATTGCCTCCCTCCTACACCTGTACACTGTTACACCTGTACACTGTTACACCTGTACACTTGAACACTGTTACACTTCTACACTAATATAAATATGTATTAGTAATTGTACTGTTTCAGTATTTCTCAAAGTGCTTCACATTATAACAGGGGAATTTATTTCACCCCACCCATGTATAGATGAGACTATTCTTAGAGAAGAAGAGAGACTGTTTTTGCTACTTCGGCCTTTATCGACTGATACTGAAACAGTTGATTGGTCATGATGTAGTTATGGCACATGATGGCACTCCTCATGACATGAACTCAGTGCTGTTACAGGCCAGATTGGTTTGATTACCAAGTTGTTGAAACAGTCAAAAGCCAGTGCATACCCATTTCTCCATTGAGGTCCTGATTTAGGGATGCCAGTGCGGCGCTGGTGGGCTGGCACACCCTGGTCCTCATGTGGGCCTGTTTTCCATCCGGCCAGCTGATTCTATCGCAGCTCCATTCTTCTGACAAATGTATTAACAGATGCAGCAGTGGGTGCGTATTTTGAGGGTAGTCAGGCAAGGCCCCTTTTTCCTCTCCCACAGCCTCGTTATAAGGCCTTTGTTCTCCTGGAGGCCTCGAGGCGAGAGGAAATTAACTTTGTAACTTCCTGTGTGGGAAACCTCACCGCAGATAGGCTGGTATCTGACCCATCTCTCTTCTCTTCTTCCTCTGAATACTATCAAACCTCTCCATCAACAGCGGTAGCTATTGGTTATTAATCATCTGTTTCATGTGCTGCTGATTTTCCATGCTGATTGGCTTTTGCTTGTGATTCATAAATTAGATATAAATATGTCGCTGAAATCACTGCATTGCTACAGAAGGCTGTCAGTGACATTACAACATGTATTGTTTTGACAAGAGATCTGTCAGATAAGACCCTTGGCTGCTCTGTGTTGTTGTGAGCTCAGTGTGTGTATGTGTGACGGGGGCAGGGTTGACCTGACTCAGGCCCAGGCAGGACTCAGAACCCTTGGTCATAACTGCGGGGTCCCGTGAGCCGAGCAGGGGGGCAAGGGGAAGGTGCTGGGGGGGCCCTGGCTAGAATATTACATTTACTGTCACTGTTATTCAGTACTGTTTCCCCAATCTCTGTTTGAAATGACCCCCTTAGTTGTCTGCGGCTCCAAGGAGGCTTTCTCACTCGGGCTGTAATCAAGAGCAGACAGAGAGCCGGAGGGAAGGCTGGGCCGTCGTAACCTGACTCCTCGGCTCTGCTCTCTGGTGTTAAATACTTACCTCACCACCTCTCTCATTAGAAGTGTGGACTCATGTTCCTCTTAATTATATAGCTCTGATATGAATTCAGACTTGCTTAGACACACACACACACACACACACACACACACACACACACACACACACACACACCACACACACACAAACCACAACACACACACACACACACACACACACACACACACACACACACACACACACACACACACAACAACAGAGAAATGTAACATTACGATCTCTCTGTGGTTTCAGATCATCCTCCACTCCATGCATAAGTACCAGCCTCGTGTCCATGTGATCAGGAAGGACTTCAGCAGTGACCTGTCCCCCACCAAGCCTGTTCCCAGCGGAGAAGGGAGTGAAGACTTTCAGCTTCCCTGAGACTGTCTTCACCACTGTCACCGCCTACCAGAACCAACAGGTCTGAGACCAGACACCTTTCTCTTTGTTGCTACAATGGTATGTTGCCACTCAATGGGTCTATCTGCACCAGGCTTAGGATCAATTCATTTTCATTTCTGGAAGTGAACATCAATTCAGTTTATGAATGGAAAATGACCAATTATTAATATTATTAACTCAAATTCTGATTTTCATGAAATTCTTTCTTCATTCATACATTCATTAGGTCCCTCTTCGATTAAAAAAAAAACGTTATGTTGACCCGTTTTTTCCCTCTCCAACATGTACATTGGTCATCGCTATGTCATGTGTTTTGATTGTAATGTTTTTCTTTCCTGCAGATAACAAGACTAAAGATCGACGCAACCCATTTGCTAAAGGATTTCGGGATTCAGGCAGAAACAGGTATTATTATCTCCAGTAACCCGAGGTCCGTGTAATACAACATGATTCAGCGTTCGCCATGCTGTGTGGCGCAAATCTTTCATTTTCTCCAACGTGCGCTTTTAATATGGAAATAATCCCCTGGAGATACCACCTAATCCATATGCTGCTCCATATAAAATCAGTCATCTCTCCCTGCCAAGAAAACCCCATTACATTGAGATAGAACCACATGTTTTGGGTAGGGCTCTCTCTCTTTCTCCTTTTCTCTGTGTGCCTCTCTCTCTGTGTGCCTCTCTCTCTTGTGTGCCTCTCTCTCTGTGTGCCTCTCTCTCTGTGTGTCTGTGTGTCTGTGTGTCTTGTGTGTGTGTCTGTGTGTCTGTGTGTCTGTCTGTGTGTCTGTCTGTCTGTCTGTCTGTCTGTCTGTCTGTCTGTCTGTCTGTCTGTCTGTCTGTCTGTCTGTCTGTCTGTGTGTCTGTGTGTCTGTGTGTCTGTGTGTCTGTGTGTCTGTGTGTCTGTGTGTCTGTGTGTGTCTGAATTATCATACATAGCGGGGGAAACACTGAACCAGACCCTCAGCACATGAAAGCTCCCCTCCCATCTGGAGTGCATTTTCGGCACAGATATTTGAGACATCTTTTTTCATTTTTCAAACATTAGAGTGCTGGGTTTATGAACTAGCATTAGAATTTCATTGCAGAAAACTACAGATTAAAAGATTATGCAGGAATAAGATATTTATAGACAGAAAATGTATTTATCTTTACACATATCCTAACTCTGCTCATGGTAGTAATTTACCTCGTCACTGTTAAACTGTGCAGAGTAATGCCACAGTATAGCGATCTGAAATCAATAAAAACAGGGACATATTACACAAGCTAAATTGTACAATTAACTACAGAGTTGGTTCTCTATGTATTTATATGTTAATACAGATCCGTCTCTGGCATTAAATTATGATTATGTCGTCAATTGGATTTTGGCTGGTGACACATTACTTTATGAGGTAAAACAGGGCATAGCTTATTTGTTGGGTTTTGATCCTGAGCACTATGAATGAGCGCACTGATGGCCAGGGCCAGTGTGATTAGCGTAGTGCGCTAACGAGCTGGAATGGCCCAGGAGTTACTGGCCCTAAAATAACATGGTCGGGACAGGCCCTCGTTTCCCTGGGATAGGGCTCAGCAGGGCACACAGGAGTAAATCACGCAGGAAGGAGAACCGTGTTCAAGATGAAATGTCACCCAGATTTATGATCACAGTAAAAACCTGCTCCTTTTAATGGCTCCAGTTTCCTCCGTCTGACTCCACTTCTCCTTCTCTGCCTCTCTCTTTCCAACCTCTCTCACTCATACTTACACTCCCTCCTTTCTCTATGTGCCTCTCTTGTTCTTTTGACTATCTGTTTTCCCGTCACAACTCTTCCTTCCTCTTTCTCTTGCCCCGCCCTTGTTATGTTTTATGTACCCAACCCATCCCTCATACTGACCCTCTTTTTTTTTTCTTCCACTGTTTCAGTCTCTCGTTCTCTCTCTCACACAGGACTGGTCTGGAGGCGATCATGGAGACCTATGCATTCTGGAGACCGCCTGTGAGGACACTCACGTTTGAGGACTTCACCAACATGCAGAAACAGCAAGGTGTGTAAAACTGTATCTAAACTATGTCCTAATCTCCTATCTACACTCTCTCACTGTCACTGCATACCTTTTCCTTTCCCTTACCTCACAACACATCAATTATCTATGTCCTTCATCAGTCTGGTCATCACTGGTCATCACTTTTGGCATGTCCGTCTGACTTGGAATCTACTGAACTTTTCACATTCTGCAGGACCTTAACAATAAAATAATTAAATGACCCCTGTGGCTTTTGGACRGCTATTTGACGTGAGCGGTATCAGTGAAAGTCGCATGCGTATCTCCCCAGCGAGCACAGCCCAGTGTCTCTACTCATGGCTTGTATCACAGGCCCCCGATGCTTAAAGCAAGCCGATTTCTTCAGCACTCCTTTCTCCAAGGTCATGATGACATTAGGTCACTCAGTATTTTGTCTGTGTCGACATCTGTTTGTTATCACAAACTCCTCCAAACCGATCAGACGTTAATTAAAGTCCTCGCGCCTCTGATGAACTTTGGGCGCTCCGTAAGGACTGAGCACCCCCCAGCTCCACCAGACGGCCTTCCAGCGGGGTAATCAACCGTTCCCCTCAGCAACACTAACGCTGCTCTAACCCCTGCCGACCAGAAAGGAAAACATGACATCACTGTGATATCTTCCTCGCCTTACCAACAGAAACTTGCAGAACTGAGCTGAACAGAACAGCACAGCTGTATTATCAAAGGCATATGGCGCAGTCAGAATCAGAACTCTGGCCAAGAGAGAATCCTGAATTAGTTAGTTATGCAGTGTTTTTTTTTCTTTAGCTGGTTTCAGATGGAATTTTAGTGAATGTGGCCCAAATTGTCATTAATAAAGAAATATGTGAGTGATATCCCACAGCTATCGGTCGATTCCAAAAGCTTGACTTATTGCATGTTAACCTGTGCCAAGATGAGTTTTTTATTTTTACGGTCATACATATCTAAATTATGAATGCATGATTCTTTGAGTAAAGGGGCAAGCTCGGAGATCTGTTGACCCAACATGTAATGTACCAAACTGAAGCCACATTTATGCTCAGAAACAATKACTGTTATTTATGAGAGGGTTTAAGATCCCATAAATAGTACTATTTAAAAGAAGTAATGCGGTCATGCAATTAGTCCTTAAAAACAGATGTTGAGCAAGTCGAGGTGGTGAAGTCAGCTGCAATTTACAAGTAAGTGTAATATCGAATTCTTTAATACATGTGAATTAAGATGCTTATGCGCCAGTCTTAAACAGCACTCTCTTATTTGACCGGTTAAGATCAAACGGCAGCAGTTGCTGGAAGGAGACATTCTGGCGGCGAAAGGCTGAAATGAGAGATATTGTCAGAGTGTGATTGTTGGCCAGTGTTTGTGTTGTTGTTTCACTCCGTAGCGCTGGTTCTGTCTCACTGTCTTTGCGTTGTGTGTCTCTGTGTGTTTTTTAGGAGGAAGCACGGGCACCTCTCCCACCACCTCCAGCACAGGAACCCCCTCCCCTTCTGGTGCAGCCCACCTCCTGTCCCCCTCCTGTTCACCGCCTACCTTTCACCTGGCCCCCAACACCTTCAACGTGGGCTGCAGGGAGAGCCAGTTGTGCAGCATGGGGTTGTCTGAGTACCCGGCCTGCGCCCGCAGCAACATGGCGGCCCTACAGGGCTACGGGGGCCTGGCTGACAGCTCCTACGGACGCCTCCAGGCAGCAGGGGGCACTGTGGCCTCCACCCAGCAGTCTGAATCGTTCCTGCCCCAGAGGACTTCCTCCCTGATTGCTGCGGGAATGCAGGGGGGCGGCCATGGCTCACTGTCCGGTGGCAGCAGTGGAAGCGCTGGCGGAAAGATGGATGCCTATGGAGGTCAGCTGACCTCATTCCCAGCCTCCCAGCTGCAGTATGTGATGCAGGCGGGCTCTAGCTCCGCTTCTGGCTCTTCCTCCTCTGGCTCCTCCCCCTCATCCGCCCACATGTTCAGCGGGGGCCACCACCACGTGCAGCAGGGATCCTACAACGCCTTCTCACTCCACAACCCCTACAACCTGTATGGATACAACTTCCCCACTTCCCCTCGCCTGGCTTCCAGCCCTGAGAAGACCCAGGGCGGCCTCTTGTGCTCCTCCTCCTCTGCCGGGGTGTTTGCTGAGCGCCAGTACCTGTCCAACGGTGGCATGGACAGCATGCACATGATCGGCAATCCCTCCACTGGCCAGCAGGGGGCAGGCTCCTGTGATGGCCGGCAGTATGGCTCCTCCTCTCAAATGTCTATGCACATCGTGTAAAAACTAGGATCTCACTTCTGACCCAATTTTTGCTGTCCCGTTATTTCAACAAGTTATGTTTCTTCTACGATAAATCTGTTATCTCAGATGTGCTATTGATGTTGAGTCATTTTACATTTAGCGTTTGTAATACTGAGGTAGCGTACAAAGTGAACCTTTCAAAAAATGACTTTTCATCTCGTGATGCTTGTTGTTTTGAATTTCCCCCCAACAGGCTTTATTCAACGGAGTGAAACTGTTATTTAATTGCCACAATAGTGTTAAAAAGGCGAAGTGAAACCGTATACCTGACTCTCTCAGTAACTGTTCAGAACACTAACCCCACTATTGGGGACACACAGAGGGATCCGTGAAGGAGAGGAGCCCATATACTCTTACTGTGCAGGGATTCTCAGGAGTGAACTCATGAATTTGTTATGGTGCAATAGTAATGACAGCCTCTACAGTAACTCAGCCTTGTTGCTATGGATTATATCCAGCCCCGGACATGATGTGACAGGGGCTTCGTGAGATCCAGAAACTTCACCTCCACTTCCACATCTCTAGTTGTAACAGGACAGTTATGCAACATTATTCTATAGCGTTGTGGCAACATTGGGAGAGAACTGAAAGGGTTGTGGATATTAACAGTGCCTGATCAATATGGTTTTCCCTCTGGCCACTCAGAGGTGATGAAGGGAGGATGATGGATGAGGCACAAAGGGTGAACATAATATAATACAGCACATACTGGAGGGATGAAGTCAAAGACCTACAGGTCAGGGTGAGGGAGGAACTATGTGTGTCCGACAGGGGCCCAGTTGTTGGCCCTGCATCTCTCAGTGGACATGCTGGATGAGAGGCTCTGTTCAAGGGGACACTGAACATACAGTGAAATCACCACAATCTTATCAACTCCTTTCCTCACAGACTGGAATGGCTTCACAATTTTGAGGTGATTACCTTTTAAAAAGCATATATAAGATGGTGAATGCAAGTAAAAACCATACGCTTTAAAATTGTTGTGTGAAATGTTTTAAATATACAATAGGAGAACAGAGTAATTAAAGTATGTTTTGGTGTGTTGTAGATAAGCGTATTTAAGTGCCAAGCAATAATGCTATTATATTGGCCAATCTATCATGAAGACAAATGTGTGGAAAAAAGGGAAATATCAAAAAGTATTCTTTAGAAAGGCATTTAAAAAAAAATGTAAATACAGGTGCCAAGCACAGTAAAGTTCAATAAACATTTTAATTCATTTACATGGTTTTGATTCATTTACAGCCATCACTATAGGATGCGCGTACCATCCGAGTGGACCACTAACAAAAACACAAAGAATAGAGCAAATGCATCCTCTGACATTTTCTTATTCAAATATCACTTACTAGCAATTACAACGATACTCTACCATATGGTACCATATTATTCAACATCCATGGGGTTTATTTAATTAGTTTAAATAACAGGAAATCTTACTGACTGTGGCTTTATCATCAGAAATCTGCAATAGTCTAACTATGCAAGTATGGAACAGTAAAGATGGAGAAAGATATACCAGAATATTGTGTATTTTAGAAAAAGTATCCAAGAATGGTCTTATTTATTATCCCAAGGTCCTGTAAACACATCTGCCCTGGTTGGTTTGAACCAATGACTCAACACATCTGCCCTGGTTGGTTTGAACCAATGACTCAACACATCTGCCCTGGTTGGTTTGAACCAATGACTCACAACATCTTGCCCTGTGGTTGAACAATGACTCAACACATCTGTCAAACTGAAAAGAAAAAAACCCAGTCAGTCTGCAGGTCCTGCCTACCAGAGAGAAAAGGAATCAAGCCCATGTGCATGATGTAACTATTGTTGTGGACGGATGGACATAATATGCCACCTGTTTCAGAGAAAGCAGCGTCAGTAAATCATTTGAAACATCCGGAAACAGAGAGGGAGGGAGAGAGAGAGAGAGAGGAGAGAGGAGAGAGAGAGAAGACGAGAGAGAGAGAGAGAGAAGAGAGAAGGAGAGAGAGAGAGAGAGAGAGAGAGAGAGAGAGAGAGAGAGAGAGAGAGAAGAGAGGAGACGAGAGGAAGGAGAGAGGGCGAGAGAGAGAGAAGAGAGAGAGAGAGAGAGAGAAGAAGAGAGAGAGAGAGACGAGGATGAGAGAGTGAGAGAGAGAGAGAGAGAGAGCAGCAGAGAGAGAGAGAGAGAGAGAGAGAGAGAGAGAGAGGAGAGAGAGAGAGGAGATGACGAGAGCAGACGAGAGAGAGAGAGAGAGAGACGACCGAGAGCACCGAGTATGGTCATACAGTATTTACGATGATTCTATTCTTGCTCTGCGGTGCCCCTCATTACAGATCCATGCAGACCCCAGTGATTTAGCAGCCCAATCAGCATCCATTACATGGATGTCCTCCGAGGAGAAAGTTCCTGCCCAATCACTTCCTATCATGCGTACGGTTCCAACCATGAAATATCATATCTGAACCATGATCAGAGAATGAAGTGGGTCTGGGACCATGGAGACAGGGCTCAGTATTGGAAACACCTGTTTTCCAACCATGACTACAGCAATGAGTGGATGAACCGGAGAGGAGAGCAKCAATGATTTCATAATTTGGCAAAACTCCTTATATCTGGACATTATTTCCAATAATTATTCACGTTATTTGTCTGATATCCCCCTACATCTTTTCAGCAGCATTTAAAATCAACTTCTCCTCACTGCAAAATTACCTCAGCTTTATAGAGAAAATGCACACACGTGGTAGGAAGAACACAGAGTAGAAATCTACAAAGCATATGATACAATACACAGCAGAGTCTGCTATAGCTCTGTACTACCGTATCAAAACATTGCCTTCTAGCGCCAGATTCAGAACGGCTTGAATAACAACCTCCTCACATCCTTTCATCTTGGCTTCTTTCATTAGCAGTAAAATATGCAACCAATCCGATTGATTGGTTAATAGATGTATATGCCTGCCATATAGCAAAATATGAAACTGGAACAATTTAAGATTCCCAACAAACTTCTGACAGGCTGGATATTTTATGAGACACTCTGACAAAGTTGAGAGGGTTTCAGTGCCTATTGCTGGGCTTTGAGGCCATTTTGAGTGACAGCATGTTTACTGGAAGGTATCTGTTCCATAATCCTCTCTGCGGTCATTGATCTTTCTCTTTGAGAAGATTTCAGATGTTTTACAGATTCCCAAAYGTGATATCTGTCCCCAGGGAACCTTACTGGGCAAGATTCTGACTGATTCTGACCATTATTGGAACTGTGCAGAAAAAGGTATAAACAACTTCACTTTGACTGGGGACTAGGGGGCTGTTTTCTTTTGATAGGCTGGACCGCTCGTTGTGTGTATCACCATATAAGATACGATTTCTGGTAAACTATTGCCCTCTTGTGTTTTTACTCCTATTTGCCGTGGATTCCTAAGCGTTGGCCGATCATACTAACTGTCAGGAGATTCACTATCTCAATGTGATACTTTACAACTGACAAGTGCATTACAACATTAAATCACCTGTGTGTCACAACTAAGATTCCAATTCCTTCAAATACCCTGCATACCTTTTTTATTTTACATCTTGAAGGTATTTTGAAAGTAACACAGGATATATATCTGAACCCTGAGTTTTCAACTAAAGCAACACATTGATTTATTGCCAACTGCATGTGTTTTTATTGCACATACATGCAATGTTTTGAAACCCTTTTGAAGTACTTTTTATTTCATTCTTTATATAGGAATACACATTTACAGCCAGCTATCAAATTTGACTTAAGAACTATGCAATACGCAAAAGCTTATTCCTTTAGTCATTGTGTTCCTGATTTTCTGGATAGACACCTCTTGTACAGGTATGAGAAAATAATTCCTCTCTGTTTCTGCTTTTTAGTCCACATGCAGGGAGGAGAGGAGAAGGAGAGAACGTGTTCTGGATCCAACTGGTGGTGATTCATGGTTTCCCTTTGCTCTGTGTGAGAAAAACAGCATTGAGCAGCTCATATGTCAGTATGAAGTATCACACACACACACACACAATGTTTTTCCCCTTCTGGAGGAACAGAGATGCTTGAGATACCATCACCCCCGGCAGGTTTTCTGATCAACCTGAGGGCCCAGATGGAAGCGGTCCGGCCGGGGTCTCCTGTGGCGGGGGCCTGCTGAGTACAGAGATACCCCACCGTGTCACCTCCATGGCTAAATGAAGAGGTCCGGTCCGGAGCGGCTGCCTCCTCAGAGGGCCTTCGGATAGTGTGACTGACCTGGACGGCTGACCCGGATACCGACCCGGAACTCCGACCAGACTGAGCCAGACTGAGCTGTGTGGAATAGGAATGGCCTGGGTTTGAGAAGGGGCATGAATGTAGAAGGTAGATATGTTGAGGATTTAGTGTTGTGGTTTCAAATTGCCTTTCAATGCTGAGCAAAACCTGGGCTTGAGAAAAAGGGCTGGTGTTGGGGGGTTTGGGTGGTTGGAGGGTGGTAGTGGTCGATTAGCAGACACAGTGGGTTGGTTGGTGGGTGGGGGTAGGGTGTCTTGGAAGGGGGGTGGGGGTTGGGAGGCCCAGATACAGCGAAACAGGTGTCCGGTGAAAATTAGAAGAAAAAAAAGAAAATTAGGGACGGGGCTCATTTTCTCTAGAGCCTGAGCAGCTCAGACAGGATCTGAATATGATGATTGGTGGGAATAAAAACCAGAGAGAGAGAAAGAGTGATGGGGGTTTCAGGTCTTCAACAAGACAGACAGTATCTCTTAGTAGGGATGTGAGTATGGCAGTATATAGACAGTGTTACTGCACAGTCGTAAATAACAGTGTTATCTAGGACATTGAGAGTTCTCATCAGATATTCACCCAGTGATCATGGGCTAAACAATACTAATGGTTCTGGATGTATAAACCGCATTACAGGGGAAAGCAATGCTCTGGGTCATAAATAAAAGGCCTTGCTTTTAAGTGGTGAATTTCCCAACTCTTTGCACGGCATGCGTCTCTTGTCCTTGACGGCCTCAGAGTAGGCATTCTGAGTCGCCATTCCGCT
>NC_036839.1:33714294-33773264 GCF_002910315.2 Salvelinus sp. IW2-2015
CTGCGCTCGTTATTTTCAGATGAAATTTGTTTAACAGTCGATAGATGGACGCGGTGGACAACCATCATTCAAGCATTTGAAAATGCCCAGCTAATCCCCCCAGCTAAATATTCTGGAAAATATTCTGCCAACACACATGCGTACTATAAATCACCTTTATAATGCTTGTCACATAAAATGTTACTACGACTGTGGACTTAAGAGCGTGTCCGTTGTGTTAAGGCCAACATGGCTGGCTGGGGCTGATTTTGGGACTGCCATGCGGCGCCCCCACTATCAATCTATCTATGGAGGCTGCATATGCCTTGGGTGCGTGTCTGAATGCAGGTTTGTTGGTGGCAGCTGCATTCCTTTATGGCTCTCACCTGGAACTATTGGACAGAGACAAGACGAGGAGGGTTTCGAATACATTTCATGGCGACCATTTCCAAACAGCCCCTAGGCCTATGTCTAAGCAAACGCCTGACTGATTACTTGGATAAAAGTATTCTGGTCACGGTAGCACTATTAAACAACACAGGCATAATCCCCGGTAACAGGGCTGCTGAAAGCTCTCTCTCCCCCCGTTATCATCATGCCTGTTCAAGGGCTTGGCCCGGATCGCATTGCGACGTGTGACGTGTGACGTGTGCCGGGCAAGGAAAGCAGGAAGCTCGGTTAGCTCTCTCCTTTCCCAGATGGAATTTGGCATCGCTACACACACTCAGTAAGTGGCTGAAACCCACGTCTTTCTGAGAACCACGCTGTGACCGTGTTGACCAACTGCTTTCCCTCAGCCAAAGCCCATTTAAAGTCGCTGACATGCAGGCAGTTGAAAAGGTTGTCTGTGCATGTGTGTGGTGACTGTCAGTGCTTACCCACTGGGCACAAACTGGTTGAATCAGTGGTGTTTTAATGTAATTTGTCAAAGTATTGTGATGTGGAATCTAGGTGGAAAATACATTGGATTTGTAACAAGTCTGTTGTTTTGACTGTGAATATTCAACCACAGGATTATGTCATCATAGTAACAAAATTTCAACATAGACAAACCTTGCATAACATATGTTRAATTTGTATCTTTAGTACAATGCGATCTTCAAGGTTATATCCACTATCAGAACATTTGTTGTAGGCTGGGCAGTACCTCCTACTGGAGAGTTCATGTATCCATAGCTACTCATTGGTCTCCCATCCAGGGTTTTAACCAAGCCCAGCCCTGACTAACTATAACARTTGTCACTGACAATTACCAATGTGCTGTTGTCAGATTGGTTGTTGAGAGATATCCATTTAACTAAATAGATTCACTGTTGCGAAGCCATTCCAAGGTGTAGGTTTAACAGAACAAATGAAATGTAGATTTAGGATATAGCTTTTGCAAAGTTATCAACAGCTATTGTTTCAATTCAGCCAAGAATTCAACAACAAATAGGCCTAGGGGTTTAAAAAATTATAGGACTAAATCAAATCAAACTTTATTTAAAGTACATTTACATTTCGATTTGATTTAGTCCTATTCTTTAACTTAGATTTTTGGTTGAGATGGAGATGTGAATCCAACATATCAATTATTAATTTGTCGACCAAGTGGAATTAAAGCCAGACAAGTCAGTGGCACAGATGGAACTATCCAAGCAGTAGATACTGTAAATCTCCTTTAAATGTTGACATTTGGTTGAGTTGTCAACCAAACACAATTCAATATTACTTTTGAAATACAGTAAATAGCCTAAAGTTAAAGATATCTTAGTAACATTTAACCTTTAAACGAGTAACACATCCAGGGCCACATTTTGAGGTTACTGTAGCCCAACTATACATTTATTTTTATGTAATCATGTAAAGCTTGCATGTTCAAGATAGCATGCATAGGTCTTCGCAGGTCTGTGGAGATCTTCACAAATGATGTAATAATCTGTGCAGAATCTCGAACTGCATTGATCACATGGTTCTGCTATTAGATGAAGCACAGTGGAAACACATTAATATGTTGTATAAATAAACAACGTATGTGACATTGTATTCCCATTTTGAACTTTGCTGTGTTTTCAAATGGTTGAAAGCGCAGTGATAGACATTTAGGTGACAACTAAAACAAAAATCTGACATTGTTTTTCCATTGGAATTTGGTTGTGCTTTTAGATAGTTGAAAGCATAGTGATAACTCCTTGTAAATTCAACTAACTTTCGGCGGGTGAGTATAGGTTGTAATCTCATTGATCAACGTCTCAACCAAATATTACCCAATTACAGCATCCACAGTTGAAATGACGTGGTGTGCCCAGTGGGTAGTTACCGATACGGATACACACAACATTCTGAAGTCGAGCTTGTGAAGTAGTGTGTCTGTGTGTGTGTGTGTGTGTGTGTGTGTGTGTGTCTCTCCTCTGTGTGTGTGTGTGTGTGTGTGTGTGTGTGTGTGTGTGTGTGTGTGTGTGTGGTGTGTGTGTGTGTGTGTTGTGTGTGTGTGTGTGTGTGTGTGTGTGTGTGTGTGTGTGTGTGTGTGTGTGGTGTGTGTGTGTGTGTGTGTGTGTGTGGTGTGTGTGTGTGTGTGTGTGTGTGTGTGGTGTGTGTGTGTGTGTGTGTGTGTGTGTGTGTGTGTGGTGTGTGTTCGTTGTGGGGTGTGTGTGTGTGTGGTGGTGTGTGGTGTGTGTGTGTGTGTGTGTGTGTGTGTGTGGATATGCCATATGCTGTGACAGTATGACACAGGATAGGCACAGGTTTTTAAAGGAAACAATAAAAGATTACAACAGGCTGAGGCTCTTCACAAGCAACACTTGTCTTCTCAGTATAGATGACAAGTGCTGAGAGGGATGGAGAGATGGAGTGGCAGAGAGGCAGGTGGGAGAGGTGTGGCAGCCGGGGCTTCAGCATAACACACAACCACAGGGCAAAGAGGAAGGGAATATTGTTAGAGAAAGGATCAAATTAATATGGGTGAAGGATAATGTTTGCTCTTTGAACTATCGTGTCTTTGTCACATTGCTCTCTTTCTAAGTCATGTATGTTTCATGCATTCCTTTCAAAGCAATGCCTTTAGAAGACAATGTGAAGAACTGACTTTGTAGGTAAAGACTTGGGAGAAGGAAAAAAATGGTTTAACATAGAAACAACCCAAAGTTCCAGTTCAGATGTCCCACAACAACTGTACCCTACACACTTGTTTTTTCCACATCCCTGCCAATGCCCCATCTCCCCTCAGGCCGAGCGGTTTTCTCAGTAATCCCTAACACCTGCTTCACAAAGGAATGCCATGTTCAATTTACAAAAGCAACAAAGGAGATACCCACTGGAAAGATCCTTAATTGAATGGAGTTCTCTGCTCTGTGACTCACAACAAATCAATGAATAAAATGTATTTAATTTGATGAGAGGAAATTGAATGCAGTCAGAGGCTTTAACCCTCTTACGTTGATTTATTGCTAACAGATAAATAAATAGGGGCTCAATGTTGAAGACATCATTCACCGCAGGTCAGTGTTGGGGTCAATATAGTTTTAAATTCACTTAATTTAGGAAGTGAATTGAAATCGAATGAATGCATTTAAAAATTCCTAAAGAAAATAAATCTTCAATTCACTTCCTGAATTGACTAAATTGAAAACTGAATTGACCCCAACCCCTGCTTCAGTTGTTTTGGTGCCAACTCAGGCCTAAATGATCTCAGCAGTGCCTCTTGTCTCCTAGAGGCTACTTCCCCCAGATTGAGACCTCATACTCAGCCCAGCCCACCGCAGCCCAAATCAGCCCAGCTGGGTCAGCAGGCTGCTGGGGCTCTCTCTCTCCAAGTCAGAGCAGCTATGCCTGCCGTGCCTCCGGCCTAATCCACTTAAAGCCAATTACAAGGCTATTACTGTGATCGCCCTCCCGAAAATTACAATGGAGCTGGTTGGGGAGAACGAGAACAATCACAGCCACTTGGGCCCTCTTTATTTCGCCTTTGGAAATCCAGTGGCCCTGATATCTCGATCACTAGGAGTGACAACTGACACAATTAGTGTTTAGGGTTAGAGGCGAGAGGTGTCGACTGACGTATCCCGGGGGTGGAGGTTCGGGGCTTTAGAGGATGTTTTGGGGGCCGTTTTGAGGTCATGGGACCAAGGGCCAGACAGACCCCCCCACACGCACACTGCCTCTCACGTTTTAATTACTGTTAACTTTCAGTTTGGAGGCTAAGATACCTGTTTTGTATGTGGGGTAGGCCTACAGATGTAGGATCTTGATAATTAACTGCTGAGAAATTTCCTGTGATGCAGGAAATGCAGATGAGCTTCGTGATTTATATAAATTCACTGAAAACCCGCACACACACACACACGGTTATATTAAGATTATTGCTCTATTCATGTTGCCTACTTTTGTCTAGCTAATAGCCTAATCACCGGTCAAGCAACCTAATCAACAATACTGGTCAAATTAAGATCCTACATCTGCACAGATGTTGAATCTTAATTTGAGCCAGTTTGCGACAGCAGGAAAATAATCCAGGAAATGTGAATTATTATGTGGATTATAATTAATATAGATTTTTGTTAGGGGTTGATACATTTTTTGTAAGGGAAAATCAAGTCTGAAATTTCAAAGTGGAAATTACAAACTTCAGAAGCATTTTTAAACTTCAAATACCCTACAAGTTTTAGTGGTCGGATATTTTCCCTTACCAGTCCAGTCAGAATAAGAATAAATCATCTGTATTATTGTAAATGATTATTCTATGTGGTCAGAGTTTATTCTCTCCTCTTGGCTGAGTCTACCGGCTCCAGTCAAGTCTTTATAAAGTTTTCCTGATTCACTTTTTCTTGATGGCCATAATACAGCATAATATAATATATCCATAAGGGGGGAAGCAGCCACCCACACTAAGTTCAGCTAGTCTTAAAGCAGCTCACTGCCATGACTGGTAAAGCCCTTTTCCTCCCAAAATGTGGTCAAGTGCTGTTCAATAAAGCCAGACTGGAGCTGGAGCGCTGCCCTCAGTCCATAGTCTTCAGTTCTTAGCCTCCCTACTAACCTAAAAAGCATCAATAGCGGTAAAAAAATAACATCATTTCAAAATCCTTTCTTTTATGAAATATTAGGATTTTGTCAAGCAACTAGTTACTAACATAAAACATAATTGACTATGATTTCTGGGTTAATATGGAGGAATGACTAATAATCTCCATAAAATGTTTAAGAACAATTGTGATAAAATCACCACATATACAAACTGAAATATCACATTGACATACGTTTTCAGACCCTTTACTCAGTACTTTGTTGAAGCACATTTGGCAGTGATTACAGCCACGAGTCTTCTTGGGTATGACATAAAAATCTTGGCACACCTGTATTTGAGTTGTTCTCTGCAGATCTTCTCAAGCTCTGTCAGGTTGGATGGGGAGTGTCCATGTTAGATCGGGTTCGATGGGGAGCGTCCATGTTTGATCGGATTCAAGTCCGGGCTCTGGCTAGGCCACTCAAGGACATTCAGAGACTTGTCCCGAAGCCACTCCTGCGTTGTCTTGGCTGTGTGCTTAGGGTCCTGTTGGAAGGTGAACCTTCGKCCCAGTCAGAGGTCCTGAGTGCTCTGGAGCAGGTTTTCATCAAGGATCTCTCTGTACTTTGCTGCATTCATCTTTGCCTCGATCCTGACTAGTCTCCCAATCCCTGTTGCTTATAAATATACCCACTGCATGATGATGCCACCACCTTGCTAAACCTGGTATTGGCCAGGTGATGAGCGGTGCCTGGTTTCCTCCAGACGTGACACTTTGTATTCAGGCCAAAGAGTTCAATCTTGGTTTCATCAGACCAGAGAATCTTGTTCCTCATGGTATGAGAGTCCTTTAGGTGCCTTTAGGTGCCTTTTGGCAAACTTGAAGCGGGCTGTCGTGTGCCTTTTACTGAGGAGTGGCTTCAGTCTGGCTTCTCTACCATAAAGGCCTGATTGGTGGAGTGCTGCAGAGATGGTTGTCCTTCTGGAAAGTTCTCCCATCTCCAGAGATGAACTCTGGAACACTGTCAGAGTCACCATCAGGTTCTTGGTCACCTCCCTGACCAAGGCCCTTCTCCCCCGATTGCTCAGTTTGGCCGGACGGCCAGCTCTAGGACGATTCTTGGTGGTTCCAAGCTTCTTCCATGTAAGAATGATGTAGGCCACTGTGTTCTTGGGGACCTTCAATGCTGCAGACATTTTTTGGTACCCTTCCCCAGATCTGTGCCTCGACACAATCTTGTCTCAGAGCTCTATGAACAACTTCTTCGATCTCATGGCTTGGTTTTTGCTCTGACATGCACTGTCAACTGTGGGACCTTATATAGACAGGTGTGTGCCTTTCCAAATAATTTCCAATCAATTTAATTGACCACAGGTGGACTCCAATTAAATTGTAGAAACATCTCAAGGACGATCAATGGAAACAGGATGCACCTGAGTTCAATTCGAGTCTCATAGCGAAGGGTCTGAATACTTATGTAAATAAGATATTTCTGTTTTTTATTTGTAGTACACTGCAATAATTTCTAAAAACCTGTTTTCACTTTGTCATTATGGGGTATTGTGTGTAGATTGATGAGGAAAATGTTTAATTTAATCMATTTTAGAATAAGGCTGTAACGTAACAAAATGTGGAAGAAATCAAGCGGTTCGAATACCTACCGAATGCTCTGTAGATATGAACCCAGCTTATATAACTAAAAAATAACAAAACAAATGTAAATCAATACTTAGATTCCAGTCAATGTCTTAATACCAAGTGGGAGTCTTGTCTTTCAGATAGAGTTAGAACTGAGTTGATAGCTCATAATGTTCCAAAATTAGAGCTAAAAGTCTGATGGCAACGGTGCCCATATCGCCATACAGATGCCATATCTCAGTTTGATCATCCTGTTGTTGCAGTAATTTTGCAAGCCATTAGTGTATTCAAGGTTTAAAAAGGCTTCTAAAGTTTGTAATTTACACTTAAAAATGTCATACTTTATTTGCAAAAAACAAAAAATGTATCAACCCCTACAAAAAATGTCAGTTAATTATAATCCTTATAATAATTCATTTCCTGTTACTGCAGGATTATTTTCACTATACTGGCTTAAATTAAGATCCTACATCTGTATCAGTGGCTATTTTAGGTTGTACCGGTACGTCATATTAGCTCAATGGCCAATTTCTCAGCCTCTGAGTATCACAGAAACACAACACCTTGAATGAATAACATAAACATTTTCTTGACAAGTTGCTATGGATGAAATGATACAAAATAATTGTTCAAAACATGAAAAACATACAAAAACATATATTTTTAAACATCAAATCTGACTATAAATGTGTGAAAATGTTAAAATGTATGTTTATTTTGTGGAATTTAAAGAATTKACTTGTGTTACAAAAGGTTAATTTTGTTTTTTTTACAAAAATGTTGGGGTATAAAGTTTGGGTTCTTTTAGGGGTTGAAATATGTTGGTGCTTTTCGGGTTAAGAAGTCTGGAAACTGCTTTATGTTCATTCAAGAAAACACATTCAAGCATGTGCGGAGGAGAGAATTAAACTGTGTCTGTGTGTGTTTTTTTTTTGTTATTCAGTGCATTCGGAAAGTATTAAGACCCCTTGACTTTTCGACATTTTGTCATGTTACAGCCTTATTCTACAACAGATTTTTAAATATATATATATTTTTTACATATGGTGCACACCAGTGGAGGCTGGTGGGATGAGCTTTAGGAGGACGGGCTCATTGTAATATCTGGAATGGAATAAATGGAACGGAATCAAACATGTGGTTTACATATGTTTGATCTGTTTGATAGCGTTCCATTCATTCCATTCCAACCATTTCAATGAGCCCATCCTCCTATAGTGCCTCCCACCAGCCTCCACTGGTGCACACACAACAGCAGGCATCCACCAACATCACATGGAGCACATTTCTTTAATTATGCAGGAAGTTGGTCTGCTACATTCTTCCTCTTATTTATGACATGTGGTGGCCAWTTCTCCATCCAAACAGTCCGACACATTTATTCAGAGTCATAATTCTTTGTAACACTAATGTTCAATTATATTGGCTGGGGGGCACAATTAGTGAGGAATTTCAACCACTTGTAGATGGGTGGAAAACAGTGATTCACTGTGAAAAGAGAATAGTTAACTGGTAAGAAGTTATACCTTCACTAATATATTTTGGGACATTTTTTTTTTACAGTTCACAGTTCACAATTTACCTGGTGTTAACTTATAAAGTACATGGTAAAATGTTGAGTATACAATAATAATTAATGAATGACTACTCTTTAGTCTCTTTGGAATCCTAGACCAAGCGTCACTATTTACCGTTTGCTACAGTACCTGCCATTTTAATTGGAATAGTTTTGTCGTAGTTCAGAGAATTTCGGCAGTGCTGATTTGAATGACCTGGGGATATATAAACACCATAGAGTAGACCATACTCTGCATGAGTTACAGTGCGTTCTGTGTTATGGACTGGTATAGAGCTCATCTTGCAGTCTTGGAGCATTGAGACATGCTCCCAGGATGCTTGAACGTCGCTGTGTAATTGTATATCTTTTTTTTTCTTCCTACGACTAAGTTGCCAGCTTGAGTAGTATGGGTTACTGACCAGACACGCTGAGGCCTATCTAGTTACCCCGGCGTGCAAGCGTGTGTGTGTATGTGTGTATCTGTGAAGCAGGCGGAGCGTTTGTTGAGTGGAAAATGGCCTCTAAAGCTCCTCTACTCACCTTTCGCAGTGGCAACATTTAGCACGGTGCACCCTTCTCCACCTCCTCCACCCACTCACCACCCCTCCACCCCCCCACCCCATATTTCCATATTAAAGGTCCAATGCAGCCATTTATTTCTCTCAATATCAACTAATTTGTGTGTAACAATTAAGTATTTTACTGTGATTGTTTTAAACAAATAAAATGGTCAAAAAGAAACAAAAATAGCTTCTTAGCAAAGGACATTTCCTCAAGCAAGAATTTATGTCGGACTGTCTGGGAGTGGTCTGAGTGGGGAGGGGAAAACTGAAAACTAGCTGTTATTGGCAGAGGGGTTTGGAACTCTTTCTTATTGGTCTATTAACTAATTTACCAGCTCTTACACTAAAAGGGCATTATCATAATTTTCACAATTTCACAGTATTATTCCAAACTCCTAGTGTGGAAATAAATACAAAACATAGAAAAATCACATTTTTGACTGCACTGGGCCTTTATTAAGTTTTCACAACCTGTTTTAGGAGCGATAGAAAGATAAAGTGATTTTACAGGAGTAATGCCCTTCAACAGATGGTCAGACATGACCAGGAATAGGGGGTTAGCAGGGTGGTGGATGGAGTGTGTGTGTGTGTGTGTGGGGGGGGGGGCTGGTAAGGCGGGCTCAATGTGACAAAATGCAAAGTGGAATTTTCCAGCCCCTCCAATCCAGAATTGGCCCACAGAAAGAGCATGAGAGGCGCGATGGCATGTCCTTGGCGGTCCGGGCGAGCTTGGGTGACAGCTGCAATGTTTATAGGCCGGCTTCGATGACAGTCAGGAGGGGATGGCTAGGCTTTTTCAGACAGGAATTAGGTTTGTCATCAGATTCTAAAATCTGTCTGATTTATGACATTTCCACTCCTGTTTTCTCCTCTACCCCCTTGAACCCTCGCTGGGGGGGTGGTGACATTTACTGGAATTTGTTGTTGTTTGTCTACTTCTTACTTTCACCATGATGATCAACTTCTCCCCTCAGAACACTCTGTTGTTTTTCAGGTGCAGAAATGGGAGTAAGTATGGGGTGAAATTTTGCTTGATTGAACACTACTTGTCTTCTAGTTTTTGTCCAGTGCAATTTCCCAGACTGCTTTGAAGCCAGACTTCAAAGCAGACCTGTTTTTAGATTAACAACCTTAAAGAGCGGCTGCCTTTAAAAAGCAACAAATCCCTTTGACAACGGCCAATGTGGCATCGATATGAGTCACTAACAATTATTATAGTGTCAAAATAGACTACAAAGTGTAAATAGGATAGTTTTGGTCATAAAGTCAGTCTCGTCTAAAACTGAGCTTGGAACGTCCATGCGTCACAATGGATAAATGAAGGTTGAGTTTTGATTTGACGATGTCCATTTACCCACTAACATGGGGTGAACAGCTGTGGTGATTGCTCTCTATCTAACAACATAGACAGTGAGACAGACCGGCCCAGCAGCTCCGACTGTTTACATAAGTCAACACATCTAGCATTTTTTTACTTGAGAAATACGGCACCAAACACCTTAGTTAGATGTAAAATTGCACAACTAAAACATCCTCGGCAAAAACATGAAAATTAATTACAGATTTCTTGAGTTATCTTAGATTAATTTTGGGGATTTTGAAGAAGTGAAATAGGCTTCCGCATCTACAGTGTCGCAAACACCATAACCAAAATGCGGAATCGGTCAGGAAACACACCTCCAAGACTGAAATCTTGTCTTTCTAATGAGTAACAGAAAAACACACGTGCCGATCGGTGTTCAGTGGCTCTTTAATCTTAAAACAAATGTCTGTTTTCCTCCTTGATCTAACCATCACGACCACAATGAACTGAGATTACTCTCTCACAACCTAATATCAGGTTAACTTAAATGTGATGTCACTCTTATTAAGTATTCAGAATAGTTTGGGGAGGGAAATAAGTCATTTTACTTCCCTGAGCCTTGAGGTTTATATTGAATGGTGATGTAGTAATGTACTCCAAAAGGATTGATTACCTATAGGCTATGCCATTACATTGTTACAAATGTAAAGGTTAATTTAAAATTTAGAAGCGAGAGAGATCTCTGTTGCTAAATCAAAGAAATAAAATTCAGTGATTCAGGAAACGGTAGAGGAAAATTCTACTTCAGGTAAAAAAAATAATCAGAATGAAGCAACGGTTCTGTTTCATGTCAACCTCTAACCCAGTTTATGTTTCCATGCCAACGTTTAAACCCCGGTGCAGACTGAAGGCACAGCCTGGGTTTGAACCCCAATGAATGCTGGTCCCCTGACGGTCTCTCCATCCAGGTAAGACTTGGAGAAACTCCACGGTCTCTCCATCCAGGTAAGACTTGGAGAAACTCCACMTCCCTCCCTCCCTCCCTCCCTCCCTCCCTATTATTCAGGGCAGAGAAAGACTAATATTTGTCGGCAGAGGTCATTGAATTAAAAGTTAAGCTCTACAGGATCGGTTGGTCCCCCTCGGGACGGTTGAGCTAACGTAGGCTAATGCGATTAGCATGAGGTTGTAAGTAAGAAGAACATTTCCCAGAACATAGACATATCTGATATTGTCAGGAAGCTTAAATTCTTGTTAATCTAACTGCACTGTCCAATTTACATTAGCTATTACAGAKAAAGAATACCATGCTATCGTTTGAGGAGAGTGCACAGTTATGAACTTGAAAAGTTATTAATAAACCAATTAGGCACATTTGGCCAGTCTTTGATACAAAATGTTGAACATAAATACAATGGTTCATTGGATCAGTCTAAAACGTTGCACATACACTGCTTCCATCTACATTTAACATTTACATTTAAGTCATTTAGCAGACGCTCTTATCCAGAGCGACTTACAAATTGGAAAGTTCATACATATTCATCCTGGTCCCCCCGTGGGGAATGAACCCACAACCCTGGCGTTGCAAGCGCCATGCTCTACCAACTGAGCCACACGGGACCGAGTGGCCAAAATCTAAATTGCGCCTGGGCTGGAATAAGACATTATGGCCTTTCTCTTGCATTTCAAAGATACAAAAAACCTCATGTTTTTTTCTTTGTATTATCTTTTACCAGATCTAATGTGTTATATTCTCCTACATTAATTKAACATGTCTACAAACTTCAAAGTGTTTCCTTTCAAATGGTATCAAGAATATGCGTATTCTTGCTTCAGGTCCTGAGCTACAGGCAGTTTGATTTAAGTATGTCATTTTAGGCGAAAAATTGAAAAAATTGGTTTTTAAGCAGCATGTCAGATTTTCCCTTTCGAGAGCTCGACCTGGAGTGAGTAAAGAGACATTTATGACACCTTCCGAGGTCTTTTAGACCTGCCGGCCAGTCTTTTTATTTAACTAGGCAAGTCAAGTCAGTTAAGAACAAATTCTTATTAACAATGACGGCCTACCGCCAGGCCAAACCCTTCCCTAACCCGTTTGACGCTGGGCCAATTGTGCGCCACCCTATGGGACTTTCGATCACAGCCGGTTGTGACACAGCCTGGGAACAAACCAGGGTCTGTAGTGATGCCTCTAGCACTGCAATACAGTACCTTAGACCGCTGCGCCACTTGCGAGGCCCCATCCAGATGTCCAGACGTCCAGAYCAACCAGCCATAAAAGTGTCTCAGTTTTAAAACACCCCACATGCAGATGATCTCAGGTAAAGGTACYGACGGCCCTTTTCACTGGCCCCTGATCCTCCTCTGGGTAAGCCAATTATTGAAGAGATTTTATGGGCTCCCGAGTGGCGCAGTGGTCTAAGGCATCTCAGTGATAGAGGCGTCACTACAGACCCTGATTTGATTCCAGGCTGTATGACAACTGGCTGTGATTGGGTGGTGCACAATTGGCCCAGAGTCGTCCAGGTTAGGGTTTGGCTGGGGTAGGCCGTCATTGTAAATAAGAATTTGTTGTTAACTGACTTGCCTGGTAAAATAAAGAAATACATGTCTAAGGTCTCTTCTGACTACCAGTTAATAGAGAGATTACACGTTAAAGATCTTGCCTGACAGCCCATTAAAGAAGAGATTACACGTTAAAGATCTTGCCTGACAGCCCATTAAAGAAGAGATTACACCGTTAAAGATCTTGCCTGACAGCCCATTAAAGAAGAGATTACACGTTAAAGATCTTGCCTGACAGCCCATTAAAGAAGAGATTACACGTAAGGCATCCATTTAACACGGGAATGTGTGATACCATAGGGGGACGGGGAGTGCAGCTATGCAGCCAGGCTGTTTTACAAGAGCCAGCCCAGGCAGGCCTCCAGACCAATCCACCTGA
This sequence comes from Salvelinus sp. IW2-2015, assembly GCF_002910315.2. Classification (NCBI taxonomy): domain Eukaryota; kingdom Metazoa; phylum Chordata; class Actinopteri; order Salmoniformes; family Salmonidae; genus Salvelinus; species Salvelinus sp. IW2-2015. Next base: position 33,727,265 of record NC_036839.1, read on the forward strand.
GACCTACAGCAGCAGCTCACAGAGCTGTATTCACATCTTACCAAAAGGCCTCAATCATTAAAACATGAACATTATAAACCAGTCCATGGTTATTTATTTGACACGTATATTGTTTTTATGAACACTGTCCTGTAATTTCTTACAGCCTTTTAAAACGAACATTTTAATCAGTCCAGGTATTAAAATGAAATCAGGACTTGAGTTGCAGTGGTTATAACCAAAGCTCTACTGTGACTGACACAAATTTGCCTTGATCGAAGTGTGTAGATGCACTTTTCTTCAGTTGTCAGGTTCTGAAACAGCAGTTTTGCCACTTTTTTGCCCACAGTCTAAACTATTGTTTATGTTTAGTCAGGTAATGTACAGAAGTTTGTTCTACTGATAGGCTTATGGGAAAAGGAAAAGTGTAGGCCTGTTAGTTGCCTAATAGAACCCCAGAGTCAATATCACCCCTTGGTTTTACTAGCAGGACAGATGTATGCAGGTTCTGCTGCATCCATAAAAGTTTACGCAGCATTGCAAGCTTTACAGCGTATTTGGTATTGCTGTACTTCAAAAAGAAATCAAGCCCAGTGGCATTTCCTCACATCTTAAAAGAATGACACCCAGCTATGTGACAGTTCCCCTCTCCTTATCGGCGGAATTTATACACTCTCCAGACCAAGTGCAGTAGCCTATACAGTCTCTCTTTCTCTCACACACACCTCGCACACACTCACTCTCTTGGTTCCTCCTCCTGCACGACAGTTCCATTGTTTCTGTGTGTGCCATCCCACACTCAATTCTCCCATCTGTTGTTAACTTATTTCACAAGCTGTAAATTCAGAGCAGATATATAAGGGCATGGTGGGCTTTTACATTTATTTTTATTTAACCTTTATTTAACTAGTCAAGTCAGTTAAGAACAAATTCTTATTTACAATGACGGCTTAGGGGGTTCGGTAACGGATCTGCAGACTCCAGCCCCGGGGGTCACTGGTGCTATTCCAAACCTGTCCGGGCCGTGTGGAGGGAAGAGGGAGGATCCCTCCTGGGGACTGGGGGTCAACGCTTTGCCTTAATGTGGACCACTACTTTGGGGAAACAGGGACTGGTGCATTGGAATCCTTGGTTTACAGTCTAGAGGTCAAGTATATTGTTATGGTAATGCCCAAGGTCAGATGTGTACAGTATGGAAAGACCTGCGGATGTAAAAAATGGGGATGACACTGTCACACCCTGATCTGTTTCACCTGTCTTGTGCTTATTTCCACCCCCCACCAGGTGTCTCCCATTTTTCCCCATTATCCCCTGTGTATTTATACCTGTGTTTTTTTTTGTCTGTTGCCAGTTCGTCTTCTCTTGTTCAGGTCATATCAGCGTGTTTCCCGTTTTTTCCTGTTTTCTAGTCTTCCCGGTTCTGATCTTTCTACATGTCCAGAGCCTGCCTGCCATCCTGTACCTGCCTGACTCTGACCTGGTTTACAAACCCCTGCCTGCCCTCAACCTGCCCTTTGCCTGCCCCACGTGTTACAATAAATATCTGAGATTCAAACTATCTGCAATCTGTGTCTACATATGGGTCTTATCCTTAGTCGTGATAGACACATGGAAATACCAGGTGTGCCTGGGCTACTCCCTACATACTGTAGTTTTGCTCCTAGCTAATAACGACATCACAATCCTACAGCCTCCGCTCTCAGTCAGTGCTCTCTTTCACAGGTCCTAGGGCGAGTACTGAAACGGGGGAAACAATCCTTCTCCTACAACGCTCCTTGGTCTTGGAACGAGCTACAAAATACACTACATGACCAAAAGTACGTTGACACCTGCTCGTCAAACATCTCATTCCAAAATCATGGGCATTAATATGGAGTTGGTCCCCCCTTTGGTGCTATAACAGAATCCACTCTTCTGGGAAGGCTTTCCACTAGATGTTGGAACATTGTTGAGGGGACTTGCTTCCATTTAGCCACAAGAGCATTAGTTAGGTCAGGCACTGATGTTGGGCGATTTGGCCTGGCTCAGTGTTCCAATTCATCCCAAAGGTGCTCGATGGGGTTGAGGTCAGGGCTCTGTGCAGGCCAGTCAAGTTTTTCCACAACGATCTCGACAAACCATTTCTGCATGGACCTCGCTTTGTGCACAGGGTCATTGTCATGCTAAAACAGGAAAGGGCCTTCCCCAAACTGTTGCCACAAAGTTGGAAGTACAGAATTGTCTAGAATGTCATTGTATGCTGTAGCGTTAAGATTTCCCTTCACTGGAACTAAGGGGCCGAGACTGAACCATGAAAAACAGCCCCAGATCATTATTCTTCCTCTACCAAACTTCATAGTCGGCTATATGCATTCAGGCAGGTAGCGTTCTCCTGGCATCCGTCAGACACAGACTCGTCTGTCGGACTGCCAGGATGTGAAGTGTGATTCATCACTCCAGAGAACGCGTTTCCACTGCTCCAGAGTCMATTTTACAAACTGACTTATTGGAAAGGTGGCATCCTATGACGGTGCCACGTTAAAAGTCACTGAGCTTTCAGTTAGGCCATTCTACTGCCAATGTTTGTCTATGGAGTTTGCTCGATTTTTTTTATACCTGTCAGAAACGAGTGTGGCTGAAATAGCCGAATCCACTAATTTGAAGGGGTGTCCACATACTTTGGCAGTGTACTTTAAAACTGGAGAAGATGGTGTAGCTGTCTGAGTTTCAAGCTCTGATAGAAGAAAATGTTATTGAACATTGCAATTGTTTTTAATGTATTGTATTATGTGTACACGCTGACTACTTCCTGCTGACCTCTTGCCAGGTACCTCTCGCAAAATACGTTTATAACCTCAAGGGTCTTTTCCTAGTTAAATAAAGGTAAAAAGAAATACAAATAATAATACAAATTAAAATGTTGATATACTTATCTGGATCTTATGATTAAATATAGAAAAGGTATTTGTGAAATCAGTGTGTACCTATACTAGGTGTTAGTCATTGTTGACAGGAACATTGTGGCCTTAGATAATATATTTACGTTAGTGGTGTAAGCAGCATTGGGGTCATTGTGGACATGGTCACACTAACAATTGACATAAATCAGTGAGAAATGTTGTTTTATGAACTTCTACTCTCTGACGGCCAGATCTGAGGTCAGTGAATTTCCAGCCAGGACTCTTTGTAACAGCAGGTCTCATGCCATGCTCATGAGGTTCCCCCCCAAACCCCAGTGTTGCAATAAACTGCCCTCTTTCCCCTCCACTTCTCCCCCTGTCCCTCGTCACTGCCTCTCCTCTGCTCTGCTTCCATGCTTCTCTCTCCTCCAGTGATCCGTCATGGGATGACAGTGTGCCCGTAGCTGAATTTCTGCTCCACAAATAGGTCTGCCAGGCGAGCCTCTCTTTTTTGGGCCCTACCACGATGGCCTGCTATCCTAGTCATGTGTCCCGTGTGCTGGCCTGTGAACACACACCTCCAGCAGCCAGCATGACCCCGAGCAGCCCTGACCGACCCCGCGGCAAGCTTATTTTAGACCTTGTCTCTCTCCCCCCAACCTCTCTCTCTCTTTCTCTCTCTCCCCCTCSCCTGACAGTCACCCATCATCAATCACAGGCCTGTTGGAGGTGAAAAAAACAAACAATACCCCTCGAGGACGTGAGGGGCGATTTTCGAGTGGTGGCAACAACTTTGCAACTTTTCAAATATATTCCGGCCCCAGCAGGGGTTCGGCCCCATGAATCTGCCAGCCAATAAAAGTTTGCACTCAGCGGAGACTGTCAGTGACCCACCCTGTCTGCAGGAGAGGCATTCACACCAACAATTAGTACTTAATAAATCAGGGCCTCATTTTAACACCTTGAATCTCCACACCGAGGGGGGCCTCAGGACCATGGAGATGTCTTGGAGATAGATATTACCCTCTCATCAACAGCACCATGTTAATTGACTACTATCCTAATGGGATGGTGGTTATCAAAGGGATTTTACCTTTGAGTATAGTTTGGATGTTGCAGGTCCTGAGTGCCCTAACTGAAAGGTTATTCAGGTCTGTGCTGTGGTCAAAGATGATATACTTGTATATTGCATTGACAATGACATATGTCCAAACCTGAGAGAGAGAGACATCTGAGTAGAGCATGTAGGACATGGAAGGTGGGTGTGTTTGACAGTGGAACACCTGTTCTGTGTGCACTGTCTAAAGAATGTGACTGTGGCCTTAGGATGAAGTCGAGCTCTCAGGGTGATAGAGCAAAGTGTGTGTGCGTGTGTGTGTGTGCGCGTGTGTGCGCGTGTGTGCGCACACGCGTGCGTGTGTGTGTGTGTGTGTCTAGGGTAGYAGGTGCACCAGTATCTATAGCACACTCTAAGGGAGGCAGGTATAGGTTAGGTTAGAGCGTTGGGCCAGTAAACAAAAGGTTGCTGGTTAAAATCCCTGAGCAGACTAGGTGAAAAATCTGTCAATGTTCCCTTGAGCAAGGCACTTAACCCTAATTGCTCCAGGGTCACTGTCTGTAATGGCTGATCCCTGGCTCTGACACCACTCTCAGGGGGAGTGGGATATATAAACTTGTACATGTGTGAAATAGAACAAATGTAAGCACCCACCTTATTATCTTAAATGGCTGTGCCCTTAAATGGTTGTGCCCTTAAATGGTTGTGCCCTTAAATGGTTGTGCCCTTAAATGGTTGTGCCAAGGAAAGTGTTCTAATAAAATAATGAATTTTCACATGTAGCAGTGTTGCTCACAGTGGCTGCCTTCTATCATATCATGTTTAGTTGACTACGGTGTTGGAAGGTACTGTGTAACCTAAACAGCCCCCCTCGTCCTCACTTGGTATGCTCTGGATGGTCAAGTGGAACATTCCTGGAGACTCTATGTCAGTCAGTTGGCTCAAAGCTGTTTTAATCATCTAAACCAGTAGATAAAACGTTACCAGAGGAAGCCTCAATGTTCCCTGGCACTGTGTATTCTCTAATGAAACCAAAACAAGGCCCCATTACAGGTTTAAAGGCCCATTCCAGAGTGAGAAGGCCCCTGATTGCAACATACATCTGACCATTTCATTAATAGGGTTACTGTAATACAATATCCACAGATCAGTCTCTCTCTCTCTTTCTCCGTCTCTCTCTCTCTTTCTCCCTCTCTATACCCTCAGCTTTCTCTCCCTCTACGCGCCCCTCCCTCTCTCTCTCTTCTTCTCGTCTCTCCTTCTATCTCCGCTCTCTCTCTCGTCTTTCTTCTCTTCTCTCTCTCCCTTCTCCCTTTCTCTCTCTCTCCTCTCTCTCTCTCTCTCTCTCTCTTTCTCTTCTCTTCTCTCTCTTCTCTCTCTCTCTCTTCTCTCTCTCTCTCTCTCTCTCTCTTCTCCTCCCTCTCTCTCTCCTTCTTCTCTTCTTTCTCTCTCTCTTCTCCTCTCTCTTTCTCTCTTCTTCTCTCTCTCTCTCCTTCCTCTCCCTCTTCTCTTCTCTCTCTCTCTCTCCTTTTCTCTCTCTTTGAGGTTCTGCCTTGGTGCCACGTCCCTAATAGTTTACACTTCTCATATGTCACCAGGTCGTTACATTTATTTTTGAACGGTTCCAGTCTGATGACACTGTCTTTAATTAGTGCAATTCATGATTCCAAATTCCACACCAAATCTATCTATCAACGCGTGAGTTTGATCGATGGTTTTATGATTATTAAGAGCAATGATATGTCTTTATCGTTTGACAATGTCCCATTGGGGCTGGATTAAGGTGTCTGATGTATAGGCCTTCTTGATGTATATGCAATATAACTCTAAATATCTTAGAAATTTCAGACAGGCGTTATGCAAATTCATGTACAAGTATTCAGATTACATTTGTTTTTTATTAGCAGACTAGAAACAAATAGTAAAATGGCCATACGTTATTGTAGGATTTTTTTTATGTGAGATTATTATTTTCTAAATCAGTGTAGTTCTATATATGGTGAATCAGTTGTTTGGAATTGTAATGCTAATTGATTATCTACCGTGCAACTACATTGCTCTATTCTGTTTGGTCAGATGTTAATTCATTGTTGAAAGAAGTAGTTGAGTTGATGTACTGAACGGCTGTGAATGTGGGAGAGACTATAAAGACACTCCTGACTTGTAAAACAACGTACCTTACCGTAACCCTAACCAAACCCTTAACTCTAACTTTAAACTTAACCTAATTTGAACCAATTCTGAAAGTAAATATCGGTTTGCAGGTCAGGAGTGTCCATATGGCCTTTTCCTATGAATGTGGTTAGTTTGTGATTAAATCTGAAAAAAATAGTAAACGTTCTCCATCCAGTGTTTGACTACATACATAGTCATCCATCCACCATCTAAARAACACTCAAATTCAATATGTATAAAACTTGCAAATGTACATACTGCACTTGTAGATTTAAGTCACAGAAGATCAAGGTTAATTGAGCAGCGTGCTAGAGTAACAGTGTGCAGCAGTGTGGGTTAGTGTGATGGATGAGTAGAAGACTCGATGGAGGTTTCATTTCACCTACCCGTCAAGCAAAAATAACTTGGTATGCTCTTCTCAGAATACCTGATATGAACCTATGATTAATGATGCGTGCTTTTTATTAGATCTACATTCATGGAGGCATGTGGTATATTTAATTGTGATGCAAACAGTCATTATGCAAACAGCAGATGTGATCTGACACTTCCAGTGAGTTGAAACATAGTAATGATAAAGCATTGTCGGAGGAAAGAATCCAACCCAAAATATTCCTCACCATTTTTTCCAGTTATGTACATGACATTCACAAAACCCCTATGACATTTCACAACAAACTCCCTCTGCCCTACTGCTCATCCCCTAACCCACCCCACTCCATCCCACCCACCCACCCACCCACAGCCTGCACCCCCAGACTTTTTTGTCTTTGAATCTCCTCAGTTTCAGCCAACCACAAATTTACAGCAGCGGGGCTTTCACATTTAAAGGGTCCGGTGAGTGGAAATCTAAAAGCACGGACCCAGAGCCTCTCCAGCATGCGGTTGGGCAGCCGCTGCATGTACGTGTTCCAGATATCGTCACATCACATGAAGATTCCATACCGCACACATCAATCTCTCAGCATGCTGATTTACCAGCCCCCTTGCCACAGGGGGTGGACCCGGCTGGAGTGTGTGTGTGTGTGTGTGTGTGTGTGTGTGTGTGTGTGTGTGGTGTGTGTGTGTGTTGTGTGTGTGTGTTGTGTGTGTTGTGTTTTGTTGTTGTTGTTCGGTGCATTGTTCATGATGTGCGTCCATGCATGTGTGTGTGTGTGGTGTGTTTGTGTATGTGTTCGTATATGGGCAGGGGGTATGGTATGTGTGTATACAGCAGTACGTACTGCGGAGGGAGGGTGGGATGGTGAGGGGGTAGAGTTGGAGTTAGGTTCTGTTTGGCTGGTGAGATCATCTGCAAGAAGACCCGATAAGTATGTGTTGATAATATATTGTCATTGTCTGTGTCAGAAATGGTTGGTTGGTTCTTTACAGCTCAGAAGTAGTCAATGTGTTTTTGCCGGCCATTTTGAACTAGTGGACCTCCATGTGTGACGTGATTCTGATGGCGTGTGAATCCGCTGCCCTCGAGGACTGTCAACCTTTTGACAGAAAACGTTCACTAATGTATGAATTGGGTTTTTTGTCTTCTCACAGTCTAACACGTTGTTCCGTCTGAGCCGTTCCAAGCCGAGGAATGTGAAAGAGATAGAGAGGGAGAAAGTTTGGAGCCGAGTAAAAGTGATACCAGAGTTCAGCCGTTTTTATCCAAAGATACACTCTTAAATATCCACCACTAGAGATTACATATTTTTTATGTAAATAAAGTCAATTGTGTGTTTTTCTTGGCTGTCCACATTGTTTATAAAAAGCAAAAAGAGCAGTCCGTTCACACTTTAGGTGATAACTAGACTGGGTCTTTGTGAAGTCCAAGGGCTGGCCAACGAGCCATGGTTTACTTTGGAGGCTAAAAGTGAGCTCAACTTTGTGTGCAAAGTTGTCAGAGTTTGTACCTTGTTTGCAGAGTATAACCCATTTGTGTGCTTGTCCGTGTGTGTGAATGTATATGAGCATATGTGCCAGTGCTTGAATGTGTGTATAGAAATGTATATTAGACATTATAAGAGTGTATATTAATATTTTTCAGACATTTTGGGGGATGTTGACACGTTTGCCAAAGCCAACATTACAGGCCGCAGGTTTATGAGTTGTAAAGCGTGCTGGCCAAATGCTTGTATTATATTTCAGGGAATATTTAGGAAGCTTTTAGCATTTGGCCAATTTTCCTATTTCTGTAGATTGAATAGCTGAATAGCATCTGGGGCTCACCTTGGGCCTTGGAGCCAGAACAATCTGGGGTGAACTCTGACCTCTGTGACAGCCAGGATGCTTCTCGCCTTTCCTGTGTCGCTGCTCGGTTCTGTTAGCTGTTTTTAGTGAAAGTCTCTGATAAGAACTGACAGGTCAATAAAAGCAGAAATATTATCAGCTCTTTCATTAACCACTGCTCCAGCAGCTGCCAAAATATCTCCCAATGCTCTCGCTGGTTCCAGTCCAGGCATTCACCATCTTTCCGGAAAGGTGCTAATTTTACGGCATTGGAAGGCTTAAACCCGCAGATATGCTAAACATTTTTAGACGCCAATTCTGTGCCCAATCAGCAACAACACTGTATCGTTATTTTCCAGCCGTTTCCTGCCCACAGGCGGCTATTCCAGCTGCTGAAATGGCGAGAGCGAGAGAACGAAGAGAGCGACCGAGAGCCGAGAGAGAGAAGAGAGAGACACGAGAGAGAGAGAGAGAGAGAGGGACGAGAGAGCAGAAGAGAGAGACGAGAGCATGAAAGGAGAGAGAGAGAGAGAGAGAGAGAGAGAGAGAGAGAGAGAGAGAGAGAGAGAGAATGACCAGTCCAGTCCCTCAAATATCACCCTATCATTGTATGACGAACGTGTACGCCGGCCCCCTCAACACTGCATCTCTCAACACCTTAATACATTATGCCAAGGTGTTTACGGACAGCCTTCACAATGTGTTATACTGGTGCAGTCTATCATAGCCACACCTTTACAACTATGTTTTAGTTTGCCGCTACTGCTTGGATGCATTTAGTGCAGCTGGGACTTGTTGTTATAGCTGTTGTTTACACTAAGACTTGTCTGTTACATGACAACTGATTTAGAGATAAGCGTTTGATGTTCTATTTCAGCATAGACTTAAAAGACCGCTCTGTCACATTAATCAGAGTCGCCGCCCCTTCCATTCTACGTATCCTGTCAATCCCAATGCCTCTGCCTCCCGCAGATGATCTATTGGGAAAAAAAGGCGCTATATTTGTAGCGCAACCTTTCCCCGGAGGGTCTGAAACCACCAGCTGAAGTCAGTTAATTATTTGTCCCACTCAATCTAATACATTTCCCCTGTGCCAAGTCCTTTCAGTAGGCTCACAGTGAGCTGGCCATCCTGCCCTCCAATCCCCTGCCCCCCCAACATGCCCTCTCTTACTGTCGGTCACTGCGGMAAATCAGACGGCCCATCCATCTGCCCATGTTATCCTAGCAACCAAAGTTATGTTGCTATGGTAAAGGTCTCCCCATATGAACTTGTCAATCAAACTGAATAGGTTTAACTTGTTTTGCTCACAAGACCTCATTCGTGTTTTTTTTCTTCTCATTGTGGCGGTATTGCCGTGTCAAGTCAACAGTATTTATCGGTTTACAACCGTTCCTTACTAAATTTAGACCCATGATTAAAACGCGTGCCCTTGGCTCCTACAACAACAAGGCTGTAATACAGAACTTGACACAACTAAAGGCACAAACACATGCCCAATGGTCAGATGCCAGCAGTAACAAGGATCTGAGCCAACTCTGAGTTTCTCTGAATCCTTTCCCAAAATCAGATTACCATTCTGTACCAGTAAGTCGATGCTGAGTACCACGTGGCGTAGTAATGAAAGGATCAAGCTGTTACCGGGCCTTAGCATGTAAGGTGTAAGAGTTGCACGCCATTCCGGGTAACCACATCTGTTTGGAGATAATGTGTGATTTAAGCGTTGCGAGTTGAGGGTGAAACTCCAGGAAAACTCGATAAACCACACAAAGCCAGCGTAACCACGGAAAGCCTCCGTAACCCTGAGTAATGCCCAAATTAAGTGTGAGAAACAGGGAGAAAAGAATGACATTGTAATATCTTTAATGACATGGTTTACACTAGGATAAGTATCAAGTTTCATTGGAAATATTGCTGCCTATGAAATGCATGCAGAATTTGTCACATTTTGCACGCTGACTTACACATCACTATTAAGCTGGAAATATTAATGCTTGAATTTCAAGTTGTTGTATCATTGTAATGACCTTCCCCACCTTTCAGGACATCGGTGACCTTTGCTGTTTACTCTATTTGATTGTTATTCTTATCGTCTGGTATTTCCAAGGAAAAGGATTCAATTAAATTGATATTTCGTTTTTTGGTAGTTCTCTATTTATTTAAAAACTACATACTTTGGGTGAATTTTGGATTCTCAAGTACTGAAATTATAATTTTTTATCCCTGTCCATACTTTCATCTAGTGGTGTGTACAATATTGATAAATGTTTAGTGTACTTAAACACCAATATACGTTAAATATATTTTGTCAGATGTCACAAAATGCTTATGTAAGCTCCTTAATAAAGGTCTTACATAAATTGTCCTCAGCAACAGGTTTACAGAGGTACCATTTGAACAGGAAAACGTGTTTTAGAACACAGGTAACCATCAGTCACTGGTTGGTACTGGTGGTGAGGGGAAGATTGACATTCTAATAACAATAATAAAATAAGTTGCAACTTTGAAATTTACTATGACATCAAATGTTATTTTTTGTTTTGCGCTGTTACATCCCCCGGCTTAGAGTCGTAGAATAATAACAGGTGGCTAAATCAAGATGAGGTCGAAGGCTTTGTGGGAAGGCTCTGGTGACCAATCACAGCGTTGGAAACAGGTCTGGTCGTTAGTTAGTCCAGAGGGGAACTGCTAACCCGTAATATCATGACCTTGCTCTTGGATTAAACAACCAGGCAGTGCATGAAGAACTGTATGGGAATGTCATGGAAAAGTTGTCAGTGTTTCCTTCCTGCTATAGCAGCCTGGCCTCAAAGACTAGACATAACATACAGTACCAGTCAAAAGTTTGGACACACCTACTCATTCAAAGGTTTTTCTTTATTTAGACTGTTTTCTACATTGTAGAATAATAGTGAAGACATCAAAACTATGAAATAACACATATGGAATCATGTAGTAACCAAAAAGTGTTAAACAAATCAAAATATATTTTGGATTCTTTAAATTCTTCAAAGAAGCCACCCTTTGCCTTGATGACAGCTTTGCACACTCTTGGCATTTTCTCAACCAGCTTCACCTGGAATGCTTTTCCAACAGTCTTGAAGGAGTTCCCACATATGCTGAGCACTTGTTGGCTGCTTTTCCTTCACTCTGCGGTCCAACTCATCCCAAACCATCTCAATTGGGTTGAGGTTGGGTGATTGTGGAGGCCAGGTCATCTGATGCAGCACTTGATTGCTCTCCTTCTTGGTCAAATAGCCCTTACACAGCCTGGAGGTGTGATGGGTCATTGTCCTGTTGAAAAACAAATGATAGTCCCACTAAGTGCAAACCAGATGAGATGGCGTATTACTGCAGAATGATGTGGTAGCCATGCTGGTTAAGTGTGCYTTGAATTCTAAATAAATCACCAATAGTGTCACCAGGAAAGCACCCCCACACCATCACACCTCCTCCTCCATGCTTCACGGTGGGAACCACACATGGGAAGATAATCTGTTCACTTACCCTGCGTCTCACAAAGAAATGGCGGTTGGAACCAAAAATCTCACATTGGACACATCAGACCAAAGGACAGATTTCCACCGGTCTAATGTCCATTGGTCGTGTTTCTTGGAACCAACAAGTCTCTTCTTATTATTGGTGTCCTTTAGTAGTGGTTTCTTTGCAGCAATTAGACCATGAAGGCTTGATTCACGCAGTCTCCTCTGAACAGTTAATGTTGAGATGTGTCTGTTACTTGAACTCAGTGAAGCATTTATTTGGGCTGCAATTTCTCAGGCTGGTAACTCTAATGAAATTATCCTCTGTAATCATGTAGTAACCAAAAAAGTGTTAAACAAATCAAAATATATTTTATATTTGAGATTCTTTAAGTAGCCACCCTTTGTCTTGATGACAGCTTTGCACACTCTTGGCATTCTCTCAACCAGCTTCATGAGGTTCTCACCTGGAATGCATTTATTTTATTTAACCTGTCACGTTCCTGACCTGTTTTCTCTTGTTTTATATGTATTTATTGGTCAGGGCGTGAGTGTTGGGTGGGCAGTCTATGTTTTCTATTTCTATGTTGGGTTTTGTGTTCGGCCTGGTATGATTCTCAATTAGAGACAGGTGTGTATCGTTTGTCTTCTGATGAAGTCATACTAAGGCAGCCAGGGTTTCACTGGTGTTTTGTGGGTGTTTGTTTCCTGTGTTAGCGTTTGGCCACACAGGACTGTCGCAGGTTAGTCACGTTTGTTGTTTTGGTTATTTGTAGTGTTTGTTGGTTTGCCATTAAAATCATGAAAACTCCTACTCCGCATCTTGGTCCGATCCATGCCCCTCCTCGTCTGAGGAGGAGAACGACATTGACAGCCGTTACAGAAACACCCACCAAACCAGGACCAAGCGGATTGGAGAAGGAAGGCAAGACAAAAGCAATGGAGAGAAGAGGAATGGACATGGAGCAAATACTCAACGGAGAAGGACCCTGGGCTAAGGTGGAGAGAATTGCCGCTCTCGGGAGGAGAAGGAGGCAGCCACAGCCCAGGAGCCTGGTATGAGGAGGCAGCACGTAAGAGAGGCTGGAAGCCCGAGAGGCCACCCAAAAATATCTTGGGGGGGGGGGCTAAAGGGAGTGTGCGAAACCGGGTTGGTTACCTGAGCCAACTCCCCGGCTTACCGTTGAGTGAGAGGGCGTTGTACTGGTCAGACACCGTGTTATGCGGTAAAGCGCACGGTGTCCCCAGTACGCGTGCTTAGCCCAGTGCGGGCTATTCCACCTTGCCGCACTGGGAGGGCTAGGTTGGGCATCCAGCCGGATGTCATGAAGCCGGCCCAACGTATCTGGCCTCCAGTACGTCTCCTCGGCCGGCGTACATGGCACCAGCCTTACAGGTGGTGTCCCCGGTTCGCCTGCATAGCCAGTGCGGGCTATTCCACCTCGCCGCACTGGCAGGGCTACGGGACCATTCAACCTGGTAAGGTTGGAGAGGCTCGGTGCTCAAGAGCGCGGGTCCTCCTTCACGGTCCGGCATATCCGGCGCCACCTTCCCGCCCCAGCCCAGTACCACCAGTGCCTACACCACGCACCAGGCTTCCAGTGCATCTCCAGAGCCTGTTCCTCCTCCCCGCACTCGCCCTGAGGTGCGTGCCCTCAGCCCGTACCTCCAGTTCCGGCACACGCATCAGGCCTATTGTGCGTCTCAGCCGGCCAGAGTCGCCGTCTGCCCAGCGGTGCCTGAACTGCCCTCTGCCCAGGTGCCTGAACTGCCCGGCTGCCCAACGCCGTCTGAGCCATCTGTCTGCCCAGCGCCGTCTGAGCCATCCGTCTGCCCAACGCCGTCTGAGCCATCCGTCTGCCCAACGCCGTCTGAGCCATCCGTCTGCCCAACGCCGTCTGAGCCATCTGTCTGCCCAACGCCGTCTGAGCATCTGTCTGCCAACGCCGTCTGAGCCATCTGTCTGCCCAACGCCGTCTGAGCCATCCGTCTGCCCAGCGCCCGTCTGAGCCATCCGTCTGCCAAGCGCCATCTGAGCCATCCGTCTGCCACGAGCCATTAGAGCCGCCCGTCTGGCCCGAGCCGTTAGAGCCGTCCGTCAGTCAGGAGCCGCTAGAGCCGTCCGTCAGTCAGGAGCTGCCAGAGCCGCCAGCCAGTCAGGAGCTGCCAGAGACGCGCAGCCAGTCAGGAGCTGCCAGAGACGCCAGCAGTCAGGAGCTGCCAGAGACGCCAGCCAGTCAGGAGCTGCCAGAGACGCCAGCCAGTCAGGACGCCAGAACCCAGCCAGTCAGAGCTGCCAGAGACGCCAGCCAGTCAGGAGCTGCCAGAGACGCCAGACAGTCATGAGCTGCCCTACGGTCATGAGCTGCCCTACAGTCATGAGCTGCCGTCAGTCATGAGCTGCCCTACAGTCATGAGCTGCCCTACAGTCATGAGCTGCCCACAGCATGAGCTCCCTACAGTCATGAGCTGCCCTACAGTCATGAGCTGCCACCCAGTCCGGAGCTGCCACTCAGTCCGGAGCTGCCACTCATCCGGAGCTGCCACTCAGTCCGGAGCTGCCACTCAGTCCGGAGCTGCCCCTTATCCCGGAGCTGCTGCCCTTATCCCGAGCTGCTGCCCCTTATCCCGGAGCTGCTGCCCCTTATCCCGGAGCTGCTGCCCCTTATCCGGAGCTGCTGCCCCTTATCCCGGTGCTGCCCTTATCCCGATGCTGCCCCTTCATTTAGGTGGTGAGTTGGAGGGTGGTCATTGGGAGGGGATACGGAAGCGGGGATGACTATGGTGGGGTGGGACCTCGCCCAGAGCCTGAGCCACCACCGTGGTCAGATGCCCACCCAGACCCTCCCCAGACTTTGTGCTGGTCGCCCGGAGTTCGCACCTTAAGGGGGGGTTAGTCACGTTCCTGACCTGTTTTCTCTTGTTTTAATGTATTTATGTCAGGCGTGAGTGTTGGGTGGCAGTCTATGTTTCTATTTCTATGTTGGGTTTTGTGTTCGCGCTGGTATGATTCTCAATTAGAAACAGGTGTGTATCGTTTGTCTCTGATTAGAGTCATACTAAGGCAGCCAGGGTTCACTGGTGTTTTGTGGGTGTTTGTTTCCTGCTGTAGCGATTGGCCCACACAGGACTGTCGCAGGTTAGTCACGTTTGTTGTTTTGTTTATTTGTAGTGTTTGTTGGTTTGCCATTAAAATCATGAATACCTTCTACTCCGCATCTTGGTCCGATCCATGCTCCTCCTCGTCTGAGGAGGAGAACGACATTGACAGCCGTTACATAACCTTTATTTAACTAGGCAAGTCAGTTAACTTCTTATGGCTGAAATCCAGTTAACGGGATCGATTTGACAACAGCCAGTGAAAGTGCAGGGCGCCAAATTCAAACAACAGAAATCTCATAATAAAAATTCCTCAAACATACAAGTATTATACACCATTTTAAAGATAAACTTGTTGTTAATCCCACCATAGTGTCCGATTTCAAAAAGGCTTTACGACGAAAGCATACCATGCGATTATGTTAGGTCAGTGCCGAGTCACAAAAAAACACAGCCATTTTTCCAGCCAAAGAGAGGAGTCACAAAAAGCAGAAATAGAGATAACATTAATCACTAACCTTTGATGATCTTCATCAGATGGCACTCATAGGACTTCATGTTACACAATACACGTATGTTTTGTTCGATAAAGTTCATATTTATATCAAAGAATCTCAGTTTACATTGCACGTTATGTTCAGTAATGTTTTGCTTCCAAAACATCCGGTGATTTTGCAGAGAGCCACATCAATTTACAGAAATACTCATCATAAATGTTGATGAAAATACAAGTGTTACGCATGGAATTAAAGATATACTTCTCCTTAATGCAACCGCTGTGTCAGATTTCAAAAAAGCTTTACAGCGAAAGCACACCATGGAATAATCTGAGTACAGCGCTCAGCCACCAAAACAAGCCATACAGATACCCGCCATGTTGTCTATTCAAATTTTTGGTGATTTTAATATTCATATCTTAGCTTCTGGGCCTGACTAGCAGGCAGTTTACTCTGGGCACCTTATTCATCCAAGCTACTCAATACTGCTCCCTAGCCATAAGAAGTTAAGAACACATTCTTATTTACAAAGACGGCCTACCCCGGCCAAACCCTAACCCGGACGACGCTGGGTCAATTGTGCRCCGCCCCATGGGACTCTCTAGCACTGAGTTGCAGTGCCTTAGACACCGGCGCCACTCGGGAGCTTTGTTAAAAGTTAATTTATGCTTCTTAATGCGTTTGATCCAATCAGTTGTGTTGTGACAAGGTAGCGGTGGTATACAGAAGATAGCCCTATTTGGTTAAAGACCAAGCCCATATTTTTGCAAGAACAGCTCAAATAAGCAAAGAGAAATGACAGTCCATCATTACTTTAAGACATGAATGTCAGTCAATCCGGAAAATTTCAAGAACTTTCAAAGTTTCTTCAAGTGCTGTCACAAAACCCATCAAGCACTATGATGAAACTGGCTCTCAYGAGGACACAGGAAAGGAAGACCCAGAGTTACCTCTGCTGCAGAGGATAAGTTCATTAGAGTTACCAGCCTCAGAAATTTCAGCCCAAATAAATGCTTCACAGAGTTCAAGTAACAGACATATCTCAACATCAACTGTTCAGAGGAGACTTTGTGAATCAGGCCTTCATGGTCGAATTGCTGAAAATAAACCACTATACTATAGGACACCAACTTTTGACTGGTACTGTAATAAACATAAATCTGTGACATTCAAATTAGTATGATATGTTACGTTTGGTATGGTTACGTTAGACAGAAGGTTACTTAAGCCAAAAACGAAAGGAGGGAGGTTATGCAGAGGGGATGGGGGGAGGAGGGGTATAAAGGGAACATCTAGCGATCCAAAGGATGCACGTTCGAATCACATCACAGACAACTACCCCCTAGAGTTGATGTCCGCGCCCCTGCAGAAATCGAATTACCATTAAAAAAAAATTATTAAAAAAATTCAGTCAGTTTAAGCTAGAGATATCTGTTTATTTGCATCTTAGTCCACCGCATACGCCGATGTTGCACTTACACATCTGCGGTGAAAGGTGTTAGAGCTAGAGCAGTGTTTGTCAGACAATGAGACATCCCGAAAATCGGTCTTCTCACAAAATTGTCTATAACCTCCAAATGATTTGGCTATTATGACCCCTCTAAGGAAAGTTGAGACTCTCATGAACACGTACATGTTGATTGTTTTGCCCACAGGCCTCACAAGAATCGTCTGAAGGACCCCCGGTACCAGTTGAAAAAATAAATGGAAGTACAGTGCTTTYGGAAACTATTCTGACCCCTTGACTTTTTCCACATTTTGTGACGTTAGAGCCTTATTCTAAAATGCATTAACTTTATTTTTTTCCTCATCAATCCACTCACAATACCCCATATTTGCAAAACAGGTTTTTATAAATGTTTGCAAATGTATTTAAAAAAACCCGAAAACATCACATTTACATAAGTATTCAGACCCTTTACTCAGTACTTTGTTGAAGCACCTTTGACAGCAATTACAGCTTCTTGGGTATGATGCTACAAGCTCGGCACACCTGTATTTGKGGAGTTTCTCCCATTCTTCTCTGCAGATCCTCTCAAGCTCTGTCAGGTTGGATGGGGAGCATCGCTGCATAGCTATTTTCAGATCTCTCTAGAGATGTTCGATCGGGTTCAAGTCCGGTCTCTGGCTGGGCCAATCAAGGATATTCAGAGACTTGTCCCGAAGCCACTCCTGCGTTGTCTTGGCTGTGTGCTTAGGGTCGTGTCCTGTTGGGAGCTGAACCTTCGTCCCAGTGTGAGGTCCTGAGGAAACACAAGCATTTCGCTACACTGGCAATAACATCTGCTAAACACGTATATGTGACCAATACAATTTGATTTGGAGCATGTTTTCCTCAAGGATATCTCTGTACTTTGCTCTGTTCATCCCCACAGCATGATGCTGCCTCTACCATGCTTCACCGTAGGGATGGTGCCAGGTTTCCTCCAGTTGTGATGCTTGGCATTCAGGCCAAAGACTTCAATCTTGGTTTCATCAGACCAGAGAATCTTGTTTCTCATGGTCTGAGAGACTTTAGGTGCCTTTTGGCAAACTCCAAGCGGGCTGTCGTGTGCATTTTCCTGAGGAGTGGCTTCCGTCTGGCCACTCTACCATAAAGGCCTGATTGATGGCGTGTTGCAGAGATGGTTGTCCTTCTGGAAGGTTCTCCCATCTCCACAGAGAAACTCTAGAACTCTGACAGAGTGACCATCGGTTTCTTGGTCACCACCCTGACCAAGGCCCTTCTCCCCTGATTGCTCAGTTTGGCCAGGCGTCCAGCTCTAGGAAGGGTATTGGTGGTTCCAAATGTCTTACATTTAAGAATGATGGAGGCCACTGTGTTCTTGGGGACCTTCAATGCTGCAGAAATATTTTGGTACTCTTCCCCAGATCTGTGCCTTGACACAATCCTGTCTCAGAGCTCCAAGAACAATTCCTTTGACCTCATTGGTTTTTGCTCTGATATGGACTGTCAAATATGGGACCTTGTATAGACAGGTGGGTGCCTTTCCAAATCATGTCCAATCAATTGAATTTACCACAGGTGAACTCCAATCAAGTTGTAGAAACATTTTTAGGATGATCAATGGAAACAGGATGCACCTGAGCTCAATTTCGAGTCTCATAGCAGAGGGTCTGAATGYGAATGTAAATAAGGTATTTCTGTTTTTTATTTTTAATAAATTTGCAGACATTTCTAAAAACCTGTTTTCACTTCATCATTATTGGRTATTGTGTGTAAATTGATGAGGAAAAAATATACTTTTATCCATTTTAGAATAAGGCTGTAACGTAATACATGTAAAAAAACAACAACAACAATACATTGTTTCCTGATCTTTCTGATATCGCTCAGATTTAGGACATCTACTTTAGAACCAACTTTCTTTAGAATTTTTTKGGGGCTATCTGTTGTTCCATGTAATGAATCTGTTATTCGATGCCTTTGTATGGGCTAATAACAGGAAGGCCAAATAAACATTTTCATCCAATCATATTTAAAATAGTTTTTGGGGACACTTCAAGGGGTCTTAAAATTAAAAATCAAATAGCAAAATGATCCTTGGTATGACCTTAAAACAATTAAATCTAGTTTAGTAAAATCTGTTATTCAATGCGTTTGTATGGGCTAATAGCAGTAAGGCCAAATAAACATTTTCATCCCCAAAAAAATCTAATATTTTTGGGGGATACTTCAAGGGTGTAATGCTCGTCGTGGGTGGAAGAAGAGGAGGACCAAAGCGCAGCGTGGTAAGTGTCCATATTCAATTTAATAACTGAACACTAAGAATACAAAAATAACAACGTGAATGATACAAAACGAAAACGAAACAGTCCCGTATGGTGAAAACACAGACACAGGAAACAACCACCCACAAAACACAAAGGAAAACAGGCTACCTAAGTATGGTTCCCAATCAGAGGCAGGTGTCAGTCGTCTCTGATTGGGAGCCATATTTAGGTAGCCTGTTTTCCWTTGTGTTTTGTGGGTGGTTGTTTCCTGTGTCTGTGTTTTCACCATACGGGACTGTTTCGTTTTCGTTTTGTATCATTCACGTTGTTATTTTTGTATTCTTAGTGTTGAGTTATTAAATTGAATATGGACRCTTACCATGCTGCGCTTTGGGCCTCCTCTCATTCCAACGACGAGCGTTACAAAGGGGTATTAAAATTCAAAATTAAATAGCTAAATTATCCTTGCTATGACCTTAATACAAAGTCCCCATATTATCTAGTTAGCAGTTATTTTTAGCAAATACTACTACTTTTTAGCTACTTTGCAACTACTTGGCATGTTAGCTAACCCTTCTCCGAACCCTAACCATAACCTTAACCTTATTCCCTAACCCTGAACTTAACCTCTAACCCTAACCCCTAGCCTAGCTAGTGTTAGCAACTTAGCCACCTGGCTAACATTAGCCACAGMAAATTGGAATTTGTAACATATCATGTGTATTGCAAATTCGTAACATATTGTATGAATCTGCAATTCATAACATATCATACGAATTGTAATTCATAACATATCATACAAACTGTCCCCATGGACATACACAAATGAATACATATCATACGAAACGTAACATATCATAGTAAATGGAGGGAGACAGATTTACATTTACATGACCCCTGAGTCCAGGTTGGCTATAGACAGCATGCCTGGTGGAGATACGGCCACCTTCCTTCTCCTTTTGACTTCATCAGTCAGCGTAGATCAGATGCCAATCTAGATCTACAATCTTGTGTTCTATAAAATTCATCATTAAAAGCAATAAGAAACAGGTGGGTCTGTATGTGTCACGTCTGGAATGCTGAAGGAACCAAGGCGGACTGAGGCTCAGTGGAGGCTTAGTGATGCCCTGGCACGGTGGAGAGGACCTCCGCGGGGTTGCCCTTTAAGTCTGCCTCCCTCAGCCGTTGAGGAAGAAGTTGCTTTAAGTCTCTACATGTGAACCTGTCACTCCAGCCATTGGGAGGCAAGGGGTAGGGGGGTAGTGGATTTAGGCCATTCGTTTCGGGCCGCACTCGCAGACACACACTCACATGTGTGTGTGGAGTTACCGAGGTCTTTCTGCTAATTATAGGTTGAAATCTGACAGAGAAAAATGAGAGGGAAATGGGACAGCTGCAAGGGCCTGGACCACGGGGGAAGAACCAGGGGAGAGAGACGGGTTTGATTTCTCCCTAAGTCCTCAAACCCCTCCTTCGACAGGAAAACAAAATTCAATCGTCTTGGTGTCATTCTTGCTCTCTTATCCCCTCTCAATCCCCCTCCCCCCCCCTCTCAGTCAGAGGTCAAAGGTCAGTCCCAGATGGGATCGCCTTCAGCTTCCCAGGACGTCCCGTCTTTTCCCTGAACTAATGCCATTTTCTAGTGGGACTTAGCCAATAGCCACGGGGTAGAAGGGAGCACTGAGACCTCCCCTGTGTGAATGTGAGCACAACTTAAAGCCTTAGTTTCAGACCCCTGTGGGACTGTTAAACACACACGACAATACAGTACATCAGTAACAATGTTCACTGTTGTTGATGGCGAGGGCAGACATAATTGTATTTTTACCATGATATTCAGATTGCAGTAAGTAGTGAGACACATTTCAGTTAACTAGTATGTCTTATGTTGATCAGTGTTGAAACATTGAACTCAACGCTGACCTGAATGAGATGATGACTTTTCCAGACCTGCATCAAACAAGTTGTCACCAAGGGCAGTAAGAAATATCTCTGCTGGGCATATCCCTCCCTCTCCATTGGCTGTGATGATTAGTTCCAAGACACACACAGACACAGACACAAACACACACACACACACACACACACACACACACACACACACACACACACACACACACACACACACACACACACACACACACACACACACACTATATAAACTAAACACACTGTTGTCAGGACTCAAGAGGCTAAATTGTTAGAGGTGTACAAACATTTGAAAGTCCTCATAATGCTCTGGAGTATTGCAGCACATTACGCATTCACCCTTCATAATGTGCTAAGGTGTAGAATGTTTCTCAATGTTGGTGTAGTATTGTAGGATCATTACCTTGTTTTTTAATTTAAATGTTTTAAATGTTTTATTTAACCCTTATTTAACTAGGAAAGTCAGTTAAGAACAAATTCTTATTTACAATGACGGCCAACCAAAAGGCAAAAGGCGTCCTGCGGGGACGGGGGCTGGGATTAAAAATAAAAATATAGGACAAAACACACATCACGACAAGAGAGACACCACAACACTACATAAAGAAAGACCTAAGACAACAACATAGCATGGTAGCAACACATGACAACACAGCATGGTAGCAACACCCCATGACAACAACATGGAAGCAACACAACATGACAGCAGCACAACATGGTAGCAGCACAAAACATGGTGCAAACATTATTGGGCACAAACAACAGCACAAAGGCAAGAAAGTAAAGACAACAATACATCACGCAAAGCAGCCACAACTGTCAGTAAGAGTGTCCATGATTGAGACTTTGAATGAAGAGATTGAGATAAAACTGTCAAGTTTGGGTGTTTTTTGCAACTTGTTCCAGTCGCTATCTGCAGAACTGAAAAGACAAGCGACCCAGGGATGTGTGTGCTTTGGGGACCTTTAACAGAATGTGACTGGCAGAACGGGTGTTGTATGTGGAAGATGATGGGTGCAGTAGATATCTCAGATAGGGGGAGTGAGGCCTAAGAGGGTTTTGTAAATAAGCATCAACCAGTGTGTATTGTGACAGGTATACAGAAATGACCAGTTTACAGAGGAGTATAGAGTGCAGTGATGTGTCCTATAAGGAGCATTAGTTGCAAATCTGTTGGCTGAACGGTAAAGAACATCTCGCATGGGTCTATCATGGGTTCTGTGAGAATATCATGAGTTAGTCTTGTGCTGGCTTATCCTTCTTACAGAGGAAGCACAGTAGCCATGTCAGGATATTTTCCCTCTCCAGGCTGATTGACAGGTGTCCAACAATCCCTGTGGCTTTGCGCCGGTGAGCCGTGCAGGCCGCATGGGGCCCTATGCAATCAAAATAAATTGACCTTGTCGAGCTCATCAATAACATTCACTGCTCTGACCATGGCAGGTGCACCAAACTTCTGGCCCCCTGAGCCTAAATCCATGGATGAGACGCTGAACTGAATGGTTAAAATGTAAGGGCTATTTAGTTGGGGTAGATATTAGCAGCAGAACTATACACCCACTGGTCTTTCAGGCCCGGGGGCCAGGGAGCCGGTCGTCAGTGGACAGGGGGCCAGGAGGCCGGGGGGCAGGGCCACTGGGAGTTGGGGCCGCTCAGTCCCCACAAATGACAAGCTGTTATGTTGGAAGTTGTAGAAATTAAATTTCATAACATTCTAGTATTGCTGGTTCAAACCTTTAAATGCTACTATGGTCACATGCACTCAGAGCCAAATGTATCATCATCATAAACTGCAAACTTGCCGGGACAGTGACTTTCAGATCCAGCTTTGGAGAAAGCAGACTCACAACTCCCCTCTGGTGGCTGCTGATGCTGCAGCATGTTCAAAGTTCTGGATGGATACAGTCGATTTCTCTGTGTACTACCAGCAGCAGCAAAGGCCATCTTACGCCATAGTCATTTTAGTCAACGTTATCCTATATAATGATACATTATTTCTCTAAGTTATGCTTTATGTATTAAAATCCACAAAGCAAGCAGTTTACTTGACTATCAGAAAATAAGAACATCCTCTCTTTTCTTTAGTTCATTTATCATACAGGTAGCTGATGGTAAGTAAACCACTAAATGGTTCAGCAGTCCTACAGTATATTCTCTTTCTCCCCTTTTAGTGGAATGAGGAAATGGTCAGAGCCCTGGATTTCCTTCTCTTTTAAAAGGCAGTGTTCCTGCTTTTCTCATTTTTGCTGAGGAAATTAATTATTCTCTGAACTCAGATGACATAATATGGACACATGCAAAAGGAGGCCATCTGCGAAACAAAGAATAATTTTTATGCATGAAAGGCTCTCCAAATAAAAGTGCTCTGTACGCTCCCAGTGTGTGCGCGTTTGATACGACACCAGCAGAAAGCCTTTGTTCTCTACCAACTCAATAAAACAGACTGGAGAACAACACTCTCTCTCCCCTTGTCTCTCTGTCTTTCTGTCTCTCTGTCTCTCTGTCTTTCTGTCTCTCTGTCTTTCTGTCTCTCTGTCTCTCTGTCTCTCTGTCTCTCTGTCTCTCTGTCTCTCCGTCTCTCTGTCTTTCTGTCTCTCTGTCTCTCTGTCTTTCTGTCTTTCTGTCTCTCTGTCTCTCTCTCCCCTTGTCTCTCTGTCTTTCTGTCTCTCTGTCTCTCTGTCTCTCTGTCTCTCCGTCTCTCTGTCTCTCCGCCCAGTCTCCCAACAACATGCTGCACAGGCAGCCTTTCGCTCTCCCTCTCGCTCTGATTGTCAGTCACAGCTCAGCAGTTTGTATTGCTGCTCATGCATATCCTTTCCCTTTTATTGCAGTGGCTGTGAGCAATCAGCACACACAGACACACACCATTGACCTGTGACCGGTGAAGGGGGACCACAGGCATGGTGCAGTACATGCAGTCCAGTCATTTGATGTGGTGTGATATTTTAGCTTGTTGTGGGAATGTAGGCTTCAAAGGGTTTACTTGGAAGTTGTCACCAAGGCCAACGTACTAAAGTTGAGATGGTACTCTTAGAGTTTATGTTGGAGAGGCAGGTGTTGCTGCTCTCATGCTGCAGACAACATGTGTTAATGAGATGGTCTAGTAGTTCCTTGAGTGACGTGTCCTTTGTTATGAGCAAATGTTTTAAGTGTTTTTATACACTCTCTATTCACCTACAGGGTGAGTGCAAGAATTTCAGTGTTAGTCTACACCTGTTGTTTATGAAGCATGTGACAAATAATATGGTATTTGATCCCTCACTCCTCTGTCTTTCTCTATCCCTCTGTTACTCTTTCTCTCTGTATTTCTCCGTTTTTCTCTGTCAGTCTGATGTTGTGAGGTTCACAGCGGTTGCTAAGGCACGACTGTGTTGTTGGTAAACAGTCTCACGTGCGTGCTGCTGGTGTGTCTCATTGCTCTAACTCATGTTCTCCTGGGACCTCAGTGAATATGCTTTGAAGATGTAGTGAAGAAGCCAGAGTCCATCCTTCAAAAGAGGGTTTAAAGCACACAGAGCAAGAGCCCTGAACACATTAAACAAGTCATCACAGAGGACAGGACTGGGAGCGATGTGGAGAGGTCTGGATCTCAGAAGGGGAGTCTCAGACAGCCAGTGATCCCTCTCCAAACTCTCTAGAGCTACTGCTGGCCCGGACTACAACCAACTCTCTGGGGTCAAAGGTCAGCCTCAGCCCTACCCAGCCGAAGAGCTGTGGAATCCTTTAGCTAGGGGTTGTTGGTTCCTGCCCAATCACAGAGCTACTTTATAGCCCAGTGTCTGTGAAGGCACTGCCTCTCTGTCCTCTGGCCATCGTTTGCGACCTCCAACTCTACAGTTTTCCAGGCCTTGTTTTAATAGGAAAAAAGTTGGATTCTGCCTCCCACTTTTCTCTCCCTCTCTTTTCTCTTTCAATCCCACTGCACCGTCAGTGTTTCTGCACCTCATTGCTGAAGACATGTTATTCAATTTAGCCTGGAAATGCCATTATAACCCCCAACAGAGTGGGTATTCACCATAAAGAGGAACTGGATACCTCTACAGAAGTGTGGGTGTATGTGTGTCTGTGTGGGTGTGTGTGTGTGTGTGTGTGTGTGTGTGTGCGCGTGTTTGGGTAAGTGTGTGTGAGGCGTCATGCATGTATGTGTATGTGCTGCAACGGTACAGCCTAGGGTCTGAGGATTCCTGAAGAGCCAGTGGGATCTAGATTTCAATCTGTAACGAAACACCATAGAAAAGAGCCTCTTCTGTTGATTTCTCACTGAAACACAGAGAACACCATAATACTGTCCATCGTAATACCATTTCAACAAGGCCTCATTTTAGGTGTATAACACTAAATGGCATACCGTTTGGCAAATTGAAGGTAACACAAAATGTTAAAGCATACTCTCTGGTGTTACCGTCTTACCGATTTGGTTGAATGGTTGAATGTTTCTTTCAGTCTACCCAGTCTATCCCTGTATTACTGTTGTGTTTTGTTTCACTGTTTCAACTCCTGAAAGGCTAAATGATTGTGCTGTTGTGCCTGGTCTCTGAGAGGCTGTGGAGTTACATCATGTTGTGTTGAGGAGCTGTGTTCTGTTGTGTTGAAAGGTTGTCTTGTAATGTGTTGTGTTGAAACCCTGTGTTGAAAACTTGAGTCTGTGCCACTGTACTCTGCTTTGTGAGAGGTTGTTAAAGGGATAGTTCACCCAAATTACAAAATTACACATTTGATTCCTTACCCTGTAAGCCTTCTATGGACAAGGTATGCCAGTAATCCATGCGTTGGTATAGCTTCCCTGGCACTGTTTCCACATACTAAGTTTTTAGCATTTGTGGCACAAATCCCATTCAAGTCAAGTCATGTCCAAATCATCTAAAAGTATATAAAATTGATTGTGAAGCTCAACAAAGTCACTTATACACTATATTTACAAAAGTATGTGGACACCTCTTCAAATTACTGGATTCGGCTATTCCAGCCACAGGTGTATAAAACTGACCACACAGCCATGAACTCTCTATAGGCTATAGACTTACTAAAGAGCTCAATGTGGCCCGTCATAACCACCTTTCCAACAAGTCAGTTCGTCAAATGTATGAACCTACTAGAGCTGCCCTGGTCAACTGTAAGTGCTGTTATTGGAAAGTGGAAACGTCTAGGAGCAACAATGGGTCAGTCGCAAAGTGGTAGGCCACACAAGCCCAAAGAACGGGACCGTCGAGTGCTGAAGTGCGTAGAGCGTACAAATTGTCTGTCCTCGTCTGCAACACTCACTGAAATTAGATTCCATGGCTGAGCAGTAGCACACAAGACTAAGATCACCATGCGCAATCCCAAGCATTGGCTGGAGTGGTGTAAAGGTCGCCACCATTGGATTCTGGAGCAGTGGAAACGTGTGAGTGATGAATCACGCTTCACCATCTGGCAGTCCAATGGATGAATCTGGGTTTGGTGGATGCCAGGAGAACACTACCTGCCTGAATGCATAGTGCCGACTGTAAAGTTTGGTAAAGGACAAATAATGGTCTGGAGCTGTTTTTCATGGTTCGGACTAGGCCCCTTAGTTCCAGTGATGGGAAATCTTAAAGCTACAGCATACAATTACATTCTAGACGATTCTGTGCTTCCAACTTTGTGGCAACAGTTTGGGGAAGGCCCTTTCCTGTTTCAGCATGACAATGCCCCCATGCACAAAGTGAGGTCCATACGGAAATGGCTTGTCGAGATCAGTGTGGAAGAACTTGAATGGCGTGAACAAAACACTGACCTCAACCCCATCAAACACCTTTTTTTAATGAATTGGAACGCCGACTGCAAGCCATGTCTAATCGGCCAACGTCAGTGCCCGACCTCACTAATGCTCTTGTGGCTAAATGGAAGCAAGTCCCCGCAGCAATGTTCCAACATCTAGTGGAAAGCCTTCCCAGAAAAGTGGAGACTGTTATAGCAGCAAAGGGGGGACCAATTACGTATTAACGCTAATGATTTTGGAATGAGATGTTCGACAAGCAGGTGTCTACATACTTTTGGTAATGTAGTGATTTGTGATTTGTGATTTGAACATGATGCGTGAAAAATGCTAATATCGGTCTCATGAATTGAATGGGAATTGTGCCACATATGCTAAAATGTTAGCATGTGGAAACAGTGTCAGGGAAACTAAACAAAAGCATGGATTGCTGTCATACCTTGTCCATAGACTGCTTCCAYGGTAAAGAAACCAATATGACATTTTGTAATTTAGGTGAACTATCCCTTTAACACTGTTATTCCGAACTCAGCTGAAGGCTGCTGTCCCTGTTCACGGCCATCAGGCATCCCCGGCATCCCTCCGCACTAAGGCCATGCCGATCACATGAAGAGCAGAATTAACTCCTAACACCTGTGGGAAGGAACAAAATGGCCTGATCTCACAGCGGTAAAATACAAGGGGAGATAAGTGACTTTGTGCTGACCAGTGGCATTCCCTATCTTACATGTGTTTTGTGTGTGTGTTTGTGTTTGTGTGTGTGTGTGTGTGTGTGTGTGTGTGTGTTCGTGTGCGTGCGTGTGTGTGCGTGTGTGTGTGTGTGCATGTGTGTGCGTGTGTGTGTGTGTGTGTCAGTGAGCGAGATGTGAAGGATTGGGCGGTGGTTAACTGACACGGTAATGACCATGCTTGGCAAAGAACGCAACAGTAGCTAAGTCTTTCTGGGTAAGTCTGTAAAAGCTTTACACACCTGGATTGTACAATATTTCTTCAAGATCTGTCAAGTTGGTTGTTAATCATCGCTAGACAGCCATTTTCAAGTCTTGCCATAGATTTTCAAGCYGACTTAATTAAGTCAAAATTGTAACTTGGCAACTCAAGAACATTCAATGTCGTGTTGGTAAGCAACTCCAGTGTATATGTGGCCTTGTGTTTGAGGTTATTGTCCTGCTGAAAGGTGAATTTTTCTCCCAGTGTACGTTGGAAAGCAGACTGCATCAGGCTTTCCTCTAGAATTTTGCCTGTGCTTAGCTCTATTCCGCTTCTTTTTTATCCTAAAAAACTCCTTAGTCCTTGCCCATGACAAGCAAACCCATAACGTGATGCAGCCACCACCATGGTCGGGTTATTAATAACTACAAAGGGACCTAATGGATTGTATCAGAAAACAGATCAGTGGTTCAGCATTGCGTGACGTAATCTGCCACGGTACAATATAATAACAGGTATGGGAGGATCCCCTCAATGACAGCAGAGTTGCATAATTAGGAAAGGGAAGAAGCAGTGATGTAAGGGGTGTAGCACTCCTTCATTTGTTTGCCTGTCAACTCTAACTCTAACCATAACCCTTGCCTTGGTCTTAACCCTAGCCACAACTTCACTAGCCCTAACCCTGGCAATAACCTTCAAATTGATAGTACCTTTTCTTAGCCTATAGACTATTTGTCCCCACGTTCCAGTTTCATCTTCTCTCTCTCTCTCCCTCCATTTCTTTACTTCTCCCTTAATTTCTCTGCCGTTCCCTCCCTCCCGCCCTCACTCTCTGCATTTGTTTGGTGGGTGAGATGTGAGTCTGGCTTTCCATGCTGTGGCCTCTCTAGGTCATTAAGGAGCTCTCTGCTGAGAAGGTAACAGCTATGTATACTTACTGCGTTATATTACGCGTGCAAAAGGCCTTCATCCAAAAACCACTCGCTCTCACCCAAGCCTTTCCCTCCAGCAGCATCTGCCTGATTGCAGTCGAGCCTGCCTGTGTGTGTGTGTGTGTGTGTGTGTGTGTGTGTGTGTGTGTGATGTGTGTGTGTGGTGGTGTGTGTGTGTGTGTGTGTGTTGTGTGTGTGTGTGTGTGTGTGTGTGTGTGTGTGTGTGTGTATGCTGTGTATGGGTGTGAGTGAGTGTGTGTGTTATGTTTTGTGTGCATGCATGCTTGCGTGCTGTTGTCCTGGGTGTGATGACTGATTCATAAAGCGCAAAGCTCTCTGAACTTAAGGCCTTTGGCTGGAGATGATGAGACCATGTTCACCTTCGCTGTCTACTCATTATGAGGCAGGACAAGGAAAGTGTGCTAATGCTGTTGAATTGGTTTTATGGTAGTTAAATTACAGCGTGTTTTGCTAACAGTACTCGATTCATTTCCAAGAAACAACTTATTTATTTTTGTCTTGGGTGGTGGTGGAGAGGTTTGGTTTAGGACAAAAGTAATTTCAGTGAGAAGAAGCTCACTCACTCATGCTGCTGCACTCTCTATGCCCTCATATGGTTGGGGACTTGGTTGGTGTGCGTTTGCGTGTGTGTATGTGTTTCTGTGTTCCTGTGTGTGTGAGTGAAAGTGAGACACTCAGTAGATGTGAAATATGAAATGTGACTGCCAGTCACCAGGAGTCTGATCCAAACTCCATCTGCTCCCCTCTTTACCCCCCCCCCCGTCTTCTTTCACCACTCCCTCTCTTGAGCCTCCATCTTCCCCCTCTCCACCCCCTCTTCTTTCTCCCCCGTCTCTCTCCCTCCTTCTCTCTACTCTTTCCCTCCCTCAGGTCGGGGCATTTAGTTTTCTGTAAAATTCACACTTTCTGTCCTGATTGGCTTGGCTCACCACAGACCTTGCTGTCTTGCACAGCCAATGAGAAAGAAAGATTGAGAAAAGATAATGGGGGGGTAGTGTCTTGACAGGGTCCTAATCAGTCCTCTTCTGTCACCAGAGAAAGACAGTGCTCAATCAGTCCTCTTTCTGTCATCAGAAAAAGACAGAAGACAGGGAGCTTACTCATCATGCATACACACACAACGCGCGCACGCACGCACGCACGCACACGCACCACACACACGACACACACACACACACACACACACACACACACACACACACACACACACACACACACACACACACACACACACACACACACACCACACACACACACACACACACACACACACACACACACACACACACACACACACACACACACACACACTCAAACCTGAGAAGTTTGATAGCTGGCCAGGCTGTGAGCGGGGCAAGACCAGATGTGTCGGGGGAGATTTGAGAAGGCTTATCTGAGGATAGATAGAGGGACAGGGCAGCTGTGCTGAAAGATTTATATGGCACAAACCCACACATGCTCTCTCACTCACACTCTCCTGCGTACCACACACACACCACACACACACACACACACACACACAAAACACACACTGATACACACATGATACACACATGCATGCAGGCAAGCATGCACAGACGGCCAGATAAACTGATAAACATACTGGCAGATAAACATGCACAGAGACTTGCAAAGTCAATCAAACACACACACACACACACACACACATTCAAACTCACTCGCATGATAACCTTACCATTGGGCGATTGTATTGGCGTAAATTATCTGTGGGCGTGTGAATCTGAGCTAGCGCAGGCAGGCAGTTGCTGTTGGTTTGTCACAGTGTAGCTATTTACTCACACAGTGTGTAGTTATTTACTTAGACTCTCTTCTCAGCCAAGTAAGAGACACTGTGGCCACAGATGAAACTTACAGAATACTGTGAGGCTGTGAGGACACAGGGATCTGTCACTGTGGCCCAACAACAGCTTCACACCAGGTCCACACTCTGCTCTGCCATAGTACTCCGCCAGGGTCTAACAGCAGCTCCCTCTACAACACTGCAAAATGCCTGACTGTAAACTCACCAATCATCACTAACACCTCAACTCTATCAACAGGAGCTGTTCTGAATTACATATCAACCTTGTTTTCTTTTTATATGATGGGTTATATAATGCTATTGTCACGTACGTTTTTGGTAATGACTCCTGACCGTAATGACCACAGTTTGATACAGAAAAACATGTACTGTAAAAACCATACATTATAGCTACAATGATCTAAGGGTCACATGGCTGACATGAGTGTGCATGCTGTATTTTCATGTCTC
The DNA here is from genome assembly GCF_002910315.2 of Salvelinus sp. IW2-2015. Classification (NCBI taxonomy): domain Eukaryota; kingdom Metazoa; phylum Chordata; class Actinopteri; order Salmoniformes; family Salmonidae; genus Salvelinus; species Salvelinus sp. IW2-2015. The sequence goes on from NC_036839.1 coordinate 33,758,173, forward strand.
ATCTGAAGGTGAAGTGGTGCTGGTTATATATATATAGCCTGGTTCCTGGGCCCAACAGGGCACAGCGGGCTGCAGTTGGAACGGTTTAGGTTACGAGGGGCTTAAAATGTAGGTTAATAGAAAGGGTACGGGGCCACATCGAGAGGCTCAGGTGGTGCACTTTTCTATTTTCACCCTATCTTTCCCTGGGCGAAGGGGTTGCTCTGATGCTGTTAACAGATGCAAGCGCGTTATTGCTTTGTGGGGAATTGGACATTCTTCATATACTACACTATAAATATCCCAGTGACATGTATTATACTCGCTAGGGTTCAGGTGCTAAAACACTTGGATTCTAGTGAATTTTTCTTGTTGCTGTTGAAGAAGAGTTCCATTTTATTTCTCTGTGGCGAATCGTTTAGGTAACTGGATTATTATGAGCAGACAATATAGAAAGCCAATTGATTAACGGGCTTGAAGAAGTGAGGGTGAATTTACTGACAGTTGGAGTATGGCACACTGTAATGTACTGAGATGGATTGGGTCAGGTATGTGTTTTTAAACAACTGTGATATTTCGATGAAGATTCTTTACCACATCTCAAGACGTCTGAGTCAGACTTGCAAGCGAAGGTGTTTGGATACTGTTTCCTACACCACCTCTAATGAGCATAAATGTGAACCTTAGCATATATTTTGAGAAGTGCAAAATAGTGGTAGCAGTCATATCGAGTACATATACAGTTACATTGCGCCACGCAGCACCATATTTCCCCAAGGCTCATTATGTAGTGTGTGTGATTGGTTGGTTTCTTCGTTGCAGGGTGTATTTCTGTCTCCCTTGTGGGTTAGGTTCCACAGTAGCACCCTAAAAGCCATCCGTTACAGTGAGCTGACGGCTAATCAGGCGGTCTGATAGTTTGACATTGTAACCTTACCATTAATATAACCCTGAAAATGAGATTAAAGTTTCTCTAACGTTTCACCAGCATGCATTTACTGTACATGTAATGCCCTTCTCTGATATTACACACCACATAGATTACGAAATAGGATGTATCTTCAGACACTGGTGACAGATACTCTATACTGGGCGTGTAGTGTATGGGACCTCGCCTGTGTAATTCTCTTAGTGTGTGTGTGTGTGTGTGTGTGTGTGTGTGTGTGTGTGTGTGTGTGTGTGGTGTGTAATAATATGAAAAACATGGGGGCCGTTCCACTCCTAGTTACAGTGATGAATGTAGCTTTACTGGATACTCCTGAAGTGGTGAAGCGGCCGTCAGTGGCTTCACACTGTATGACGGTGCTGTGTAAACATCAGGTCCGTCTGTCTGCCTGTGTGTTTGTCTGTCTGTCTGTCCGGGCTGTCCACTGGCCTAACCTGTTTTATAGAGGCTCCTAAAAGAGCAAGATCCCTCTCCACCCCGCRCCTGCTGCAGATGGTCTGAATTACCTCACTGTATCTCTGAGGGTTCCCCTGAGGATCCCAACAGGCTGTTCTCCCCTCTCAGATAGCACTCCTTTCTTTATGTTTTATTTTGGGGCTTTAAAAAAGTAAAAAGAAGCTCAGCAGCAGCTTGCCATAACAGGACATGTTTAGAAAATTCCTCTTGACGGATCTGTGTTTTGTGAGAAAGGAAGGGAGGGGTTAGAGGGATAGAAATGCTGAAGTGAGTGAAATCTCCCTTTTCCTGAAGTCACCGTCCTACCCCCAAGTAAAACCCTCAAAATGCCCCAATTTATAAAAGTCGTCCGATGACAGAGATGTCCTCCTTGTAAAAAAGTTGAGTATATGAGGTGCTCTCAGTACGTGTGGACCACCTGTTCAGAGGAGCCAACCCACCTGAAATCACAACCTTTGCTTTGGCTCACAGACCCAGACCTCACATTAGGGTTCTCTGTGCGACCGACTGGGACTGAACGCGCCACAAGAATGTTCTAGCCCACTAAGCTAAAGCATAGGCATTATCTCAAGGACCTGTAATCAGAGGTTCATATACTTTGTCATAAACACAAGGATAGATTACAGATACTGAACATTGTAAACATGTTGAATGAGTCGTTCTTGAAATCAAAGTTAGTAGGTTAATCATCTATTATTTGTGAACGTGGGTTGAGGGTTTTACAGGGTTGTGTGTCCTACCCTGTGTGTTTTAGTGGTCTGGGTCAGGGTTGAGAGTAGAGGGGACTGACTTTACAGGCCCCCAAGCCCCTGCTGCCCAGGTCAGACAACTCTTTGTCCCTGGGCCCCTGTGAACGGAGCCTGTGGCCGAGGCTTTACACAACCACAAGGACCCCTCTGYATGTGGTTGTGGAGGGAGGGATGGACAGAGGGAGAGTTTTAAAGGAGGGGCAGGAGGCGGGGGCAGAATACGGGGAGATGTAGGAGCAAGGCCATCTACATTTGGTATGGAGCGGGTCATCCAAAATGTAATAGACACGTCTTCACAGCTATGTAGCTATGATGTACTCTCCCGATGTGAGCTCTATACCAAACCCTGTGGCTGAAAGGAAACCATGCAGCAAACTGAGACACTGCTCCCGCAGTCATACCCATATAGAAATATATAGAGCTGAGGCTTTATAAATAGTTATGATATGTGATTTATTCACTTTGTCTGCAGCCTGAATATGTTCAAATCCATGGACATGTTGATTATTTGGATTACAGTAGATGTTATTTCACAAGCTGAGTTTGTGATCTCTCTGTGTGTGTGTGTGTGTGTGCGTGCGTAATTTCATCATATAAGTAATTTATAACAAATTTCTTATACATTTGTAAATAAACTTGCATTGAATATTATTTTAAGTGCTTTTTAAGATTTTCCTAAAATGAATAATTCAACACAACGCCTGAATGTATGAACTTGCCTTTGTGACAGCTAAAATACTTCCGGGTTGGAGCGAGCGGTCGCATTTCACACTTCGCGCCGCTGGTAGTATTACTTTTCATTACATTTCATTATAGTACAACGGTTTGATTTGTCTGATCTTAGCAATTATTTTTAGCTAGCTACATAGCCGTCTTTGTATCAAAGATAATTGTGTAATTGTGTAGTTTATCGTAGTTATCGTAATTCGTCGTCCTAACGTCGTCCTAACGTAGTCAACACTGCTATCTGGCCAGCAGCTAGCCAGCTAGCCAACGTCCACCGTCTACCGAATAGCAGCACTGTAGAAACTATTACATTCAACGGAGCGACTTGATTAGTGTAGTGTTAGCTAGCTACATAGTTGTCTTTGCTGTCTTCGTAATTTACCGAGGTTAGCTAGCCAGCTATTTGTCGTCCCTATTTGTCGTCCCTCTTAACGTAGGAAACACTGCTAGCTAGCCAGCAGCTAGCCAGCAGCTAGCCAGCTAGCCAACGCTACCGAATAGCAGCACTGTAGAAACTATTACATTCAACGGAACGACTTGATTAGCGTAGTGTTACTAGCTAACATAGTTGTCTTGCTGTCTTCGTATCCGAGATAATTGTGTAGTTTAGAGTTGTAGTTTAGTTTAGAGTAATTATCGTAATTTACCGAAGTTAGCTAGCCAGCTATTTGTCGTCCCTGTTAACGTAGGAAACACTGCTAGCTAGCCAGCAGCTAGCCAGCTAGCCAACGTCTACCGTCTACCGAATAGCAGCACTGTAGAGACTATCACATTTATACATTGCAACGGAACGACTTGGTTAGTGTAGTGTTAGCTAGCTACATAGTTGTCTTTGCTGTCAAGATAATTGTGTAGTTTGAGTAATTGTCTAGGTTACCTAGCCAGTTACCGAGGCTACCTAGCCAGCTACACTTCAAACTAAGTCAACAACGCAGCCACTGCTAGCTAGCCTACTTCAGCAGCACTGTATCATTTTAGTCAATAAGATTCTTGCAACGTAAGTTTAACTTTCTGAACATTCGAGACGTGTAGTCCACTTGTCATTCCAATCTCCTTTGCATTAGCGTAGCCTCTTCTGTAGCCTGTCAACTAGTGTCTGTCTATCCCTCTTCTCTCCTCTCTGCACAGACCACACAAACGCTCACACCGCGTGGCCGCTGCCTGGTGGTCCAGCGCGCACGACCACGTGGAGTTCCAGGTCTCCGGCAGCCTCTGGAACGCCGATCTGCGGCCAACAAGCAGAGTTCATCTCAGCCTATGCTCCCTCCAGTCCCTCGACTTCTTGGCACTGACGGAAACATGGATTACCACAGATAACACTGCTACTCCTACCGCTCTCTCCTCGTCTGCCCACGTGTTCTCGCACACCCGAGAGCTTCTGGTCAGCGGTGGTGGTGGCACTGGGATCTCATCTCCCCCAAGTGGACATTCTCTCTTTCTCCCCTGACCCATCTGGCTATCGCCTCCTTTGAATTCCATGCTGTCACAGTTACCAGCCCTTTCAAGCTTAACATCCTTATCATTTATCGCCCCCAGGTTCCCTGGGAAGTTCATCAATGAGCTTGACGCCTTGATAAGCTCCTTTCCTGAGGATGGCTCACCTCTCACAGTTCTGGGTGACTTTACCTCCCCACGTCTACCTTTGACTCATCCTCTCTTGCCTCCTTCTTTCCCCTCCTCTCCTCTTTTGACCTCACCCTCTCACCTTCCCCCCTACTCACAAGGCAGGAATACGCTTGACCTCATCTTTACTAGATGCTGTTCTTCCACTAATCTCATTGCAACTCCCCTCCAAGTCTCTGACCACTACCTTGTATCCTTTTCCCTCTCGCTCTCATCTAACACTTCCCACACTGCCCTACTCGGATGGTATCGCGCCGTCCCAACCTTCTCTCTCTCTCCCCCGTACTCTCTCCTCTTCCATCCTATCATTCTCTTCCGCTCAAACCTTCTCCAACCTATTCTCCTGATTCTGCCTCCTCAACCCTCCTCTCCTCCCTTTCTGCATCCTTTGACTCTCTATGTCCCCTATCCTCCAGGCCGGCTCGGTTCCTCCCCTCCTGCTCCGTGGCTCGACGACTCATTGCGAGCTCACAGAACAGGGCTCCGGGCAGCCGAGCGGAAATGGAGGAAAAAATCGCCTCCCTGCGGACCTGGCATCCTTTCACTCCCTCCTCTCTACATTCTCCTCTTCTGTCTCTGCTGCTAAAAGCCACTTTCTACCACTCTAAATTCCAAGCATCTGCCTCTAACCCTAGGAAGCTCTTTGCCACTTCTCCCTCCCTCTGAATCCTCCCCCCCCCCCCCCCCCCCCCCTCCTCCCTCTCTGCGGATGACTTCGTCAACCCATTTTGAAAAGAAGGTCGACGACATCCGATCATCGTTTGCTAAGTCAAACGACACCGCTGGTCTGCTCACACTGCCCTAACCTGTGCTTTGACCTCTTTCTCCCTCTCTCTCCAGATGAAATCTCGCGTCTTGTGACGGCCGGCCGCCCAACAACCTGCCGCTTGACCCTATCCCCTCTCTCTTCTCCAGACCATTTCCGGAGACCTTCTCCCCTACCTTACCTCGCTCATCAACTCATCCTTGACCGCTGGCTACGTCCCTTCCGCCTTCAAGGAGCGAGAGTTGCACCCCTTCTGAAAAAACCTACACTCGATCCCTCTGATGTCAACAACTACAGACCAGTATCCCTTCTTCTTTTCTCTCCAAAACTCTTGAACGTGCCGTCCTTGGCCAGCTCTCCTGCTATCTCTTCTCAGAAGACCTCTTGATCCAAATCAGTCAGGTTTCAAGACTAGTCATTCAACTGAGACTGCTCTTCTCTGTGTCACGGAGGCGCTCCGCACTGCTAAAGCTAACTCTCTCTCCTCTGCTCTCATCCTTCTAGACATATCGGCTGCCTTTGATACTGTGAACCATCAGATCCTCCTCTCCACCCTCTCCGAGTTGGCATCTCCGGCGCGGCCCACGCTTGGATTGCGTCCTACCTGACAGGTCGCTCCTACCAGGTGGCGTGCGAGAATCTGTCTCCGCACCACGTGCTCTCACCACTGGTGTCCCCAGGGCTCTGTTCTAGGCCCTCTCCTATTCTCGCTATACACCAAGTCACTTGGCTCTGTCATATCCTCACATGGTCTCTCCTATCATTGCTATGCAGACGAACACACAATTAATCTTCTCCTTTCCCCCTTCTGATAACCAGGTGGCGAATCGCATCTCTGCATGTCTGGCAGACATATCAGTGTGGATGACGGATCACCACCTCAAGCTGAACCTCGGCAAGACGGAGCTGCTCTTCCTCCCGGGAAGGACTGCCCGTTCCATGATCTTGCCATCACGGTTGACAACTCCATTGTGTCCTCCTCCCAGAGCGCTAAGAACCTTGCGTGATCCTGGACACACCCTGTCGTTCTCAACCAACATCAAGGCGGTGACCCGTTCCTGTAGTTCATGCTCTACAACATTCGCAGAGTACGACCCTGCCTCACACAGGAAGCGGCGCAGGTCCTAATCCAGCACTTGTCATCTCCCGTCTGGATTACTGCAACTCGCTGTGGCTGGGCTCCCTGCCTGTGCGATTAAACCCCTACAACTCATCCAGAACGCCGCAGCCCGTCTGGTGTTCAACCTTCCCAAGTTTCTCACGTCACCCCGCTCCTCCCGTCTCTCCACTGGCTTCCAGTTGAAGCTCGCATCCGCTACAAGACCATGGTGCTTGCCTACGGAGCTGTGAGGGAACGGCACCTCCGTACCTTCAGGCTCTGATCAGGCCTTACACCCAAACAAGGGCACTGCGTTCATCCACCTCTGGCCTGCTCACCTCCTACCTCTGAGGAAGTACAGCTCCCGCTCAGCCCAGTCAAAACTGTTCGCTGCTCTGGCACCCCAATGGTGGAAACAAACTCCCCCACGAGCCAGGTCAGCGGAATCAACTACCTTCCGGAGAACACCTGAAACCCACCTCTTTAAGGAATACCTAGGATAGGATAAAGTAATCCTTCTAACCCCCCCCCCCCCTTCACCCATCGCCAAATGCCATATTCGTAACCATCGGTTGTCCAACCTCGCACCCATCATACGCGTGAACTGCCACCAACTTGTAAGTCGCTCTGGATAAGAGCGTCTGCTAAATGACTTAAATGTAAATGTAAAATGTAAAAACATTTATTTCTCATTTTAAAAAATATATATTTCCACCAAACCTTTTTGTGAGATTATGATAACAACCATATGATTTCCCTGTCTAAAACAAATCAATCAATGTAAATTATACATAATATACTAATTTACCAGAAAAATATGGGTGTGGTGGAAATGACAAGGTGTGGTGGAATATATATACATATATGTAAAAGAAACGTACGAAAACAATATTTTATTGCAAACATTTTGAACAACAACCATTGTTAAACATTGAATTAATTTCAGACAAAGTCAGATTCCAAAAGTAGCCAATGGGCAGAGCTCAAGGAAGTAGGCCAGTGTTTTTGAGAGATGAGCCCAGATTGCAGAGGGGTCATCTGCATAGAAGAGCTCAAGGAGAAAAGTGAAACTGTATTTGTGGTACACCCAACATAGGTGTGGAGGGTCACCTGCTTGTGAGAATCACCAAAGTGAACTGCCTGGATTTCACTAGTGTATTTACACAGGTAGTTCTCTCAGGGGCGCAGCTTCGGTTTTAGAAGTGGGGGGGAAATAATTGTTATAATTTGTTTTATCCAGTCGGCTAAGCACTCCAAACAGCCTACCCGACCGGGGCGTCTGCATGGTCCTAAAGCACACCGTTGCCTTATTTTGTATCACATTCTAATGATAAAACTGGGGGGGGGGACAAAAATGCAATTTCAGAATATGGGACATGTCCCCCCTGTCCCCAGTGAAAGTTGCACCCCTGAGTTCTCTGCAAAGTCAATATGCACAATGATCTTGCAGATTCTCTTTTAATTCTCTCAGTTTGGAGTATTGGTGTCGAATGTTGTACACGTGTTTCCCCAATTTCAATCCTTTGGAGAAGTCCTCCAGTAGAATCTGCAGTGTGCCACATACCTTTTCTCATACTGTCAAATGTAGTGAATTTCTCCATGTTTCCCTATTTGTTTTTCCTTTTCTCTCTCTTCAGCTTTGTTTTTCCCCTCAAACCACCATGTCTGCTCACCAGCATCAAAGTCAGATGTTTTAAGCTCTGTTGCTTGGCAAAGGGAGCACTCTGTGTACATGCACTCTTTCTTCAGGTTCTCACAGCACAAAGACTCAATTAGGTTCTCAATGTTGCTGCAGCTGATCACTTTGTGATGCTGTAGTYTGTCCGYCAKGWACTGRAGGTTGGCGTGGGTTTTGCAGAGSCATGTGTYCCTATCCTGGACTGTTGGCTTGACRACCCWAAAASWACRTATTTTKCAGAATTCATAGTAGGACATTTTAATCTCTGAATATTCCCTCTTAAAATTCTGATAAAGGTTCTGAATTGTGCCATTCAAGAAGCGCTTCTGCTTTTTTTGTTGTGTGTCCTTTTTCCCTGTTGTTGCTCTACTGTTGACATCATGTTCATAGAATCTAGTGATTTTCTATTATGTGGCAGTGCTAATTATGTTACACTGCTTTTTCCTGGAGTATTGAAGACTTGTTGGCCTGTTTTCATTTGCCTTTGCTTTTGCTGAAAATCCAAATTCTCTGTTTGTGGCTTTGACCAGGCCATACTTTCTCAGGATGTTGCCTCTGAGCATTTTTGAAGCCACTTGTTTGTCCTTGGCACTGCGCATTTTTGATACTTTTGCTTTAACTCTGCAGTGATGGCATTTTGAAACAATCAAATCCTTCTCAAGTTCTTCAGAGTTCTCTTCATTTTCTGTTTTGTTTTTGGGGAATATTGTCTCTCCATTTTCTTCATCAGTTGATCATACCTTTTTTGTATTTCTCAGTTTTCCATTAAGCTTTATCAAGTCTGACATTTGTCATGCAAAGATCTCTATGTTTTTGAGCGACCTCTTTCAACCTTTTTCCTTCCAGCAAATATTCAACTTCTCATTCTTGTTGCAGATGACGAGGAAGGGGGATCAGGGCATGCATCAGGGGCAGGTAAGTTAGGGGCAGGTATGTTGGCCTCATGTTCTGGCTGCAAGTCATCTGGTGACTAAGGTGTTGTGTTGCCTGATAGGTAGGTTGCAATTGCAACTGTTCTCTTTAAAGTCTGTCTTCTATTCCGTTGGTTGCATTTCCATTGCCATCTCTTGCTTCTTTGTTCTCGCTTTTCTAGATTAAAGGAATTTAAAACATGATTAAAGAAGCTTAAAGTAAAAAAAAAGTAAAAGTAATAACATAATGGATTTTTGTCATTTCCACCACGTTCTGTCATTTCCACCACAGTTAAGTTTGTGATGGAAATTACTGTTTTACTGTTTTTGGAGAAAAATGACAGACTGCTTAGCATGCTTTGGCTAGTATTACAGCTAGCATATAGTTTACACGAAATACATAAAATATATTTTAAAAATCTAAATTCTACCACAAATTAAAGAAATTATAGCCTGTTTGGAAATGACTGACAATAAAAATATTCTCTACACAAGTAATATTTACCTACATTTTTCTTCAACTTCTGGACATCACTTCTGGAACAACTGTCTGATGCAGCCAAGTGCTTCAGTGTCACAATAAGTGTCCAAGTTAACATTCTCTTGACAAAACTTTATTAATGAGGAATTTGCCCTCAGTGGTGGAAATGACACCACTACCAAAGGACACGTATATTTTGTGTAAATAACAATATAAAGGGCATACTCACAATGAATATTGATATAGATTTAATTTAATTGACTCTTTCTCTAGAAGATAACATTACATAATGTGTAATTATTCATGTTTTCTCCAAGAAAAACATAGTAGAAGCTCAAAAGTCTGGGTCAGGGACAAGGGCAAAACAGTGAAATTGAGGTATAAAATGCATCTGAAAGTAGCTAAAATACTTGATAGGGAGGTGTTCAAAAAAATCTGGGGTGATCGTAGTGTGAACTTAACATAAATAATAAAATAAAAACATATTTAAAAAAATAAAATCCCCAAAATTGACCTTGAGGACATAGAAGTTCCCGTAGTTGCAGAATCACCCTTACACCAATTTTCAAGGATCATTACATTTTAGGTGGTTACAGATCTGATTTCAGTTGTAGAGGACTTAGTCTGTCCTGGTTGCCTGTCCAGGTCTACTGGTAGGACTGCTGTTCTACACCTCTCAGGTCCTGATACAGAGCTGGATGGGAAGGTGGACAAGTCTCCACCACAGACAACAGCACCTCATCCAAATAAAAAGAGAGAAAGGGAGGAGAAGGATGTGATAGAGAGAAAGAGAGAGAGACGGAGAGAGAGAAGGGAGAAGAGAGAGGAGACGAGGAAGAGAGGAGAGCAACGGGAGGTGAGAGAGAGAGAACGAGAGAGAAGAACGAAGAAGAGAGAGAAGAGAGAGAGAGAGAGAGAGAGAAGAGAGAGGAGAGAGAGAGAGAAAGGAGGAGAGAGGAGAGAAGAGAGAAGAGAGAGAGAAGAGAGAAGAAGAAGAGAAGAGAGAGCAGAGAGAGAGATGAGAAGAGAGAGGAGGAGGAGGAGGAGGAGGAGGAGGAGGGGCGTAGAGAAAGAGAGGTGGCGACCAGGGGAGAGAGAGGAAACAACATTTAAAGGGGAAAAGGAACCAGATAATAATTGCAAATGTCTACCTAGGGGATACAACGTAACGATTTGAGCAGATACAACATTTTCAGCACCTCCCCACACATTTACCCTTCACCCACCCCGATTCCCTCTTTGCCTCTCTCTGTGGGGGGCGATGATGTCAGACCCGTATTTCATAGCCAAACGCAGGCGATGACACAGGCAATTTGGCCTGTGAGTCCTCTCCAGCCATGGACATGGTGTTACAATTACATGCTCCAGTGCAGACTGTACATGCCAGGGACGGGGAAAACCTTTTAAAATAACTTTTATAGAGTACAGCTCTATCCTTCTTTCTCCTCATAAAAAACAACACTGATAGATATCCCGAGGTACAGGCGTGGCTCGCATTGACTGCTGAGAAAGCGTCCACCTCCGCCCCACAGCAACAGAACCGTTGCGTGGACATCCGCTCCAGATAGCCTCCCATCAGAGAACGGCTGGAGAGAAAAGAAAGAGGGAGAGAAAGAAGAGAGAGAAGCAGGTTTGTGGCATATTTCAGTGTTTATCACAGATTGCCAGGTTCAGTATCACTACCGGAGCTGAGAGAGAGGGCTGCTTTTATTGCCAGGTTGAGTTTCATGGTCTCAGCAAGTGAAAACCTGAGCAGGGTCATAATCAGATGGGGACCAGAGAGCCAGAACCAAGGCAGGGGAGCAGAGCCACAAAGCAGGCCATGCCAGGGCCTACCGCAGAGGTGCTGGAGCATGGAGGAATTCAGCGCCCTCTCAATTAGAGCCAAGTGTTCAAGGAAACACAGCAGAAAAACATAATATATAATATCTCAATATGAAGTCAGACTTCTACTGGAAAATGTAAAGTAACCCATGCCCGAGTCACTGTAGTGTATGGTACTGCACAAGTCTCAGTGATACCCTTCCAACAGTGGGTTATTGTGTCCAATAATGACTGACAGTAACTCTTAGGTAGTAATATACACTCTTAGAAACAAGGGTTCCAAAAGGGTTCTTCGGCTGTCCCCATAGGATAATCCTTTTTGGTTCCAGGCAGAACCGTTTTGGGTTACATGTAGACCCTCTGTAGAAAGGGCTCTACCTGGAACCAAAAATGGTTCTTCAAAATGGTTCTCCTATGGGGACAGTTGAAGAACCCTTTTAGGTTCCAGATAGCACCTTTTTTCGAAGAGTGTAGTAAGGTGACCCAGGCAGAGGGCAGAGTATGAACCCATGTAACAACAACAGTCTGAAATAGGAAAGGTGTTTGGTGCGGGGACTTACTGGTCGCCCATGTGACTTTCAGATGTTCTTGGCTGTCAGCAGCTTGTAAAGACTGTAAGTGAATTTTGCTTTTTCCCTCTCTGGTCCAGATTGGCTGATAACGACAGCCTATTACCTGTACCAATCAATTCCCTTTAGTTCTAATCAAGTGTATATGGGGTAGTGGGTTAGGGGTTGTCTTTGGACGAGGCCTTAGCCTGATGTAAAGTCTCAGCGCTGTTGGGAAGTGACACATCGTCCACTTCAATCTCTTCCTAGGTGGACGGCCCAGTTCACAGGTTGGGCAGTCATACTTCATTCACAGGAATTTGGCAATGACAGCCATCTCCCCATGGAGGAATAAACATGGATACTCACTCAGCAAGTCTCTCCTCTAACCCCTCCACCGACACCCCCAGCCCTAACACCACAATGCTCACTGACGTTCCTTCATGCCCCGCTCCTAATACCCCCTGAACCTGTGGTATTAGTTTGGTAGAGGGTTTAGCAGAAAGCCACGGTGGGTCATCCACATTGTTGAGTGATCTTGGATTAAACTACATTTGCAGCATGTTTGTTTTCTAAACAGTTTTATGGTTGGGAAAATTTGACTGTCAGTTAAATGTTTTGTGTGTGATTTAATTTAGACACCATTAGTGAGTTATAAAACCATTGTACAAAGGAACAATACAGTAATATTGACACCAATGATTTGGGCTTTTGAGGAAATATCGAAATGATTTATTGTGGTCAGCTGTCCCAGTGGGAGCAGACCATGAACTGACAGGTTTGAATCCGGTTTCTCAGGATGTTGTGATCAATCTTTAATGATTGATCCTTTCCTTTCCCTGGCGATAAAAGTTGGGGTTAGTCTGTTGTCTCCAGTCCTCTTCGCCCTGCTCTCCTTTCTCTCTTCCTCTAACTCATCACTCTGGGATTGTGGATTAATATGCTGATATACACCAACTCCCTGGGCAGATGGGCCTTTCACCACCTCCTCCTGCTGCTACCTCTCTCTCTGTCTTTCTCTCCCTCCTGCCACCCTCTCTCTTAACCATTTTACAGTTTTTCTCAATTGCTTAAGCACATTAATTTAGTGTAAACAGAAATCACTTTTTCAAAACAATTAACACGCAGCCACAAACTGAAACACGTTGGCCAAAATGACATATTTCATTTGCAAAATGCATTAAGACTATTAAAACATTAAATGCATGACACAAAATCAACTACCTCCATCAAAACAAAGAACTTGTCATTTAATGACATTTCTATCAATCTTTACACAATGGCCCAATAAATGCTAACTAAAACTATCGATATACCCTAACATGTTTAACCATCTCTTATACTGTATGTCTGTGCCATTTATTGAAACTATAATTTGTTACACAATTGTGAGTTTTGCACACATGCAGAAGAGGTTCACATTCATGTAATTTGTATCAGCTGTGACCAAATATTTAAATTTTGTTTGTCGTGATTTACTAAACTGAGGTTTGAGTGTTTTGTAGAGAGTTGTGTTTACTGTTTTGCAAAAATGTGCTTAGCATTTCCACTGTGTGTGAAAGTGTAACGACGTGCGCTGAGAGTCGGAAGCAAGTTCAGGGAGTGTGTTTTAATAAATGAATGAAACATAATACAAAACAAGAAACACAAACAATGCACAGAGAGGAAACAGAAACAATGACGCCTGGGGAAGGAACCAAAGGGACGGACATATATAATGCAGGTAATCAAGGAAGTGATGGAGTCCAGGTGTGTGACGATGGTGACAGGTGTGCTCCATAACGAGCAGCCTGGTGACCTAGAGGCCGAGAGGGAGCACACGTGACAGAAAGCAATGGGAAATTACTTACAGTTCAGCAAAAAATAATACTGTTGTGCTCATTAGGTTATGACAGAGATAAAGATGACCCCAGTTCCATTAAATGCGTCTTAGCAATTGAGAAAAACTGTAACTGTGAGAACAGCAAACATGCCTGCATGTGTTTGCTCAGGTGGATGTGTGTTAGATGGTTGTAGATATGTGTTAGATGGTTGTAGATATGTGTTAGATGGTTGTAGGTATGTGTTAGATGGTTGTACTCTAACACATACCTACAACCATCCTAACACATACCTACAACATCTAACACATACCTACACCATCTAACACTTTATTATCCTACAACCATCTAACACATATCTACAACCATCTACAACAACACTTAATCTACAACCATCTAAACACATAACCTACAACCATCTAACACATACCTACAACCATTCTAACACATACTACAACCATCTAACAACATACTCTAATCAACCATCTTACACCTATACTACAACCATCTAACACATATCTACAACCATCTAACACATACCTACAAATCTATCTAACACAAATACCATACAACCATCTAACAACATATCACAACCATCTAACACATATCTACAAATCTATACACATACCTACACACCAACTAACACATATCTACAACATTAACACATATACAACCATCACTCAACACATATCTCACCATCTACACATATCTCTACAAACCATCTAACACTATCTACAACCATCTAACACATATCTACAACTCCTAACACATACCTACAACCATCTAACACATATCTAAACATAACACATATCTACAACCATCTAACACTATCTACAACCATCTAACACATATCTACAACCATCTACACATACAACATATCTACAACCATCTAACACATTTCCTACAACCATCTAACAAATACCTACAACATTCTAACACATACCTAACAACCATCTAACACATCTCTTACACACACTAACAATACTACAACCATTAACACATATCTACAACATCTAACAATATTTACAACACCATCTAACACAGTACCTACAACCATCTAAAACATCCTCTACAACCATCTAACACATACCTACAACCATCTAACACATATCACACACCATCTAACACATATCTAACAACCATCTAACACATATCTACACTCTAACACATATCTACAACCATCTAACACATATCTACACCCATCTAAACACTATCTACAACCATCTAACAAACTATATACAACCATCTAACACATATCTACAACCATCTAACACATACCTACAACCATCTAAAACATATCTACAACCATTCATCACATTACACATACAACCATACCTACAACACATACCACTACACACCATCTAACACTACCTACAACCATCTAACACATACCTACACCACCTAACACATCTACAACCATCTAACACATACCTACAACCATCTAACACATACCATACAACCATCTAACACATACTCTACAACATCT
>NC_036839.1:33778841-33781185 GCF_002910315.2 Salvelinus sp. IW2-2015
ATGGTTGTAGATATGTGTTAGATGGTTGTAGATATGTGTTAGATGGTTGTAGGTATGTGTTAGATGGTTGTAGGTATGTGTTAGATGGTTGTAGGGGTGTGGTTGTGTCAGTGAGTGTGGGTTGTGTTCTCAAAACGTACTTAAAATACCATCATCAAGAGATCAAGGACTGTGGACAGACTCCTCCCTCACAGAGGGAATACAGAGGAATGGGGTGGAGGAGAGAAAGAGAGAGAGTAGGTCAGGGATGAACAGCTAATTACTCAACAGCTCATCTATTTCCTTGACTGTCTCACACGTCCTGCAACACATTTACACAGCTGGCCTTGTCTAGGGAGAGAGAACAAGAACAGAAAGGTTTCACTCCCAGCCACACATACTGTCTGTCTGTCTGTCCCACTTGGGTTTTCCGCCTATGGCCCTCAGATTCAACATCCAGTTATCTACCTGGTGCTCTTTATGAACCCACAACCTGTCCAGTCCAGACCTATCACTCTTACCACTGCTCCACACCCACACTCTCATCTTTTTGTGCAACATTCACAGAGAGTTACATTACATTGAATCCACTGCATTCCAAGTGCACAGCACATCCTCGTTCCGAGCCGTAGACTAACAGTACATCTCTCTGTCTGGGAAGGTCATGTCTATGCTTGCATCTTCTTGTTAAGGTCCTAGACAGCTTGGTCTCCTGACAGACCAGGCTTATGGCCTGCGTTGTGTTTTTGCCATGCTGGCCCGTGTATATCTCTAACCTGTGCTGCTGTGAGCACGGCGATGATGTGATATATGATCGGTCTCTTCCCTGTCCATACCAGTCCTATACGAGGCAGTTTAATCTCTCTCTGCAGAGGGGAGCAGATTTATGGAACTGAAACTGTACGTCTGTATATATGCTTTTCAGCTCGCGCTTTGTTGCCCTGCGCTCACAGGCCGATCAACAGAATAGGCTTGATATCAACTAGAGAATCACCACTAGGTTTTGGGTTCAGTGGTTTTTACCAAATACTGTGGCATTGTAGATGCCAACTCGGCCTTTGTCTGTGTGATGGGGTTCGAAGAAAAGGTGAAGGTCCCTAAATGCATGGGTTCTTTAGTATTATAATCTGTTTTTGCATTACCAAAGCCCTTTAACCCATAATGTTTCTTAAGGACACAATGCCATAGTTGGCCCAGCAGCGAAACCTACCACTTATCATTTGACAGATGGTTTGGGGAGCTTGGCTCAGTAACAGGATCAGAAAAGTGACCCTGATCACCCAAACACGTCCTCCCCCCTGCAGTGCATCCGCTGGCCGGGAAATCCTGCTCTCACCGTCTCGCCTGTCCTCCACTCTCCCTCCCGTTGTTTAGTCGTAAACGAATGGTAATATCTTTAGCATGCCCAGGGGCTGCCGTTCTGCTAGTGTGACTGTTCTCTATGAAGACATTATATTGCCCTAAGTAAATCAAATGTGTGGGTACCATAAGTGCCATTCAACAATGTCCAATGCAGATTTGTTTTTTGAAACGCTGTGATTTAAAAAAAAAACGCTTTCCTCTTGTTGGATTTGAAAAAGAAATATCAGCTATTTAACACTCATTTAAAGGGCCTTTGGCGGGGGGCACTGCACTGAGGCTAAAAAACTGTCACCACCGATAAATCTACTGGTTCTGGGTCCATTACCCGAGCCGACAAGGTTACAATTTTGTTGACGTGCCCTTGGCAAGGCACTTAATCCTAATTTGCTGCAGCGGCACTGTAATATTATGGCTGAACCTGTAGAACAACACATTTCACTGCACTATTTGATGTATGTGAAAATAAACAAATTTATATATAAATATATATTATATATAAATATTGTTACATCTAGATAAACATATTGTACTAAGAGACAATGTTTTCCAAGATAGTCTCAATATCCAACTTCTAACACAAATGTATCACAGTCTGGGTAGCAAATTAATTACATTACCACCGACACACAAATAACGGAAGTTTTAACCAAGATATAGAGTAACATATACATAACCTATCTGCTGGTTTGGAGACATAAAATATCATATGAAACACAACAACATGTTTCTTTACCTGTCCGTCTGCCTGTCTATCAGGTTTACCTTCGAGCTGCTATAAGAAAGCCCTAAAGGTTTTTCATCCATGCCAGAGTCCCCAGAGGGATGCTGGCTGGCTCCAGGGCCATAAGGCTGGTCTATATGTAAAGGAAGAATCTGGGTGCAGTATATCTCCTGTCCAGCTGGGGTAGAAGTCCCCTGTCTCTTGGCTGCACAGGGGAGCTGTGGGAGATAGATTGAGGGAGGATAACAGACAATGGTTAACCCCCCCCCCCCCCCCCTCCCG
>NC_036839.1:33785293-33854020 GCF_002910315.2 Salvelinus sp. IW2-2015
CCCCATTACAAAATTTTAAGCAAACAGGAACAGCATATTAGCCCAGTGGTCTCACTCCAAGACCTGACTGCCCCTTGGACCACACTATACAAATCCTGTGGCGTACGCACTTAGCATCGAAATAGCCCCGCGATATGCAACTTTCAGGGAAGTTAGGAACCAATATACACAGCAGTTAGGAGCAAAGGCTCGCTTTTTCAAACAGAAATTTGCCTCCTTCGCACAAACTCCCAAAGTTCTGGGACACTGTCAAGTCCAGCGAGAATAGAATCACCCTCCAGTTGCCCACTGCACTGAGGCTTAAAAAACACTGTCACCACCGATAAATCTACTGGTTCCTGGGTCCATTACCCGAGCCGACAAGGTTACAATTTTGTTGACGTGCCCTTGAGCAAGGCACTTAATCCTAATTTGCTGCAGCGGCACTGTAATATTATGGCTGAACCTGTAGAACAACACATTTCACTGCACTATTTGATGTATGTGAAATAAAACACTATTTATATATAATATATATTTATATAAATATTGTTACATCTATAAACATATTGTACTATAGAGACAATGTTTTCCAAGATAGTCTCAATATCCAACTTCTAACACAAATGTATCACAGTCTGGGTAGGCAAATTACATTACATTACCACCGACACACCAAATAAGGAAGTTTTACCAAGATATAGAGTACAATATACATAACCCTATCTGCTGTTTGGAGACATAAAATATCATATGACAACACAAACACTGTTTCTTACCTGTCCGTCTGCCTGTCTATCCAGGTTTACCTTCGAGCTGCTATAAGAAAGCCCTAAAGGTTTTCATCCATGCCAGAGTCCCCAGAGGGATGCTGGCTGGCTCCAGCCATAAGGCTGGTCTATATGTCAAAGGAAGAATTGGGTGCAGTATATCTCCTGTCCAGCTGGGGTAGAAGTCCCTGTCTCTTGGCTGCACAGGGGAGCTGTGGGAGATAGATTGAGGGAGGATACAGACAATGGTTACCCCCCCCCCCCGCCCCCCCCCCCCCCCCCCCCCCCGCAAAGGCCCTTTAAATGAGTGTTAAATAGCTATATTTTTTTTTCAAATCCAAAAGAGGAAAGCGTTTTTTTTTTAAATCACAGCGTTTCAAAAAAAATCTGGCATTGGACATTGTTGATGCACTTCTTAGGTACCCACACATTTGATTCTTAGGGCCATATAATGTCTTCTAAAGAACAGTCACCACTAGCAGAACGGCAGCCCTGGGCATGAAGATATTACCATTCGTTTACGACTAAACACGGGAGGAGAGTGGAGGGCAGGCGAGACGGTGAGCAGCAGGATTTCCGCCAGCGGATGCACTGCAGGGGGGAGGACGTGTTTGATCTTTCTTCTATGGCATGCTTATTTAAGATTGTGAGGAAAGCACTTTTAAAGAATAACCAGGCATCTTCTACTGACGGAATGAGGTCAATATCCTTCCAGGATACCCGGCCCAGGTCGATTAGAAAGGCCTGCTCGCTGAAGTGTTTTAGGGAGCATTTGACAGTGATGAGGGGTGGTCGTTTGACCACAGACCCATTACCGACGCAAGCAATGAGGCAGTGATCGCTGAGATCCTGGTTGAAGACAGCAGAGGTGTATTTGGAGGGCAGGTTGATTAGGATGATATCGATGAGGGTGCCTGTGTTTATGGATTTGGGGTTGTACCTGGTAGGTTCATTGATAATTTGTGTGAGATTGAGAGCATCAAGAGTCTACATGTAGTGGGCATAATATTTATCATGTATGATTGTATAAATACCTCTCATGTGACTCGTAATAAGACAAAGCAATTTGCCTATTAAAAAGTTTTTCTGACTCCATAAAGATAATTAGCAATATGCAAGAGACTATGGTTGAGTACAGTAACAGGCAATGAAGAAATGTCTGAGAATGGAATTCTAAATACTAAGCTTATTTCATGACTTTGTTAATCGAGTGGATTCACATACAAGGCACAAAGGTTAAGTTACAAGGCATTAACAAGCATTACAAGGCATTATTCTAAGCATGGTCAGAGAGAGAGAGAGAGAGAGAAACCATAGCCTGAAACACCATTCCCCAAAAGTCCATGGGGTGGAGAGAGAAAGAAAGAGTATCTCACCACAGCAGGAAAGGAACAAATAAGAGATAGAACAAGGAATCTTAGACCCTTTTATAAGCATCTGAGTTGTTTGGATTTAAAACTTGATTTGTTGACCAATAGTATTACTGTAAAGTTAACCTCCAATCAGATATCAGACCTACATGGTGTAACCTCTGCTTCTCAGAGGGGTGACAATGGGGGTTGGCATGACCAACACAGAGAATGTTGAATTCCTAAGGCAGATTCTTGCATACAGTTGATAAGAAGAGTCACTTCTGGGGCTGGGCTGCTCTACATACATACAGTGTATATAAATTATTCACTATTCATTATTGATGTTCTAAACAAAAAATACAAAACACAAAATAAACAAAACATCAATATCAACAGTCAACACAGTTCGCTGCAGATAGCGACTGGAAAGAGCTTGTCACGACTTCCGCCGAAGTCRGCCCTTCTCCTTGTTCGGGTGGTGTTCGGCGGTCGACGTCACCGGCTTTCTAGTCACCATCGATCCATTTTTCAGTTTCGTTTTGTTTTGTCTGTATTTTACACACCTGGTTTCAATTCCCCCCATCATGTTCCCTATTTAACCCTCTGTCTTTCATTTATGTTTGTCCGTGATTGTTTGTGCGTTAGGTGTTGTATTTGATACGTGTCCGTATCTGTTTCTTTTCCATTTGTGGAATTGTGCATATATTTTGAGTAAAAACTCTGTGGTTTCGCTCAGACCTGTGTCCTGCGTTTGACTCCATACATTCTCCGCACACAACCCTGACAGAGCTGCAAAAAACACTAAAATCTCCATCTCTTCATTCAAAGACTCAATCATGGACATTCTTACTGACAGTTGAGGCTGCTACGCGTGATGTATTGTTGTCTTTATCTTCTTGCCCCTTGTGCTGTTAATGTGCCCAATAATGTTTGTACCATGTTTTGTGCTGCTGCCATGTTGTGTTGCTACCATGTTGTTGTCATGTTGTGTTGCTACCATGCTGTGTTTTCATGTGTTGCTGCCATGCTATGTTGTCATTCAGTGTTGTGCTGTCTCTCTTCTCGTGATGTGTGTTTTGTCCTATATTTTATTTATATTTTTTTAATCCCAGCCCCCGTCGCCGCAGGAGGCCTTTTGCCTTCTGGTAGGCCGTCATTGTAGTTAAATAACGGTAAAAAAAAAAAAAATATGAAATCACTAGGTATTTTCACACTGCCGTTTTCATCCCAGGTTGGATGAATTTTGTCTAGTTTGAAACATTCACCCAGTGCGGAAACATCAGTGAAAATGTTGGGGTTGAGCTCAACCCAGAGTGAGGATGTGCCAACCAACTGCAACATATTGAGGTAGTGTTTGTGATAACAGTGGTGCACAGTCACATTTACAAACTTTCCCATAAAGAAACAGCATATTAGCGTCAGGTAGCCTAGTGGTTAGAGTGTTAACCCACTGTTCCTAGGCCGTCATTGAAAATAAGAATTTGTTCTTAACTGACTTGCCTAGTTAAATAAAGGTAAAATATATGTATATTTTAAATTAGGACTGTTATAGCTTGTTTTAGACAATGCACATTGTAAAATGAGAGGAAACAACAAGGAGAAGTATTTAAAGGCAGTGAGGGGATTACTAGCTAGCCAAATTAGCCAATAATAGCTAACTAGTTAATGAATTCAGTAGTTTATACCAGAGGAGGCTGGTGGGAGGAGCTATAGGAGGATGGACTCATTGTAATGCCTGTAATGGAATAAATGGAATGGAGTCAAGCATGTGGTTTTGATATGTTATATTTATTCCATTCCAGCCATTTCTCCATAACTGGCTAGCAATTTTTTTCTTGACTAATTACTGTGTTAATTTTTTTTCTCCCTAATTTAATTGATCAAATGTATTCGAACATTATGAAAAATAACACCTGGCCAGCGGTTGAGTCAATGGTTGAGTCTTCTATAGAAGATGGCTTCTATGACAACGGCAATGATACAGACAAAGGCCAGGATGCCTCCTGCCACCCCAAGACCTGTAGAGGAGCCAGAGTTGTTGCTGCTAGATGACTGGTCTGCTCTGATGGTAAGGAGAGGAGAGGTGATGGTTTTATGCTCTGTCCCCCTGTCTTGGGTACTCCTCCTCCTGTTGTTACATTGCATGAACATACTGCAGATGCTTTTATCACAGAGACAGGTGATGCAGCGGAGGAAGTAGGTGGACTTCATCTAATTCTGCTGCTCGATGAACCGGAAGGCCTAGAAAGAGAAGCGGGAATGATGACTCTCACCATTCTCATGAATAGTGGTTATCTGGGTGACCATGGGTGAAGTGTAATTTGCTCAATATCTAGGCATCGGATAAGAACAAGACTACAACGTTCATAAAGTAACCATTAGACTTGCCAACTTTTGGACTGAATACGTTTGTAGGGGCAACAGTTTTCATAAAATATATACTTTTTCGCTCTCATGTGCTCGTTTTTGTCCATTAATRAGAACCAACAACGTGCTATCTTTTTGTAACATTTACGACAATGCTAACATATTTTTTWGCCAAAGCTCAGAGATCTAACACCGCCTCCGTTGCTTGGCAACAACACTGCTGCTTGCACCATGCTGCCAGTCATATGATGTGCATGTGAACAAACCTAGGCTACTGTAGATAGCTAGCTATATGCTGGTATTCAAGCTGAGGTTAATCAATGAATGCAAGCAGATATTTCTATTAGCTAGGTAGCTAGCTAGCTAACATTACCTAGCTAGTCGTCTTGACTACTTTCTAAAAATAATAAAAAGTGTTGATAGGGAACAGAATGCGGTTTGGACCATCAAATAATTGGCATATACATTACAGTTACAGAATTTCCACATGGTCGAGGATATTGGAAATGTAATCAAAGACTATTGGATGATAACTTGTTTTTAAACGAGACAGAATCATTTATAATTGGACACACCTACTCATGCAAAGGTTTTTCTTTATTTTTACTATTTTCTACATTGTAGAATAATAGTAAAGACATCAAAGCTATGAAATAACACATATGGAATCATGTCGTAATCAAAAAAGGTTTTAAACAAATTAATTAAACAAAACAGATTATTCAAAGTAGCCACCCTTTGTCTTGATGACAGCTTTGCACACTCTTGGCATTCTCTCAACCAGCTTCATGAGGTAGTCACCTGGAATGCATTTCAATTAACAGGTGCGCCTTGTTAAAAGTGAATTTGTGGAATTTCTTCCCTTAATGCATTTGAGCCAATCAGTTGTATTGTGACAAGGTAGGGGTGGTATACAGAAGATAGCCCTATTTGGTAAAAGACCAAGTCCATATTATGGCAGGAAAAGCTCAAATAAGCAAAGAGAAACGACAGTCCATCATTACTTTAAGACATGAAGGTCAGTCATTTCAAGAACTTTGAACGTTTCTTCAAGTGCAGTCGCAAAAACCATCAAGTGCTATGATGAAACTGGCTCTCATGAGGACCGCCATAGGAAAGGAAGACCCAGAGTTACCTCTGCTTCAGAGGATAAGTTAATTAGAGTTAACTGCACCTCAGATTGCAGCCTAAATAAATGCTTCACAAAGTTCAAGTAACAGACACATCTCAACATCAACTTTGAGAGGAGACTGCGTGAATCTGGCATTCATTGTCGAATTGCTGCAAAGAAACCACTACTAAAGGACACCAATAAGAAGAAGAGACTTGCTTGGGCCAAGAATCTGTCCTTTGGTCTGATGAGTCCAAATTTGAGATTTGAGATTTTTGGTTACAACTGCAGTGTCTTTGTGAGACACATAGTATGTGAACGGATGATCTCCGCATGTGTAGTTCCCACTTCAGCAGTGAGGTAATGGGAGCCGCTACCTGACCAAAACCCCGGATAAACCTCCGGTAGTTGTTGGCAAACCCTAAAAACCGCTGCACCTCCTTTACCGTGGTGAGAATCGGCCATTTACTCACGGCTGAAATGCGGTCACTCTCCATCTCCACCCCTGAGTTGGAAATGCGGTACCCTAGGAAGGAGACGGACTGCTGGAAGAACAGGCATTTCTCAGCCTTGACGTACAGGTCATGCTCCAACAGGCGACCAAGCACCCTGCGTACCAGGGATACATGCTCGGCACGTGCAGCGGAGTATATCAGAATATCATCTATATACACCCTACACCCTGCCCGTGCAGGTCCCTGAAAATCTCGTCTACAATGGCTTGGAAGACTGATGGCGCATTCATCAACCCGTACGGCATGACGAGGTACTCATAGTGCCCTGAGGTGGTACTGAAAGCCGTCTTCCACTCGTCTCCCTCCTGGATACGCACCAGGTTGTAAGTGCTCCTGAGATCTAGTTTGGTGAAGAAACGCGCCCCGTGCATTGACTCAATCGCTGTGGCTATGAGCGGTAGCGGGTACCTCACAGTGATCTGGTTAACTTCTCTGGGATAGGTGGGATGGTAGCGTCCCACTTGGCCAAAATCCAGAAAAAATGTAGCGCGCCAAATTCAAATATATTACTATAAAAATCTATCTTTCATGAAATCACACATGAAAGACACCACATTAAATCTACACATGTTGTGAATCCAGCCAACATGTCTGATTTCAAAAAGGATTTACGGGGAAAGCACACCAAACAATTATGTTAGCTCAGTACATAGCCACAGAAAAACACTTTCCCAGCAAAATATAGTAGTCACAAAAAGCAGAAATAGAGGTAAAACTAATCACTAACCTTTGATGATCTTCATCAGATGACACTCATAGGACATCATGTTACACAATACATTTATGTTTTGTTCGATAATGTGCATATTTATATCCACAAATCTCGGTTTACATTGGCGCCATGTTCAGAAATGCCTCCAAAATATCCGGAGTAATTGCAGAGAGCCACGTCAAATAACAGAAATACTCATCATAAACTTTGATGAAAGATACATGTTTTACACAGAATTAAAGATACACTTGTTCTTAATGCAACCGCTGTGTCAGATTTAAAAAAAACTTTACGTAAAAAGCACACCATGCAATAATCTGAGACGGCGCTCAGATTTAACAAAATTTCTCCGCCATGTTGGAGTCAACAGAAATACGAAATGACATCATAAATATTCCCTTACCATTGATTATGTTCATCAGAATGCACTGCCAGGAATCCTAGTTCCACAATAAATCGTTGTTTCGTTCGATAATGTCCATTACTTATGTCCAATTAGCTACTTTTGCTAGCATGTGTAGTACATGTGTCCAAACGCTCGCGCAGATGCAGGCAAACGTCGGACGAAAACTTAAAAAAGTTATATTACAAGTTGAATAAACTGGTCAAACTTAGTAGAGAATCAATCTTCAGGATGTTGTTATCATATATATCGAATAACGTTCCAACCGGAGCATTTCTTCATGTCTGTATAAGTAATGGAACGGAAGGCGATATCATCAGGAAAGCGCGTGAGCAAGAACTGGCAATCTGCCAGACCAATGACTGAAACACCTCCCATCCGGCCCCACATCACACTAGAGGCTTCATTCAGCGTTCTACAGACTGTTGACATCTAGTGGAAGGCGTAGGAAGTGCAAACAGATCCATATATTACAGGGAATTGAATAGGCGATGACTTTAACATCGACCAGTCACAGAATTCTCACTTCCTGTTTGGATTTTTTCTCGGGTTTTTGCCTGCCATATGAGTTCTGTTATACTCACAGACATCATTCAAACAGTTTTAGAAACGTCAGAGTGTTTTATATCCAATAGTAATAATAATATGCATAGATTAGTATCTGKGTAAGAGTAGGAGGTAGTTCACTATGGGCACGCAATTCATCCAAAAGTGAAAATGCTGCCCCCCATATCAAAGAAGTTAAGGCCTCGATAGTCAATACACGGGCGCAGACCTCCCTCCTTCTTCTTCACAAATAAGAAACTCGAGAAGGCGGGTGAAGTAGAAGACCGAATGAACCCCTGATGCAGGGATTCAGTGACATATGTTTCCCTAGCCACCATCTCCGCCTGTGACAGGGGATACACGTGACTCCTGGGAAGTGCGGTGTCTACCAGGAGATTTATCGCACAATCCCCCCGACGATGAGGTGGTAATTGAGTCGCCCTCTTTTTAGAGAAGGCGAGAGCCAAGTCGGAATATTCGGGAGGAATGCGCACGGTGGAGACCTGGTCTGGACTTTCCACCATGGTAGCACCAACGGAAACCCCTAAACACCTCCCCGAGCACTCTCGTGACCACCCCTTGAGAGCCCTCTGTTGCCACAAAATAGTGGGTCTTGACAGGCCAAACAGGGTAGGCCCAGCACCACGGGAAACGCAGGAGAATCAATAAGGAAAAAACATATTATCTCCTTGTGACCCTCCTGCGTAACCATGCCCAGTGGAACGGTGGCCTCCCTAATTAGCCCTGACCCTAATGGTCGACTATCTAGGGCGTGCACTGGGAAGGGCATATCCACAGGAACAATGGGGAGCCCTAGTCTAATGGGCAAATGCTCTGTCAAAAACATTCCCAGCTGCGCCTGAATCTACGAGCGCCTTATGCTGGGAATGCGGGGAAAACTCAGGAAAATGTATAAACAAAAACATGTGAGCAACAGGGGGCTCTGAGTGAGCCTGGTGCCGACTCACCTGGGGTGACACGAGAGTACACCACAATATATCATACTTTGTTACACAAAACATAGCTAGTTAATTAACGTTAGTTACGTTAAATTTAAAACCACCAAACTTTGGGAAACTGCCACGCTGCTCACGTTCATTTTCATTGCACAGACCAAGCTATGGTAAGACGAGGTAACCAGATTTCAGACAGGAAAAACACTGCAGTTAGCTATGATACTGTAATTGACTAAGAACAACCAAGACCACAACACAAACCATAGCCAGAAAAACTTGACTGACAGCATCGCTGTTTCAAACATGTATGTAGAATAAATTCCAGCTCCGGCATATGCTTCCTCTCCTGCCGTCATTATTATTATTATTATAATTTGTGGTGACTGATTAACACAGTGTCAAGTTATTTTTCAGTGTTTTTCCCAGAAAATCTGAAGTCGCCAGCCACAAGAAAAAAGTAGTCAGGGGGTGCAGGTACAACATCAGAATCATTGAGTGGGTTCGATTAATCTCACCCGGTCACCCGTGTAGGCGTGTTTTATAACGGCTGAAAGTTGATTGCATTCGATTTGGAACCGGGATACCTCACGGGCTTGAGCCAGGTGCCCCACTCTCTCCGACAGCGAAGTCGGTTTAAAACAAATGTGACATAATTAAGCATGTGTAGTAATGTGTATGATTCTGAGTTTCCACCGAGGTGGATGATGTCAGGAGGAGCAGCAGAACAGGCCCTCTGTTGACGCAGAACATGGAGCCAGTGGTGGTTCTAGCTTGTATGACTCCCTGGGTGAACCCCCCTACAGTATATATACAGTACCAGTCAAAAGTTTGGACACATCTACTCATTCAAGAGTTTTTCTTTATTTTCACTATTTTCTACATTGTAGAATAATAGTGAAGACATCAAAACTATGAAATAACAAATATGGAATCATGTAGTAACCAAAAAAGTGTTTACCTCTAACGAGTCACAAACCCGGATCCGGGATTCCCCCATCAAAAAAGCTGACTAGCATAGCCTAGCCTAAAGCCACAGGGATATATATAATAAAATGTTCATGAAATCAGTCCAAGACACCAATGAAAGATACAACATCTTGTGAATCCAGCCATCATTTCTGATTTTAAAATGTTTTACAGGAAGACACAATATGTATTTCTATTAGCTAACCACCATAGCAAAAGACACAACTTTTTTTTCCCACCATTTTTTTCCTGCATAGGTAGTATCACAAATCCGACCAAATAAAGATATAAATAGTCACTAACCAAGAACAACTTCATCAGATGACAGTCTGATAACATATTTATTTATAGCATATGTTTTGTTCGAAAAATGTGCATATTTCAGGTATAAATCATAGTTTTACATTGCAGCCAATCACAACTCTCACCAAAGCAACTAGATATTACTACAGAGAGCAAACGTGATTACCTAAATACTCATCATAAAACATTTATGAAAAATACACAGCGTACAGCAAATGAAAACAAAGATCTTGTGAATCCAGCCAATATTTAGATTCTTAAGTGTTTTACAGCGAAACACAATTTAGCATTAATTAGCTTACTACAATAGCCAACCACACACAGCATTGATTCAAGCCAACAGTAGCAATAACGAAAATAACAAGCAAAAGATATTAATTTTTTCACTAACCTTCTCAAACTTTTAGATGACAGTCCCTATAACATCATATTACACAATACATATATTGTTGTTCGAAA
The DNA here is from genome assembly GCF_002910315.2 of Salvelinus sp. IW2-2015. NCBI lineage: Eukaryota > Metazoa > Chordata > Actinopteri > Salmoniformes > Salmonidae > Salvelinus > Salvelinus sp. IW2-2015. Next base: position 33,795,733 of record NC_036839.1, read on the forward strand.
ATGTGCATATTTAGCGGCACAAATCGTGGTTATACAATGAGAATAGTAGCCAAGCTGCCAACAAAATGTCGGAGAAATCTTGGGAGAGGCACCTATATTAATCAATACCTAATTATAAACTTGACTAAAAATACAGGTTGGACAGCAAATGAAAGATACATTAGTTCTTAATGCAACCGCTGTGTTAGATTTTTAAAATTAACGTTACTGACATACAGCGTGCGCTAAAGCGAGACCGCACCGAAATTAATGGCAGAATAATATTTTTACATTTTTCAACAGAACAACGAATTAACATCATAAATAGTTCTTACTTTTGATGAGCTTCCATCAGAATCTTGTGCAAGTGGTCCTTTGTCCAGAATCATCGTTGCTCGGTTGTAGATTGCGTCTTCAACTTAGGAATTAGCAGCAAACATTAGCCATGTGGCGAAGACGTGTCCAACTCACCATAACGCAGGACAAAGAAATATCCGAAATCGCAATATACTGATATAAACTGATATAACTCGGTTTAAAATAACTACATTTGATGTCTAACACCTATATCGAATAAAATCAGAGCCGGATATATCTAAGGCCTATAACGAGAGCTTTTCAAATGTCATCCTGAGGTTCCTCTGCGTCATGACGACGTTGAAAAGAGTGCACCCCCGGTTCCATGAGCCTTTATATGGCTCAGATCTGCCTAGCAACACAATTCCAATTCTCACTGCTTACTGACATATAGGGAAATCGTATGCAGTGCATGTCGACTCATAGATCACATGCAATTTAATAAACTGACCCTGGAACAGAGCATCGATTTCAGATTTCTCACTTCCTGACAGGAAGTTAGCTGCAACTTGAGTTCTGTTTTACTCACAGATATAATTCAACGGTTTAGAAACTAGAGAGTGTTTTCTATCCAATAGTAATAATAATATGCATATTGTACGAGCAAGAATTGAGTACGAGGCAGTTTAATTTGGGAATAAATTTTTACAAAGTCGAAATGGCGCCCCCTATTGACAAGAAGTTTTAACAAATCAAAATATATTTTACATTTGAGATTCTTCAAAGTAGCCACACTTTGCCTTTGTGACAGCTTTGCAGCATTACACTGGTTAGTGTGCCTTGAATTCTAAATATAAGCACTGAATGCCAAGTGTGCCAACCTGGGGAGGTTGTCATTTAGGCAAGTTACCTTCACTTTTTTGGGCACAGACTTGAATACTGTACTTTATTAATGGAACACTAATCACTTTAATGATGTTTACATATTTTGCTTTACTCTATTCTCTGTATAGTCTACGCCATCAGACATTGCTTCATCTAATATTTACAGTACCAGTCAAGGGTTTGGGCAAACCTACTTCATTAAGGGTTTTCTTTTTTTTTACATTGTAGAATATAGTGAAGACATCAAAACTATGAAATAACACATATGGAATCATGTAGTAACCCAAAAAGTTTTAAACAAATCAAAATATATTTTATATTTGAGATTCTTCAAAGTGACACATTTGCCTTGATGACAGCTTTGCACACTGGAACACTCTTGGCATTTCTCAACCAGCTTCACCTGGAGTGCTTTTCCAACAGTCTTGAAGGAGTTCCCGCATATGCTGAGCACTTGTTGGCTGCTTGTCTTACATCTGAAGTCCAACTCATCCCAAACCATCTCAATTGGGTTGAGGGGTGACGTGCGTGGAGGCCAGGTATGATGACAGCCACATCACTCTCCTTATTGTCAAATAGCCCTTACACAGCCTGGAGGTGATTGGGTCATTGTCCTGTTGAAAACAAATGATAGTCCCACTAAGTGCAAACGAGATGGGTGGCGTATTACTGCAAGATGCTGTGGTAGCCATGCTGGTTAACCTTTCACGAGCCTCTACCCCGGATCCGGGAGCACCCCCCACACCCCCCACACACTAATTAGCATACCTAGCATAGCTTCAAAGGTAGATATGTAGCATCTAAATATCATTAAATCACAAGTCCAAGACACCAGATGAAAGATACACATCTTGTAATAAAGCCACCATTTCAGATTTTTAAAATGTTTTACAGGGAAGACAAAATATGTAAATCTATTAGCTAAACACGTTAGCAAAATACACAACTATTCTAACTCCATCAGTTTCTTATCCTTCAGGTGCTATCACCAATTCGGCTCAACTAAATAAGATATTCCTAACCAAGAAAAAACCTCTTCAGATGACAGTCTGATAAATATTCATGGTATAGGATAGTTTTTGTTAGAAAAAAGTGCATATTTCAGGTAGAAATCACAGTTTACATTGCACCCACCATCACAAATCGACTAGAATTACTAGATAGAGCACGTGTATGAATTTACTCATCATAAAAACATTTCATAAAAATAGACAAAGCATAGCAATGGAAAGACCCAGTTTCTTGTGATTTCAGACCATATTTCAGATTTTCTAAGCGTTTTTTCAGCGAAAACACAATAAATCGATAAGTTAGCATACCACATGAACAAACGTTACCAGAGCATCGTTCAGCAAAGAGCGCTATAACGTACACCGCCAAATATATTAATTTTTTCACTAACCTTCTCAGAATTCTTCCGATGACACTCTCTGTAACATATTTTACAATACATATAACGTTTGTTCGAAAAGGTGCATATTTAGCCATACAAAACCGTGGTTACACATAAAATACTGGAAATCAGCCTCAATATGTTTGACGTCATCTATCAGAGTGATCTAGTTTAATTGAAAGCTAATCATATACTTGACTAAAAAATACAGGGTTGACGCAATCGAAAGACAAATTAGTTCTTAATGCAACCGCGGATTTACATTTTTAAAATTATCCTTACTTTTCAATACAGGGTTGGCCAAGTGAAGCTATACCAAACAAAATGGCGAATTATGCGTTTAAAATATTTCGACAGAAACACGGTTTATCATATTAAATATTGCTTACTTTGAGCTGTTCTTCCATCAATATTCTTGGGCAATGTATCTTTTCTATGTTATAACGTCTTTTGTCGATAGATGTCCTCTGTCCTTCGAAATGTCCAACCAACGACGACTCCCTAAAACGTGTGTCCAAACTTTCAGACCGCACCAAGAAATTCCTCAAAATCGCACTAAACGGATATAATTGATATAAACGGCTCAAATTAACTACATTATGATGTTTTTAACAATATAACGACTGAAAACATGACCGAGAAAATATTGCTGGTTAGAAAACGATTTGGAACGAGGCAGGTCCGATGGCCTTCGCTGAGGCGCACGTTGAGAAAGAGGGTGCTGTACATTTTTGCATTTATAATGGTCTGTGAACGTCCCATCGACTTCATTGAAAACGTGATGACGTACAGACACCCAGAGGAAGACGTGGCAGTGTCGGTTCCTTCATAGCATTCACTGTGGCCTTATAAACAGACCCCAGATCAGAGGTAAAAATTTCTGAAATTGAACCCTGTCATGAAAAGTGCTGTAGAAATTGTTCTGTACCACTCAGAGACAAAATTCCAACTTCTATAGAAACTAGAAGGTGTTTTCTATCCAATAATAACAATAATATGCATATTGTACGATCAAGAATTTAGCACGAGGCAGTTTATTTGGAGACAAATATGCTAATGCGGAAACAGCACCCCCTATAGTTGCAAGAAGTTAAGTGTGTGCCTTGATTCTAAATAAATCATGATGTCACCAGCAAAGCACCCCCACATATGCAGAGATCATCCGTTCACCTACTCTGCGTCTCACAAAGACACTGCGGTTGGAACCAAAAATCAAAAATTTGTACTCATCAGACCAAAGATCAGATTTCCACCTGTCTAATGTTCATTGCCCGTGTTTCTTGGCCCAAGCAAGTCTCTTCTTCTCATTGGTGTCCTTTAGTAGTGGTTTCTTTGCAGCAATTCGACCATGAAGGCCTGATTCACGCAGTCTTCTCTGAACAGTTGATGTTGAGATGTGTCTGTTACTTGAACTCTGTGAACCATTTATTTGGGCTGCAATTTCTGAGTAACTCTAATGAACTTATCCTCTGCAGAAGAGGTAACACTTGGTCTCCCTTTCCTGTGGCGGTCCTCATGAGAGCCAGCTTCATTGAGGGTTTTTGCGACTGCACTTGAAGAAACTTTCAAAGTTCTTGACTGAGCTTCATGTCTTAAAGTAATGATGGACTGTAATTTCTCTTAGCTTTTTTGAGCTGTTCTTGACATAATATGGACTTGGTCTTTTACCAAATAGGGCTATCTTCTGTATACCCAACCTTGTTATAACACAACTGATTGGCTCAAACGCATTAAGAAGGAAAGAAATTCCACACAAATTAACTTTTAACAAGGCACACCTGTTAATTGAAATGCATTCCAGGTGACTACCTCATGAAGCTGGTTGAGAGAATGAAAAGAGTGTGCAAAGCTGACAACAAGGCAAAGGGTGGTTACTTTAAGAATCTCAAATATAAAATATATTTTGATTTGTTTAACACTTTTTTGGTTACTACATGATGTGTTATTCCATATGTGTTGTTTCATAGTTTTGATGTCTTCACTATTATTCTACAATTTAGAAAATAGTAAAAATAATGAAAAACCCTTGAATTAGTAGGTGTATCCAAACTTTTGACTTTTACTGTATATATTCCTTCATTCCATTATTTTACTTCTAGGCTGTGTGTATTGTATGTTGTTGTGAATTGTTAGATATTACTGCGCTGTTGGAGCTAGACACACAAGCATTTCGCTACACCCGCAATAGCATCTGCTAAACATTTGTATGTGACAAATAACATTTGATTTGATTTGATCAAATAAATAAACATCAGTAAAATTTGATGTTTGAATGGGATGTAATTTGTGTCTTAAAAACACCTCATACTGTATCAGCAAGTTGACCTCTGTTATGTTATGAGTGTGGACATATTGTTGATTGATGTTAAAGTTAGAATCCTTAGTCACTACATTCATTTGTGAACTTATAAAATAATATTACCAATGTAGGATCTTAATTTGAGCCAATTTTCTAAAGCAGGAAAATAATCACGCAGCAACAGGAAATAGCTAGGGCCATCTACTTTAAGTGCTGCATGTCTTCCCAGTAGCCTAGTTGGTGTGTGAACTGCTGACTGCTCATAACTTTCAACCTCAGCTAGGCAATTAGCAATTAGTGTTAGTACTTCAGTCTACCCTGGTTTCTCAGCAGCAGCTGTGCCAGTGGAGGTCTCGTCGGCAAAACTAAGACGGTCTTGTTCTTGGAGGAAGGCTCCACACCACTCTTACCTAGTTCTTTTCTGATTATCTCATTTTGCTCTTTTGTAGCTTTTGCAACTATGTGTGTTTTACAGACGCAACCCATGTGGAATTCCAGGTCTCTGGCAGTGTTCAGAACTGCCAATCTGTGGTTAAGAACGCCAAGTTCATTTCAGCCTATGCTGCCTATCAGTCCCTTGACTTTTTCTATGCTGTCACTTGTCCACTCAAGGTTAATATTGTCATCTATTGCCTGCCAGTGGAGAGTTCCTCAATGAGCTTGATACCTCAATAAGCTCATTTCCTGATTTTCACTCACCGCTCTTTGTACTTGGCAACTTCAACCTCCCGAGTCCTGCCTTCGATTCATTTCTTTCCAATTCTCTTTTCCCGTGACTCGTTTGACCTCACCCTTTCCCAAGCCCCTCCAACTCACAAGGCAGGCAATACACTTGACCTCATCTTCACTAGAGGCTGTCCGCCTACTAATCTCACTGCTTACCCCCCCAGCTCTCTGATCCCCACTTTGTGTCCTTTTCTGTCTCCCTTTCCTCCAAGCTTAGCAACTCAGCCTCTACCCAGATGGTCATGGGCTGTTTCAACCTCTCTCTTTAGATGAAATCCTGTGATTAGTGAGGTCTGGCTGTCCTCTTGACCCCATTCCCTCTCCCCACCATCTCTGTAGACCTTCTCCCATTCCTCACTTCCCTCATAAACTCATCCCTGACCACTGGCTGTGTCCCCTCTGACTTTACTCCCCTCAAGAAACCTACACTCAACTCATGTGACATCAAACTACAGACCTGTATCCCTTTTCTTTCCAAAAAATGGTGGAACCAGCTTCCCCCTGAAGCTAGGACAGCAGAATACCTGCCCGTCTTCTGAAAGCACCGGAAACCCTACCTCCTCAAAGATCATCTTAAATAATCCCCCTCAGCTGCCCCCCCCCCCTAACCACAAACTTTCCTGAACCAACACTTGCGCTTGACCCACCCCCTTTTCTAGCTCTGACTTTGATAACTACTTTACTGAGGAAAAGTGTACCTACTATACGTAAGTACACTTTTCCTCAGTATGATGTGGTTGTCCCACCTAGCTATCATAAGATGAATGCATTAAAGTTGCTCTGGATAAGGGAATCTGCTAAATGACCATGTGAATTATTAATTTGTTCACGCTTTAGTTGCTGAGAATTTTCCTGTTTAATTTCCACTTAATGTGCCTTAACAAATGTATCAACCCCCTACAAAAAATGTACATTCATTATAATTCACATTTCCTGTTGCTGCACGGTTATTTCCTTTTGCTGCACGGCAGGGTAGCCTAGTGGTTAGAGTGTTGGACTAGTAACCGAAAGGTTGCAAGATTGAATCCCCGAGCTGACAAGGTAAACATCTGTCTTTCTGCGCCTGAACAAGGCAGTTAACCCACTGTTTCTAGGCCGTCATTGAAAATAAGAATTTATTCTTAACTGACTTGCCTAGTTAAATAAAGGTAAAATACATTTTTCCTGCTTTAGCAAATTGGGTCAATTTAAGATCCTATGTAAAATTATAATTCATGGACATTTGTTGTAGGGGTTGACACATTTTTGGGAAATCTGACATTTTAAATTGGAAATTACAAACTTTTGAAGCCTTTTTTAAACTTTGAATACACTACAAATTTGCGTTTCCTGCAGTGCAGGAAAATTCTCAGCAACAGAGTGATCAAATCAAGATCTTACATCTGTATATGCCCATTGATTCTTGAAGATATAACTTAGAAATGCCTTTAGTTCAACTGTCATACCCCACCAGAACCACAATATAAGTTTGTGTTACTCCAATGCTTGTGAACAATGCAAACGTAAACAAACATTATAGCCTCAAAACTAGGATACAACTAAAATTGTGATATCATGGATGGTCAATCCTTGCATCCATAGCTCTATGAATTTTAAAGTGGTTACGTTTCATCCAGGCTCATCCCTCAGATTTTCACCAAAACGGAGGAGGGGTGTACTCTTTGTTATTGTTTCAACTGCAGATTCTAGCTTTAAAGGTGATGTCTCAATCTTTACTTAATAGAAATGTGTCAATGAATATCAATTCTGGACGCAGGTGATGTTGATAAAGATGTGGAGGTGGTAATGTTTTATTAGCATAAAGCAATAAGATACATTTAAAACATAATACCTAAAGGTTGATTTTCAAATGTGTTCTTTTTTGTGACAAACAGATACAATTCATTTCAGTATGATAAATTTAGTAGAATGRTTTTCTGTTAAAAAATGATAATTGTACATGCTCCTCCATTCTCATGCTCTTATCAAGGGATTAAAGCACTAGGGCTACACTACCTGCATATGACTTGCTACTCATGCTAAGCCTTTAAAAGTCTCTTATCATAAACTTTCTAAAATATGCATTTTTCATTCTTTAGTAACAACAAGATCTTGCTATTGCCAAATGTAAACAAATGTGAAAACGTTATGATAAGCTGAGATCAGTCCTCTGGCACAGTAGTGAGATCAGCAGGTGGACACACTATTTAAAGTGGTTCAGTCTCCTGTAGAAGATGGCTGCCATAATAATAACAATGATGCAGGCGAAGGCCAGGATACACACTGCCACCCCAAGACCTGTAGAAGTGTCTGAGTTCTTGCTGGCAGTCTGCTGTTCTTTTAATGCCACAATGCTCTCTGCTCTGATGGTGATAGGAGGGGAACTGATGGTTTTGGACTCTGTTGCTGCATCTTCGGTAGCAGGAACAACACTCCTTCTCCTCCTGTTGTTACATTGCATGAACGTATGTATGCATTTGCAAAACTAAAGCACTAATAAACGAGCTAAGCATGTGATAAACTGTCAAAGTCCCTTCACATCAACTTTTCCAAATTATACATTTTATCCCTAAATGTTTTAAGTACACTGTAAAAAAAATATCCTGATGTTTTTGCTAGTTACCTGTAAGTTACTGTAAAAAAAGGTACAGTATGGTACAGTAAATTCCAAAGAAACTTTGGTTTAAAAGTACATTACTGTAAACTGACTGCCAGTAAGTTACTATAAAAACAACAGGATTTATTTACAGTGTATGTACACAAAATAATTGCTGATGTCTGGCAGATTTTATTCTAAAGTACATCTACAAAACAAAGTTTCTGCTCTTGGCCAAAAGTAAACAAATCTGAATAAGTCAGTCCTCCACCGGAGTTGTGAGACAAGCAGACGGAAGCACTACTGTGAGCTGGTGTAAGCAGAGCAGTCTCCCCTTTAATGGTTGAGCCTCTTGTAGAAGACCGCTGCTATCACAATGGCGATGATGCAGGCGAAGGCCAGGAAGCCCACTGTCACCGCAAGACCTGAAGTGGAGTTAGAGTTGTTGCTGCCCATGAGTTGTTCTTTTGAAGCTACAATGCTCTCTGCTTTAGTGGTAATGGGAGGGGAGGTGAGGGTTTTGTACTCTGTCACTCCATCTTCGGTAGCAGGAACAACACCCCTTCTCCTCCTGCTGTTACATTGCATGAAGCTACTGCAGCTGCTCTTCTCACAGAGACGGGTGATGCAGTGGAGGAAGTAGGTGGACACGGTCTCATTCTGCTGCTCGATGAAGCGGAAGGCCGGGAAGGAGAAGCGGGCATTATGACTATTCCCGTTCTCATGCATGGTGGTCATCTGTTCCTTGTTGCAAGGGACAAACAGGTTGAAGAAAGTGGAGTTAGTGGGTAGAGGAGAAATGGAGGCGTAGCATCGGTCCAGGAGCACATTGTACTGGGTGGTCAGGTTGGTGGCCTTGACTTGCGCATAGACTTTGGTTCTCAGCTCAAGACCCAGTTTCGGAATGACCATGGGAGTAGTGTAGTTGACATCACTGAAGAGTTCAAGTCTCAAAGTGCTGATGAAACTACCATTATTGTCCTTCACTGCAATGGAGGATGCTGACACATCAATTAGGGTGTTGTTGATCAGGTACTCTAGGGGATAGGCACAGGAGTAAAAATACTTCAACTCAGTGTTGTAAGTGACTGTCCCTGTGGTGGGATCATATGATCGGACCACACCGCTGATGTTGACTGTCTGGATGTTGGAGAAGTCAGAAAATATCCCTGTGCCTGGAGCGCTGGTTGTCCTGAAGAGGCTGCCACAAGAATTGGTCGTGTTGAKGGKKAATTCAAACCTCAMGACCGGTGGAGTCACAYTTYKATCCACGGTTCCCTTGCAGGCTGGGTCATTCATGATGCTGTTGAGGATAAGCAGGGACTCGTTGTAGCCAGTGTAAATGGCAGGGCAGATGAGGATAGCCAGGCCAATAGATTTTGTGCCGCAAGTTACTGAGATATCAGTGTATGCTGGGCGTCTTAAATTCAATCCACAGTCACTTAATTGTAGTTGACTGCTCTTTGCGACCATCATCGCCAAAACGAAAAAGCTGAGAAGCTGCATTTTTGCATTCCTTGCGGTGTTCATATCTTGACTGGGACTTTAAAATGTGTCCTTTGTTGGCTTGTTTCCAGCTTTTTGATTCTATTGAGATGTATGGAGTTGCTTTTATAGCCAGGTCTCCTTCTTGGGATTGGACAGAAACAAGGTCAATGTCGCTCTACCTATTCAAACATTTCCATTGTGTTGAGGGTGCCACGCACCATACCTAAAGGCAATTCATGAAACCCAACACACCTTTTAGTTCAGAAATGAAGCAGAGACAATGGCCTGTTTCTTTTGTGAATGTTCTTAAAAAATAGGTTCCCTTGGCCTGCTAATATGATGTTTCAAGGAGTAAGTGTTGAATCCTTTGTAAACGCAACCTTTGACGGCCTCGTTTTGACTCCCAACAATACCCTGTTGGCCTTTCACATGACCCAAATGTGGTCATAAGAGAGCACGCGATGGCCCAGAATATCATTCAACTATAATTATGATTTGACAAAGGAAAGGTCAACTGCTTTGTTTGTAAGATCATTTACAGTTATTATTGTCTTGACTCTGAGCACAATACTTAACTCGCATGTGAACGCTGAGCAAAGGTCAATGGAAGCAATGGGGGCAACCTTTTGGGCCCCCCCAAAAAAGAATCCCCGTGGAACGTATGTTCTCTAGGTCTACTTTCCATCGCTGTTCTAATTACCTTCTGCTTTACAAAATGCCCAACCCATCCTCTGCTTATAGAGCCATGTTTTGTTATGCCGTGTTACAGAAGTAGAGCTCTCTTCTTTTCTTTTCTTTCTCATTATATTTTTTAACAATATCACTTTGTGTGATTTTAAAATGTGCATTATAAATAATAAAAACTGAGGTGAGCAAAGCCTTTGATAGAATATCAAATGTTGTACAGTAGATACAGCAGATCCCCCTAATTGTATGGGACACTTTTAAATGTGCCTTTAGGGGCCATGCAATTCAAAGAATCCATATTAAGAAAGGAAATAGAGGGACTAACAGTACAGATAGATAGCAATAAAAACAGTACCATAGAGCCACAGAATATGTTAGAGGAAAAACAAAAAGAAATGGAGGAACTTCTTCAAGAAAGAACAAGTGTAATATATTATACAAAAATTAAGGAAACTGGATGGATGGAGTACAAACCTGTACTCCTTGTTCACCCACGACTGTGTGGCCATGCACGCCTCCAACTCAATCATCAAGTTTGCGGACGACACTACAGTGGTAGGCTTGATTACCAACAACGACGAGACGGCCTACAGGGAGGTGAGGGCCCTCGGAGTGTGGTGTCAGGAAAATAACCTCACACTCAACGTCAACAAAACAAAGGAGATGATTGTGGACTTCAGGAAACAGCAGAGGGAGCACCCCCCTATCCACATCGACGGGACAGTAGTAGAAGTAGTAAGTTTTAAGTTCCTCGCGTACACATCACGGACAAACTGAATTGGTCCACCCACACAGACAGCGTTGTGAAGAAGGCGCAGCAGCTCAGGAGGCTGAAGAAATTCGGCTTGTCACCAAAAGCACTCACAAACTTCACAGATGCACAATCGAGAGCATCCTGTCGGGCTGTATCACCGCCTGGTACGGCAACTGCTCCGCCCACAACCGTAAGGCTCTCCAGAGGTAGTGAGGTCTGCACAACGCATCACCGGGGGCAAACTACCTGCCCTCCAGGACACCTACACCACCCGATGTCACAGGAAGGCCATAAAGATCATCAAGGACAACAACCACCCGAGCCACTGCCTGTTCACCCCGCTATCATCCAGAAGGCGAGGTCAGTACAGTGCATCAAAGCAGGGACCGAGAGACTGAAAAACAGCTTCTCTATCTCAAGGCCATCAGACTGTTAAACAGCCCACAAATAACATTTAGTGCGGTGCTGCCAACATACTGACTCAACTCCAGCCCATTTAATAATGGGAATTGATGGAAATTTATGTAAAAATGTATCACTAGCCACCTTAAACAATGCCACTTAATATAATGTTACATACCTACATTAACTCATTCATAGTATATGTATATACTGTACTCTTATATCATCTACTGCATCTTGCCATCTTTATGTAATACATGTATCACTAGCCACTTTAAACTATGCCACTTTATGTTTATATACCCTACATTACTCATCTCATATGTATATACTGTACTCCTATACCATCACTGATCTTGCTATGCCATTCGTTACCATCACTCATTCATATATCTTTATGTACATATTCTTTATCCCTTTCACTTGTGTGTATAAGGTAGTAGTTGTGGAATTGTTAGGTTAGATTACTCGTTGGTTATTACTGCATAGTCGGAACAAAAGCACAAGCATTTCACTACACTCGCATTACATCTGCTAACAATGTGTGTGACAAATAACATTTGCTTTGATTTGATTTGGAACATTGGGAAAAATGCACTTTTCAATCTTAGAAAGTGTTAAACAAATCAAAATATATTTTAGATTTTAGATTCTTTAAAGTAGCCACCCTTTTCCTTGATGACAGCTTTGCACACTCTTGGCATTCTCTCAACCAGCTTCACCTGGAATGCTTTCCAGTCTTTAAGGAGTTCCAGATATGAATTGGGTTGAAGTTGGGAGACTGTGGAGGTCAGGTCATCTGATGCAGCACTCCATCACTCTACTTCTTGGTCAAATAGCCCTTCCTCGGCCTGGAGTGTGTTGGGTCATTGTCCTGTTGAAAAACAAATGGAGTCCCACTAAGTGCAAACCAGACGGGATGGCGATATTGCTGCAGAATCTAAATAAATCACTGACAGTGTCACCAGCAAAGCACCCCACACTATCACACCCTCCTCCAATGCTCACGGTGGGAACCACACATGCAGAGATCATTTGTTCACCTACTCTGCATCTCACATAGACACGGCGGTTGGAACCAAAATATTATCTATTAAATTATTGGTACTCGTTCAAAACTAATGCAGGGACAGATTTCCACCTGTCTAATGTCCATTGCTTGTGTTTCTTGGCCCAAGCAAGTCTCTTCTTATTATTGGTGTCCTTTAGTAGTGGTTTCTTTGCAGCAATTCAACCATGAAACCCTGATTCATGCAGTCTCCTCTGAACTGTTGATGTTGAGATGTGTCTTTTACTTGAACTCTGTGAAGCATTTATTTGGGCAGCAATTTCTGAGTCTGGTAACTCTTATGAACTTAGCCTCTGCAGCAGAGGTAACTCTGGGTCTTCCTTTCCTGTGGCGGTCCTCTAACCACTAGGCTCATGACAGTTTCATCATAGCGCTTGATGGTTCTTGTGACTGCACTTGAAGAAACGTTCAATGTTCTTGATATGTTCCGTATTGACCGACCTTCATGTCTAAAAGTAATGATGGACTGTCATTTCTCTTTGCTTATTTGAGCTGTTCTTGCCATAATATGGACTATCTTCTGTATACCACCCCTACCTTGTCACAACACAACTGGTTGGCTCAAGCGCATTAAGAAGGAAAGAAATTCCACAAATGAACTTTTAACAAGGCACACCTGTTAATTGAAATTCATTCCAGGTGACTACCTCTTGAAGCTGGTTGAGGAAATGTCAAGAGTCAGCAAAGCTGTCATCAAAGCAAAGGGTGGCTACTTTGAAGAATATCAAATATAAAATATATGTTGATTTGTTTAACGCTTTTTTGGGTACTACATGATTCCACATGTGTTGTTTCATAGTTTTGACTTCTTCACTATTATTCTACAATGTAGAAAATAGTCAAAATAAAGAAAAACCTTGGAATGAGTAGGTGTATCCAAACTTTTGACTGGTACTGTATATTATATATTTGGAAAGCCGTAGTCAATCAATTAACAAGATAATAATTGTCTTATCAAAAATATTGATATTTAATTTATAATCTGTGGATACTATGAGATTAGAAAAGTTCAGAATTCATGTAAGACATCACAGCACAGTTGAAAAATATATGGCACAAGAAAATCAAGAAAGGGTGGTCCATGGGATGGGCTACGGAGATAGGTGGGATGGGCTACGGAGATAGGTGGGATGGGCTACGAAGATAGGTAGGATGGGCTACGGAGATAGGTGGGATGGGCTACGGAGATAGGTGGGATGGGCTACGGAGATAGGTGGGATGGGCTACGGAGATAGGTGGGATGGGCTAAGTGAGATAGGTGGGATGGGGCTACGGGAGATAGTGGGTGGCTACGGAGTCTAGGTGGGATGGGCTACGGAGATAGGTGGGATGGGCTACGGAGATAGGTGGGATGGGCTACGGAGATAGGTGGGATGGGCTACGGAGATAGGTGGGATGGGCTGAGATAGAGTGACTGAGGGCTGGGATTTAAAGATCATGATCTGTAATAGTTAGGACCAAAAACACATACATACATATATCATGTATTCTGGATATGTCTGAGTACCGTTTTATGTGTCATGTAATACTGTATATAGAAGTACCATGTATGTGAAATGTATTAATAATGTACATGTAGCAAAATACTTGTATAAATTTTTTTTTTAAAACAAAGTTAATTTTGTCCACCAAAGAGAGAGGGTGGGCCAATAATCCAAACAATATTATGAACACCTCTTCTTTCCAGGACATATACTGACCATGTGAATCCAGCTGAAAGCTTTGATCCCTTATAGATGTCACTTGTTAAATGCACTTCAGTGTAGATTAAAAAATATATATATATTTCACCTTTATTTAACCAGGTAGGCCAGTTGAGAACAAGTTCTCATTTACAACTGCGACCTGGCCAAGATAAAGCAAAGCAGTGCGACTAAAACAACAACACAGAGTTACACATAAACAAACGTACAGTCAATAACACAACAGAAAAATAAATGTACAGTGTGTGCAAATGTAGAAGAGTAGGGAGGTAAGGCAATAAATAGGCCATAGAGGCAAAATAATTACAATTGAGCATTAACACTGGAGTGATAGATGTGCAGATGATGATGTGCAAGTAGAGATACTGGAGTGCAAAAGAGCAAGAAGATAAATAACAATATGGGGATGAGGTAGTTGGGTGTGCTATTTACAGATTGGCTGTGTACAGGTACAGTGATCGGTAAGCTGCTCTGACAGTTGATGAAGATTAAGGGGAGCAGGTTAAAGAAGGATTTTTAAGCCTTGAAACAATTGAGACATGGATTGTGTATGTGTGCCATTCAGAGGATGAATGTGCAAGACAAAAGATTTAACTGCCTTTGAATGAGGTGGTTTGTGTCAAGAACTGCAACGCTGCTGGGTTTTTCACGCTCAACAATTTCCTGTGTGTATCAAGAATGGTCCACCACCCAAAAGACATCCAGCCAACTTGACACAACTGAGGGAAGCATTGGAGTCGACATGGGCTAGCATCCCTGTGGAACGCTTTCAACACCTTGTAGTCCAAGCCCTGACGAATTGAGGCTGGTCTGAGGGCAAAACAGGGGGTGCAACTCAATAGTAGGAAGGTGTTTTTAATGTTTTGTACATTTTGAATGCCTTTGGAAATAATTTATTCAAGTATTGGGGTGGCAGGTAGCCTAGTGGTTAGAGTGTTGGGCCAATAACCAAGAGGTTGCTGGATTGAATCCCAGAGCTGAAAAGGTAAAAAAAATATATATCTGCCAACACAAGGCACTTATCCCACTGTTCCCCGGTAGGCTGTCATTGTAAATAAGAATTTATTCTTAACTGACTTGCCTTGTTAAATAAAATTAATCAGACCCCTTGAATTTTTCCATATTTTGTTACATCACAGCCTTATTCTAAAATTGATTAAATAGTTTTTTTCCTCATAAATATACACACACAAGACCCCATAATGACAAAGCAAAAATGTTTTTTGAAATTGTTGCTAATTTATTAAAAATAAACTGAAATATCACATTTACGTAAGTATTCAAACCCCTTACTCAGAACTTTGTTGAAGCACATTTGGCAGCAATTTCAGCATCAATTCTTCTTGAGTATGATGCTACAAGCTTGGCACACCTGTATTTGGGGTGTTTCTCCCATTCTTCTCTGCAGATCCTCTCAAGTGCTGTGAGGTTGGATGGGCTGCGTCGCTGCACAGCTATTTTCAGGTCTCTCTAGAGATTTTCGATCGAGTTCAAGTCCAGGCTCTGGCTGGGCACTCAAGGACATTCAGAGACTTGTCCTGAAGCCACTCCTGCATTGTCTTGGCTGTGTGCTTAGGGTCATTGTTCTGTTAGAAGATTAACCTTCGCCCCAGTCTGAGATCCTGAGCACTTTTGGAGCAGGTTTTCATCAAGGATCTCTCTGTACTTTGCTCCGTTCATCTTTGCCTCAATCCTGACAAGTCTCCCACTCCCTGCCACTGAACAAAATCCCTACAGCATGATGCTGCCTCCACCATGCTTCACCGTAGGGATGGTGCCAGGTTTCCTCCAGATGTGACGCTTGGCATTTAGGCCAAAGAGTTCAATCTTGGTTTCATCAGAGCAGAGAATCTTGTTTCTCGTAGTCTAAGAGTCTTTAGGTGCCTTTTGGCAAACTCCAAGCGGGCTGTTATACGCCTTTTACTGAGGAGTGGCTTCTGTCTGGCCACTCTACCATAAAGGCCTGATTGGTGCTGCAGAGATGGTTGTCCTTCTGGAAGGTTTTCCCATCTCCACAGAGGAACTCTAGAGATCTGTCAGAGTGACCTTTAGGTTCTTGATCACCTCCCTGACCAAGGTCCTTCTCCCCCAATTGCTCAGTTTGGCTGTTCGGCCAGCTCTAGGAAGAGTCTTGGTGGTTACAAACTTCTTCCATATAAGAATGATGGAGGCCGCTGTGTTCTTGGGGACCTTCACTGCTAAAGACATTTTTTGGTACCATTCCCCAGATCTGTGCATCAACACAATCCTGTCTCGGAGCTCTACGGACAATTCCTTTGTCCTCATGGCTTGGTTTTTGCTCTGACATGCACTGTCAACTGTGGGACATTACATAGAAAAGGTGTGTGCCTTTCCAAATCATGTCCAATCAATTGAATTTACCACAGGTGAACGCCAATCAAGTTGTAGAAACATTTTTAGGATGATCAATGGAAGTAGGATGCACCTGAGCTCAATTTATAGTCTCATTGCAAAGGGTCTGAATATTTATGTAAATAAGGTATTTCTGTTTTTAATTTCCAGTAAGTTTGCAAACATTTCTCCCAAAAATGTTTTGCTTCGTCATTATGGAGTATTGTGTGTAGATTGCTGAGGATTAAAAAAAAGATCTATTTTAGAATAAGGCTGTAATGTAACAAAATGTGGAAAAAGTCAAGGGGTCTGAATACTTTCCCAAGGCACCGTATATTATCATTGACCTTTTTGTTTGATAGCTGTTACTTTGTATTCTAAATTCTGATGTAATTTATACTGTATAGTTGTTTGTGTGCTGGTTATTGGTTAGGGGTCCTTTTTAAAATAGATTTCCATCTCCATGGGACTACTGTACATGGATGAATAAAGATGAACATGTTGTCAGAGATGTAGTTACATAAGACCTAAGAACTGATAAATAATCGTTGTAAAGTCCTCATGGTTACAGTTAGTAATTGTTAGGGTATCATCTAGGACTGAAAGTATTAAAAAAGCGCTCCTTGATTACCTTGATATGGAAAATGTATAGATTCGATTTGTCATCTTTCCATAGGCCATTGTTTTTCTCCATTTCTGAAGACTCAGAGTGTGTTGGTTTCATCAATATCCCTAGTGGCACCCTCTACACAATGGAATTGTTTCAATACACAGAGCGGCTTTGACCTTGTTTATGTCTAATCCCAAGAAGCCCTGTCTGTAGAAATATGTCTCTACATCCCAATAGAATCATAGAATCTAAAAGCAGGACACATTGTAGTGTCCCAGTCAAGATATGAACACAGCACGGAATGCGAAAATACATCTCCTTAGCGTTTTTCTTTAGGCCATGATGGTCGCAAAGAGCAGTCAACTAGAATAAGTGCTGTTCTTTTGATGCAGAGAGCATTGTGGCATTAAAAGAACAGCAGACTGCCAGCAACAACAGACGCTTCTACAAGTCTTCGTGTCGCAGTGTGTATCCTGGCCTTCACCTGCATCATCGTCATTTTTACGGCAGCCGTCTGCAGGAGACTCGACCATTAAAGCACCACTCACAGAAGCCTGGGCGACACCATTCCTTTAAATAGAGACTCAACCATTAAAGCACCACTTATAAAAGCCCGGGCGACACCGTTCCATTAAACAGAGAGTCAGCTCGTTTCAATACTCTGGTGGACTGGTCTTCTTCATTGTTTTTCTTCTTTCATTTTGTTTACCTTTGGCCAGAGAGAGAGTCATGTTAAGTAGTTTTAGGAATAGGAACAGAAAACAAAAGGAAAATAACAGGAACATTGTTATATGTAGGATTGTAATGTAGGATAACAACAATGCTTCAACAGATCTTGAGAATATGTAGAACATAAAAACATACAATGTTTAAAACATTTTCATCCCATCAAACTAAACTGATAACCCTGAATTGTGTGTTTATTTCACAACATTTGAACAATTGAAATTGAACTCACTGTACCCTTCAATGTATTATTTTTGTAATTTATTGTTCTTTGTCTCACTAATTCATGTTAATAAAACACCAGCAGATCTATATTGAAATGACCTGTATTGTGAATTTGTTTTCATTAGCACATTCATAAACATAGGACAAACGCCCTTTAAATGTCCAATGAAGCTGTTTTTATCTCAAAATCATATATTTTCTGGGTCACAATTATGTACCTTACTGTGATTGTTTTCAATTAAAATTGTATCATTATTTTTATGGATATATACAAAGAAATGTCAATAGAAAAACAGGTCAAACTAAATGAAATGCAGCTACTTTGCTGTTATTCTAGCTGCATGGTTTGACGTGACTGTGTTAGCCGTGGTTGGCTAGCTAGCAAGGGACAAGAGCGTTGCCAGCCAGCATGGCAATGGAACATTTAGAACGAACGACTGGGTCACGTCCACAGATACAGAGCAAAAAGACTTCACGACTGGGTCTCATCTCTGGCAACCTCACCGATTGAATGAAAGGACATCTTTTCTCAACCAATCAAAATCATGAATCAGCATCATTTTTATGGATATATACAAAGAAATGTCAATAGAAAAACAGGTCAAATGGCATGAAATGTAGCTAGTTTGCTGTCTTACCATCCTCAGTTTGAAGGGACTGCGTTTGCTGTGTAGTTGGCTAGCTCCTATGAACAGTGTCCTGACGAGAGAGCACGTTTTATATTCCAGGCAAAATTGCCACCATTAGCTCATTGTTATGGATGTATCCCAAACAGCTTAAACAAACGCAAATGCAGCTGCTTTGCTGTTATTCTAGCTGCACTGTTTGACCTGACTATGTAAGCCAGCAAGGCAACTGAACATTTAGAACGAACAACTGGGTCACGTTCATAGACATAGAACAAAAACACGTAACAACTGGGTCGCGTCTCTGGCAACCTAACCGATAGAATGAACGGCCAGCAGGCTTGGCTAGCAACCATAGATGTGTCAGGACTAGGCCTATATTTTAGTTGAGGGATGAAATAGTAGTCTATGAATAGATTTATAACGTTTTTTATTTAATTAGTAATGTCCTCATACCTATGACCGCAGCACAGCCGTGCTAAAAAAGTAGTTTAGCATGCCCTCTCTTGTACAACTACTTTATAAACTCATTTACCATCTGGTGATGTCACCAGGCAGGCCAAAAGTCCATCCCACCAAAACAGGCAGAAATATCAGGTGATCTTTTCAAACAGCTCTTACACCAAAAAGGCATTATGATAATTTTCACAATTTCATAGTATTATTCCCACCTCGTGTGGAAATAAATATAAACACAGGAATATCTCGTTTTTGACTGCACTGGGCCTTTAAATTCAGTAAAACATTTAAAAGTCAGAAAGATAACTATACTTAGACTTGGGGAAATGTTTGCCTGACATGTAATACTTCACTTATCCAACACATGTAGTTCAATGTGAGCTGAATTAAAATAATGTTGTGTGAACTAATGCTGACCCTTAGCTTTGCAAAAACTTAAAATATTGTGTTGCCAAGAGCTGATAGACATATTTCCATTAATCAATTAATGGATAAGAGCATCTGCTAAATGTATTATTGTATTATTTATTAAATGTAAGTCTTATAAATTTGACTAGCTTTGGCAGTTAGTTGATTTATCTCTTGGGATTGTTGTACCAGTTTATGTAGTCTGTAATTAATCACATTGAAGTTGCTCCTACACACTATTAGGTCCAATTCTTGGATCATGAATTACAAAAACCATAAAAATACATATTTTTTTGTATACTTTAAATGTGTAATGTTTTTGTGGATTAGTTATTCATATCACACATCATAATCATAGTTATATGGTTACACATTCCCACCCCCATATGCACACACACACACCTGAAACAACTTGTAACAAATGTAATGTATTTGTATTTATTAAGCATCACCATTAGCTGCTGCCTCGGCAGCTAAATCTCGCCGCCATTGGATTCTGGAGCAGTGGAAACACGTTTTTGGAGTGATCAACCCTGTTTCACCATCTGGCAGTCTGACGGAAAATCTGGGTTAGGTGGATGCCAGGATAACGCTACCTGCCCCAATGCATAGTGCCATCTGTAAAGTTTGGTTCGGTATAATGGTCTGGGGCTCTTTTTTCATGTTTCGGGCTAGGCCCCTTAGTTCCTGTGAAGGTAAATCTTAACGCTACAGCATACAATGACATTCTAGATGATTCAGTGCTTCCAACTTTGTGGCAACAGTTTGGGGAAGGCCCTTTCCTGTTTCAGCATGACAATTCCCCCATGCAAAAAGTGAGGTCCATACAGAAATGGTTTGTCGAGATCGGTGTGGAAGAACTTGACTGGCCTCCATAGAGCCCTGACCTTAACCCCATCGGACACCTTTGGGATGAATTGGAATGCCGACTGCGAGCCAGGCCTAATCGACTAGCATTAGTGCCAGACCTCACTAATGCTCTTGTGGCTGAATGGAAGCAAGTCCCCGCAGCAATGTTCCAACATCTAGTTGAAAGCCTTCCCAGAAGAGTGGAGGCTGTTGTTACAGCAAAGGGGCCGACCAACTCCATGTTAATGCCCATGATTTTGGAATAAGATGTTCGACAAGCAGGTGTCCACATACTTTTGGGTGTGTCTGTGCCTGTGTGTGTGTCTCTCTTCACAGTCCCTGCTGTTCCATAAGGTGTATTTTATTTTGTACTTTTTTTTTATTCTACTGCTTGCATCAGTTACCTGATGTGGAATGGAGTTCCATGTAGTCATGGCTCTATGTTGCCTCCCATAGTCTGTTCTGTACTTGGGGAATGTGAAGAGAAATCTGGTGACATGTCTTGTGGGGTATGCATGGGTGTCTGAGCTGTGTGCTAGTAGTTTAATCAACAGCTCAGTGCATTCAGCATGTCAGTAATAAGTTACATTTAATAACAAAATTTCATCAAATTATTAAACAAATTAGCAATGTAGCAATTTAGCGGCAGCTCAATTGGGCATTTGAGCAAATTCTTACAAACAATTTTAAATGAAATGAAACATATGGATTTTGTTTGGCATATTTGATCATCTCAACCAATGAAATTTAGCAAAATGTTCATGTGGTTTTCATTATGAGAATCCTGTATTTTTTTAAACAGACATTCAAAGATGGTTGAAAACCAGGAAGTGAACATTAGCAAAACCAAACCTCATTAATCACACATTATCAGTACAAATGTAAAATGTTGTTGACCTTTAAAACATAATTTTGGAATTATTAAATTAATAAAATGTTGTTGCGTTATAATTTTAGGCATTCTTGAATAATATGCTTTAGCATGTGGATGAGTTGCCCATGAAAGGAATTCCATTTAATTGAAGTTAGCTATAATGGACAATTAATAAATATTGTTCTGGGATTTTTTTGTCTGTGCAAATAGAAACATATTTTTATATTCATATCAGTATTTACTGTCTGCCTGTTATCTTCAATCTGTTTCACAATATTACTCAGTACATGTCATTTTACAGTTATTATGAGCATATAAACAGTAAACACATGCATTTATATATATTAGAATATTCATAATTTGACACACAAATGTATCATATTTTATTCATATTTGATATCAGTCCTCCATTATAAGTAACTGAAGCAGACATAATGTTAATTAATGTATATATATTTTTATTATTTAAAAAGTCTATGCAAATTCTAATACAAAATTAGTTTACCCTAATTGGGCAACTCAACTGGCTAGTTGAGATGTTTGTGATGCATTATCTATCAAATTATAGCACCCACCTGGTCTAGTCTACTCTTGTGATCTTTGCCAGTGTGGCTAATACTCACATTTTGCCTACTTCTGTGGTGATTTAAGGACAATGCAGTCACTTATAATATTTTCTGCAGTACAGTACATGTGGGTAAATGACATAAATGAATCCATGTAGTTTGTTGCCCTGGATGTATTATGTTGGTGTTAGAAGTGGGCTAGAGGGCCTTAAATTTGGAATGTATTGTCTACTCTAAACAATACAGATGTCTGATGGATATTTACTTTAAACTATGTATATCATTTTAATTAATACATAAAATACCCATTGTGAGCAAGATGACCTCTGTTATGTTATGAGTGTGGACATATTGTGGATTGACATGAGAAATTATGTCTTAATGTTAAATTCATAGGAATGTGGTAGTGAATACAAATTCTGGACTCAGGCCATTTTGATATAGATCGGCAGGTGGCAATATTTTTATTAGGATAAAGAAGTTAGATCAATTGAATAAATAACAAAAACAATACTTTGAAGGGTACTGTTAGTTCACTTTAGAAATACTCCACACAAAGTCTGGTCTCTGAATACATTTTAACATTTTGTGACAAACAGACAATTAATTTCAGGATTATACTTTTCTGAGATGGCATTGTTCTAAAATCCTTAAAACACCTTGTTCTCCAGATCTTATCAAGGGATTTATGCATTCTGTTATCCTATCTACATACTACTAGTTTGTTTCTTTAACCTTTTTTAATTATAAAGCGCATGTATGCATTTGCAAAACTAAAGCACTAATAAACGAGCTAAGCATGTGATAAACTGTCAAAGTCCCTTCACATCAACTTTTCCAAATTATACATTTTATCCCTAAATGTTTTAAGTACACTGTAAAAAAAATATCCTGATGTTTTTGCTAGTTAACTGTAAGTTACTGTAAAAAAAGGTACAGTATGGTACAGTAAATTCCAAAGAAACTTTGGTTTAAAAGTACATTACTGTAAACTGACTGCCAGTAAGTTACTATAAAAACAACAGGATTTATTTACAGTGCATGTACACAAAATAATTGCTGATGTCTGGCAGATTATTCTAAAGTACATCTACAAAACAAAGTTTCTGCTCTTGGCCAAAAGTAAACAAATCTGAATAAGTCAGTCCTCCACCGGAGTTGTGAGACAAGCAGACGGAAGCACTACTGTGAGCTGGTGTAAGCAGAGCAGTCTCCCCTTTAATGGTTGAGCCTCTTGTAGAAGACCGCTGCTATCACAATGGCGATGATGCAGGCGAAGGCCAGGAAGCCCACTGTCACCGCAAGACCTGAAGTGGAGTTAGAGTTGTTGCTGCCCATGAGTTGTTCTTTTGAAGCTACAATGCTCTCTGCTTTAGTGGTAATGGGAGGGGAGGTGAGGGTTTTGTACTCTGTCACTCCATCTTCGGTAGCAGGAACAACACCCCTTCTCCTCCTGCTGTTACATTGCATGAAGCTACTGCAGCTGCTCTTCTCACAGAGACGGGTGATGCAGTGGAGGAAGTAGGTGGACACGGTCTCATTCTGCTGCTCGATGAAGCGGAAGGCCGGGAAGGAGAAGCGGGCATTATGACTATTCCCGTTCTCATGCATGGTGGTCATCTGTTCCTTGTTGCAAGGGACAAACAGGTTGAAGAAAGTGGAGTTAGTGGGTAGAGGAGAAATGGAGGCGTAGCATCGGTCCAGGAGCACATTGTACTGGGTGGTCAGGTTGGTGGCCTTGACTTGCGCATAGACTTTGGTTCTCAGCTCAAGACCCAGTTTCGGAATGACCATGGGAGTAGTGTAGTTGACATCACTGAAGAGTTCAAGTCTCAAAGTGCTGATGAAACTACCATTATTGTCCTTCACTGCAATGGAGGATGCTGACACATCAATTAGGGTGTTGTTGATCAGGTACTCTAGGGGATAGGCACAGGAGTAAAAATACTTCAACTCAGTGTTGTAAGTGACTGTCCCTGTGGTGGGATCATATGATCGGACCACACCGCTGATGTTGACTGTCTGGATGTTGGAGAAGTCAGAAAATATCCCTGTGCCTGGAGCGCTGGTTGTCCTGAAGAGGCTGCCACAAGAATTGGTCGTGTTGAKGGKKAATTCAAACCTCAMGACCGGTGGAGTCACAYTTYKATCCACGGTTCCCTTGCAGGCTGGGTCATTCATGATGYTGTTGAGGATAAGCAGGGACTCGTTGTAGCCAGTGTAAATGGCAGGGCAGATGAGGATAGCCAGACCAATAGATTTGGTGCCGCAAGTTACTGAGATATCAGTGTATGCTGGGCGTCTTAAATTCAATCCACAGTCACTTAATTGTAGTTGACTGCTCTTTGCGACCATCATCGCCAAAACGAAAAAGCTGAGAAGCTGCATTTTTGCATTCCTTGCTGTGTTCATATCTTGACTGGGACATTAAAATGTGTCCTTTGCTGTTTGTCTCCTGCTTTATGAGATGTATGGAGTTGCTTTTATAGCCATGCAGGTCTTCTTGGGATTGGAGAGAAACAAGGTCAAAGCCGCTCTGTGTATTGAAATAATTGCATTGTTTTGATGGTTACACCTTGTGGCAATTCATGAAACACAAGACACCTTAAGTCTTCAGAAATCAAACAGACAATGGCCTAGTTCCTTTGTGGCTTTGCTTTAACAGATAGGTTCCCTTGACATGCTAATATGATATTTCATGAAGTAAGCGACGAAACTCAAACAATACTTTGATGGCCAAATTTGTTTTTGTCTCAACAATACCCTTCTGACCTTTACATTCTTATGACGCAAATGTGCTCATACAGTACGAGATCACAATGCACTGACCTACAGGATTATTTCATCAATGTTCATGTACAGTGCCTTCAGAACCAGGTCAGCTGGTCTAATTACACTACCATTTTGGAGGAGAGAAAATTGTAAAGAATGAAACAAACGACTACTCAATTAATACGGCCTCATGAGAGAACACACTGACTCATGTGTATGCACATGGGACTGGCTCTCTTTATAAGCCTTGTTTCTTTTGTTTAAAGTGTGGCCGCCCAGGGGAAGGAGCAGGTGAAAGGGAAGCTGACATTTTGTTTTGAAGCTGCGGCAGAGCCTTTCTGGAAGCCTTGGTTTTGCTATTAGAAGTATTACTTAGATTAAATGATGACTTGCGTTAAGGTTATAATTATTTACCTCCACTTAAAACAGTTTTTGCTTGATGGAATTGTTGTTTGACTTTTGTAATTGTTTTGTGTTATTGCATCCATACATTTTTTTGGTGCTGAGCCAACTCTAACTTAATTTACGGAAACGTTAATTGTGACTAAAATCAAATAAACTGGGAATTGTGTTGACTACAGATGTAAGATATTCATTTGATCACTATTTTATTGCAGAGACAGTAAAATTAGGTAGTCCTATGTTTTCTGAGGGTAGTTACAGTGCATTCAGAAAGTATTCATACCTCTTGACATTCCGCATTTCTTTGTGTTACAGCCTAAATTCAAATGTATTAAATATATTTTATTTCCACCCATCTACACACAATACCCCATAATGACAAAGTGAAAATATGTTTTTAGAAATGTTTGCTAATTTATTGAAAATGAAATACAGAAATATCTCAAAGTATTCACACCCCTGAGCCAATACATATTATAATCACATTTGGCAGTGATTACAGCTGTAAGTCTTTCTGGGTAGGTCTCAAAGAGTTTGCACACCTGGATTGTACAATATTTGCATATTATTCTTTAAAAATATCTTCAAACTCTATCAAGTTGGTTGTTGATAATTTCTAGACAGCCATTTTCAAGTCTTGCCATTTCAAGACGATTTAAGTCCAAATGTAACTAGGCCACTCAGGAACATTCAATGTCGTCTTGGTAAGCCTTGTGTTTAAGGTTATTGTTCTGCTGAAAGGTGAATTTTTCTCCCAGTTTCTGTTGGAGGGCAGACTAAACCAGGTTTTCCTCTAGCATTTTGCCAATGCTTAGCTCTATGCTGTTTCTTTTTTATCTTTAAAAAAAACTCCCTAGTCCTTGCCGATGACAAGCATACCCATAAAATGATGCAGCCATCACTATGCTTGAAAATATGAAGAGTGGTACTCAGTGATGTCTTGTGTTGTGTTGGATTTGCCCCAAACATTAAGCTTTGTTTTCAGGACATAAAGTTAATTTCTTCGCCACATTTTTTGCATTTTTACTTTAAGTGCCTTATTGCAAACATTATGTATTTTTTGGGAATATTTGTATTCTATACAAGCTTCCTTATTTTCACTCTGCCATTTAGGTTAGTATTGTGGCGTAACTACAATGTTGTTCATCCATCCTCAGTTTTCTCCTATCACAGCCATTTAACCCTGTAACTGTTTAAAAGTCACCATTGGCCTCGTGAAATCCCTGAGCGGTTTCCTTCTTCTCAGGTAACTTCTCCGGTAACTGAGTTAAGAAGGACCTCAGTCACTACAAAGATACATGCGTCCTTCTTAACTCAGTCACCGGAGAAGAAGGACGCCTGTATCTTTGTAGTGACTGGGTGTATTGATACACCATCCAAAGTGTAATTAATAACTTCACCATGCTCAAAGGGATATTCAGTGTCTGCTTTTTTATCCAAGCGGTGCCCTTCTTTGCGCACCATTGGAAAACCTCCCTGGTCTTTGTGATTTGATCTGTGTTTGAAATTCACTGCTTGACTAAGGAACCTTACATATAATTGTATGTGTGGGGTACAGATATGAGGTAGTCATTCATAAATCATGTTAAACACTATTATTGCACACGGAGTGAGTCCATGCAACACATTTCTACTCCTGAACTTATCTAGGCTTGCCATAACAAAGGGGTTGAATACATTTCAGCTTTTAAGTTTTTATTCATTAGTGAACATTTCTAAAAACGTAATTCGACTATGACAGTATGGGGTATAGTGTGTAGGCCAGTGACACAAAATCTCAATTTAAACCATTTTAAATTCAGGCTGTAACACAACAAAATTAGCAAAAAGTGAAGGTGTGAATACTTTCTGAAGGCTCTATATGTTACTTTGACATTAAACAGAAGGAAAAGTATTAACTTCTCTTGGGATTCATTCATGCTTTTTATTCAATGTATGTCCTTAATATTGCCACAACCTGGTCCTAGTAACATGAACACACCATCACCCTTCTCCACTGTCCGAGATGGAAGATGAGGAGGGGTCATTGTTGAAACCGAAGAACCCCTTTCTGCAGTGAGGTGAGAGAAAAGAAGATACTCATACCTAGAGCCACTTACTGTACAATATGTGAAAGTCCATTCAGCTAAGACTACCACCTACAATATAACATATTTTTGCAAGTAAATCCTTCATCAAAAGTAGCTGCTATCGGCAAAACAATTAAATGTTGGAAGTTTTTGTGTGCACACATCACTTTGGGTCGTTTGTTCTTCTTTGTGTTATATCATATCAAATCAATTCAGACTCTTTGTTGTTGTTACTGTAGCTGTGCCAGCCGCTAGCTAACAGAGGTTCAGACTGACTGGTGAGAGGTAACGCCAAATGACCTCTGGCTTTTACAAATTGATATGCTTTGTCAGGCCTGTGGAATTAAAGGCTTCCTCTCACTTTCTCCCCCAAGCCAGAACAGGTTCCTTATCATCTCTAAACCCCAGACTCTGACTCGGCTCACTAAGATGTATCTTTGTCCGCCCAAAGAGGTTTATCTCTTTGCTGTTAAGATAAATCATTGACTGCTTAATTCTTTTGACAGTTATCTGGCTTGAAAGGCTTTTCAGGAGTGTATCAGTTCAGAAAGCCCAGTGGTGTTCACATTGTGTGGGAATTCAACACGGTTCTTAAATTCAAATTACTTACAGTTGGCTCTAATCTGGTCAGTCTGAATAACTACTTTGGCCAGATGTGTTAATATTTTAGGAATAAAGGGCTACCACAGCTAATGAAAATTAATTTGAATATGTTGCTTTTATTGATAAGGTGGAGTAATTACATTTTTTATGGCAAATTAAGAATTTTATTTGGCTTGTTGCTCCATGTATTCTGGTAGGTATTATCCACATGAAAGAGTATAATGTTTTGGTCAACCATTGTTGTTGCGGCTTTATTCTGAGGTTGTATAAAAGGTGATGATACTTTGCATTGTAACATTATCTTCCTGGAGACAGGTAAGACAAAGATTGATACTTACCATAAAAGGGATCATAGAATAGGCTTTACTGATATACACAATATCACATGTCCTAGACAACTGAAACTGGCACAATATGTAATATGATAGCAGTCATCTTGAACTACATGTACAGTGCCTTCAGAAAGTATTCACACCCCTTGACTGAGGATGGATCAACAACATTGTAGTTACTTTACACAATACTATGTACCAACAGTATTATGTGCCTGTGCAGAATACAAATATTCCTAAACATGCATCCTGTTTGCAACAAGGCACTAGTAATACTGCAAAAAATGTGGCAAAGCAATTCACTTTTTGTCCTGAATACAAACTGTTATGTTTGGGGCAAATCCAATATAACACATTATTGACTACCACTCTCCATAGGTGGCTGCATGTTATGGGTATGCTTGTAATCATTAAGGAAAGGAGAATTTTTCAGGATAAAAAAGAAACGTAAGGGAGCTAAGCACAGGCAAAATCCTAGGGGAAAACCTGGTTCAGTCTGCTTTCCACCAGACACTGGGAGATTAATTAACTTTTCAGCAGGACAATAACCTAAAACACAAGGCCAAATCTACACTGGAGTTGCTTACCAAGAAGACAGTGAATGTTCCTGAGTGGCCTAGTTACAGTTTTGACTTAAATCTACTTGAAAATCAATTGCAAGACCTGAAAATGGTTGTCTAGCAATGATCAACAACAAATTTGACAGAATAATGGGCAAATGTTGCACAATCCAGGTGTGGAAAGCTCTTAGAGTCTTACCCAGAAAGACTCACCACTGTAACCGCTGGCAAAGGTGCTTCTTTGCTTCTAAACTCAGGGGTTTTGAATAATTATGAAAATTATACATTACTAAAAACATGTTTTTACTTTGTCATTATGGGGTATTGCGTGTAGATGGGTGAGAGAAAAAAAATCTATTTAATCAATTTTGAATTCAGGCTGTAACAAAATGTGAAAGTGAAGGGGTATGAATACTTTCTTAAGGCACTGTAACTACCCTCTTAGAAAAAATAGGACTATCTAATTTTACTTTGTAAAATGTTAACACAAATCTATAATTATGTTAATCTATATTTTCAGATTCCAGACTCCAGACTGTAGGCTCTTAAATGTACCTATATTGTTGCATCAAAATAATCCCAATGCAACAGGATTTGAACATTTAGTCCATAATCAAATAAAATCTAATTTTATTGGTCATATACACATGGTTAGCAGATATTATTGTCACGTTCTGACCTTAGTTCTTTTGTTATTTCTTTGTTTTAGTATGGTCAGGGCATGAGTTGGGTGGGTTATCTATGGGTTATCTATGTTCGTTTTTCTATGTTGGTTTTTTCGTTTGGTCTGGTATGATTCTCAATCAGAGGCAGGTGTCGTTAGTTGTCTCTGATTGAGAATTATACTTAGGTAGCCTTTTTTCACCTGGGTTTCGTGGGTGGTCTTCCGTGTCTGTGTGTTCCACACGGAACTGTTTCGGTTTTAGTTCGTTCACTTTATTGTTTTGTATTTCAGTGTTCAGTTTTGTTCCATTAAATATTCATCATGAACACTTACCACGCTGCGCTTTGGTCCTCCTTTCTTTCTCCCAACGAAGATCGTTACAATTATTGCAAGTGTAGCGAAATGCTTGTGCTTCTAGTTCTGACAGTGAAGCAATATCTAACAAATAATATCTAACATTTCCACAACAAAAACCTAATACACACACATCAAAGTAAAGCAATGGAATAAGAATGTATAAATATATGGATGAGCATTGTCAGAGTGGCATAGGCTAAGATGCAATAGATAGTATAGAATACAGAAAATACGTATGAGATGAGTAATGCAAGATATGTAAACATTGTTAAATTGGCATTATTAAAGTGACTAGTGATTTCAAGTCTGTATATAGGCAGCAGCCCCTCTGTGCTAGTGATGGCTGTTTAACAGTCTGATGGCCTTGAGATAGCAGCTGTTTTTCAGTCTCTAGGTCCCAGCTTTGATGCACCTGTACTGACAGCGCCTTCTGGATGATAGTGGGGTGAACAGGCAGTGGCTCGGGTGGTTGTCCTTGATGATCTTTTTGGCCTTCCTGTGACACTGGGTGCTGTAGGGTTCCTGGAGGGCAGATAGTTTGCCCCAGATTATGCGTTGTGCAGACCGCACCACCCTCTGGAGAGCCCTGCGGTTGTGGGCGGTGCAGTTGCCGTAGCAGGCGGTGATACAGCCCGACAGGAGGCTCTCAATTGTGCATCTGTAAAAGTTTGTGAGGGTTTCAGGTGACAAGCCAAATTTCTTCAGCCTCCTTAGGTTGTAGAGGCGCTGTTGCGCATTCTTCACCACACTGTCTGTGTGGGTGGACCATTTCAGTTTGTCAGTGATATGTACGCAGAGGAACTTAAAACTTTCCACCTTCTCCACTGCTGTCCTGTCGATGTGGATAAGGGGGTGCTCCCTCTGCTGTTTCCTGAAGTTGACAATCATCTCCTTTGTTTTGTTGGCGTTGAGTGAGAGGTTATTTTCCTGACACTGCACTCCGAGAGCCCTCACCTCCTCCCTGTAGGCTGTCTCGTCGTTGTTGGTAATCAAGCCTACTACTGTTGTGTTGTCTGCAAATTTGATGTTTGAGTTGGAGACGTACATAGCCACACAGTAATGGGTGATCAGGGAGTACAGGAGGAAGCTGAGCAAGCACCCTTGTTGTTTTCTACCTTCACCACCTGGGGGCGGCCCGTCAGGAAGTCCAGGACCCAATTGCACAGGGCGGGGTTGAGATCCTTGGCCTCTAGCTTAATAATGAGTTTGGAGGGTACTATGTTGTTGAATTCTGAGCTATAGTTAATGATCAGCATTCTTACATAGGTATTCCTCTTGTCCAGATGGGATAGCGCAGTGTTCAGTGTGATGGCAATTGCATCGTCTGTGGACCTATTGGGGCGGTAAGCAAATTGAAGTGGGTCTAGGGTGACAGGTAAGGTGGAGGTGATATGATCCTTGACTAGTCTCTCAAAGCACTTCATGATGACAGAAGTGAGTGCTACGGGGCGATAGTCATTTAGTTCAGATACCTTTGTTCCTGTACCCAGGAATGCAATGGTGGCCATATTGAAGCATGTGGGGACAGCAGACTTGGATAGGGAGAGATTGAATATGTTCGTAAACACACCAGCCAGCTGGTCTGCGTATGCTCTGAGGACGCAGCTAGGGATGCCGTCTGGTCCGGCAGCCTTGCGAGGGTTAACACGTACTCAAGATTTTCTGGGCTAACAATGTAATAAATAACACATTAAAAAAACAAAATACTGCAATGTTTCCTAAGTACTAGAAGCGAGGCAGCCCTCTGGTGGCACCATTTTGTAATGTTGCTTTGTTTGGTGGTTTGTGTGTGTTTGTGTGTGTGGTTGTGTGTGTGTGTGTGTGTGTGTGTGTGTGGTGTGTGTGTGTGTGTGTGTGTGTGGTGTGTGTGTGTTTGTGTGGTGTGGTTGTGTGTGTGGTTTGTGTGTGTGTGTGTGTGTGTGGTGTGTGTGTGGTGTGTGTGTGTGGTGTGTGTGTGTGTGTGTGTGTGTGTGTGTGTGTGTGTGTGTGTTTGCGTCTGCAAAGGTTTGTGTGTGTTATTTTAGGTGTGTTTGTCAACATTTTAGGTCCACACTGCTGTGTACACTTACATGCCTCCTGTCTGAATTTGTGTGTGTGCGTGTGTGTCTGTGCGTGCACGTGCTGTGTGTTTGTATGTGTGTGCTCGGGGGGACCCCTGTGTGAGTGTGTGAGTGCCGGTCTCTCTGGGCCGGGCCATAACTGTGATGGATGGGCCGTGTGTGGAGGCGGTTATTATTTGTTATGTGAGCGGGTGTGTGTGACAGCCAGGCGTAGTAGGCCATACACCTGCTGCGCGCCTAGAGAGCCCGGCCGAACAGCTGTACACATTTATTTAGCAGCTCACTCCATGGGCTGCAGGAACATATCAACCAACAGCTAATAAAACCTGCCTTTATGATGTCTACTCTGTTTGCCCCAACAACTGGCTAGCGGCATCATGTGTTTTTCTTACACCCGCCACCATACAAAATGTAATCCTGGACTAAGGTGTCACTTCTGGACTGTGTGGCCAGTTTCATACCTGGTCTTAGTGCTGGGGTAATCAACGTTGCATGGTGTGTGAGTGAGTGTTTTGTGTGCATGCGTGCGTGTGTGTTGTCATATGTTTCTCTACATAATGTTATTTTTCAAGTTTTACACATCAGTTTTAGCACCTAGCTGTTAATACTTGAATACATGTGTTTGCTTGCTTTGTGCTAAAAGCTGTGAAACGAACGGCATGTATAAGGGTGAGTGAATCTCACCTAGTGGAGTAGCACAGTTTCGCAGGGCCCCCAGCAAGGTCCGAGCAAGGCAGTTTTAAAACGAATTGCCTGTAATTTAAAAAAAAGTATTCATGGCTTATGACTTGTTCATATGCTATCTGGGGGGCCAGACCTCAGGGGGGGACCCCAACCCCCCAAAACACTTGTGGGCCCCCCTGCCTTGCAGGGGCTGCGTGGGTGTGTGGTACGCCAGTGATCTCACCGTGTGTGTTTCTATGACATAACTGATGGGTGAGTGTCTATCTCAGTCCCGTGTGTCTTAGTGCAGCTGTGTTGTGTCTCTGTGGACAGAGAGAGAACAGTGGCAACATTGTGTTGTAATTGTGAGGTTTGGCCTGGTAGAGAAAGAGAAGGAAATATAGAGAGAGAGAGAAAGAATGGCAGAGGAAGCGATACGGAGGAAGATGCAGAGCTAAATAACCATTTGGCATCGCACCTGTTGCAGAGGGAAGAGCTTATGTCTTGCACATGACGTCGTTTAGCGGCTCTCTGAATGAATTCTGAATGGATATTTATCCCATTATCTCCGTTCCTGTACATCTGTTCTGCCCCTAGCTCAACAAAACTAGACCCATGAAGCAACTAATAAGAAAACACACACGCACACACAGAACACACACACACACACAGTGTAATGTGGTGCCAATTGTTCCCCCTGGTCTATCCATACAATATCTAGGGTCTAGTGACAACTGTTGAAAACTAAGGGGTGTGATGTTGTCGTAGTTGCAGCAGCTAGGAGAGCCATGCTCCCACACCTGCTGAATACACAGGCCAGGCGCTATGTTGTCGTAGGAGCTGTAATGTTAAATACACAAGGTGCCATGGTGTCACTTGGGCTGCTGTGTTAAATGGACCAGGGTGTGATGCTGTGACAGTCACTGTAACAATGTTAAACAGTGTTGCACTCTGACACTAGCAGTGTGATGTTGTGATGTTGAGAGGCTGATGAAAGAAGACAGGCTGATTGTGCTGGCCCGCCCAGCTAGCTGGGGTTAGTTAGTTATTGATGGCAGTGTCTTACATTCCTGGGTCCTGCTATAAATATTCCAAGAACTGAGGAAAGATAAGTGTGAATTATGAACAAGTGCATCCATCCATGGTTCCCAAAATATGTATAGTCATGTGTCAGCTTCTTACACGCTCAACAACATTTTAGCCAGTAGTAATAAAATGTGTTTAAAGGATTTGAGTAAAATGGTGAAGCTGAGGGATTGTCTTTGACAGCACAGTCTCACTAACTTTGGTTCTCTGCTATATCGATATCTGTGTGTGTGTGTGCGCGTGTGTGCGCGTGTATGCGCGCCCATGCTTGTGCGTGTGCATGAGCGTGCGCGCATATCAGTGTGTATGCCATTATCTGTTGCCTATACTACAGAAATCCTTAGCTCAGACAGGAAGAGCTACACAGCTGAAGTGTGAAGCTACAACGTTCCAGCATTGTTATTCCTCCTTCTAATAAAATTACTGGTCCATTTCACAGTGATTGGGGGAAATGGGAGAGGACATGATTAGAGCTTTTTCTCACTGTGTCCCACCTCCACGTGGATGTGATCTTCCTCATAAAACACTCCTCACCCTCAGGCTCTGGTAGCTTCCAGGACTGGCCTTGGCCAGAACCAAGCTACCACAAATACACTGAACCAGAGCCGTGCCACTGTTCTGGACCGACCCATGGAGTCTGTACTGTATTTATTTAATGGTGTACTTAGCAGTATGGTGGAAGTATGGAGGCCGTGTGTGGGTTCCCGAGTGGGTTCCTGAGTGGCGCAGCGGTCTAAGGCACTGCACCTCAGTGCTAGAGGTGTCACTACAGACCCTGGATCGAATCCAGGCTGTATCACAACTGGCTGTGATTGGGAGTCCCATAGGGCGGCGCACAATTGGCCCAGTGTTGTCTGGGTTAGGGTTTGGCTGGGGTAGGCTGTCAATGTAAATAAGAATTTGTTCTTAACTGACTTACCTAGTTAAATTAATAAATAAATAAAATTCAACATTGCAGAGTGTAGAATGTTAAAATTGCTGATTTAGTTATTCTGATACACTTTGATGTATGTTATAACTGTACATACAGTTCACTTTATATAGTATGGATTCCGGAATTCAGACATGGCATGCATGTCTGAGGACACACTGTGCTATGACCTTTGACACTGAGGGGTTAAGGTCAAACAGTCCACCCTGTTCTATAAGAAAAGGCATCTCATAACCTTTTACAAGGTACAGTTGAAGTAGGAAGTTTACATACACTTAGGTTGGAGTCATTAAAACTCGTTTTTCAACCACTCCACAAATTTCTTGTTGACAAACTATAGTTTTGGCAAGTCTGTTAGGACATCGACTGTGTACATGACACAAGTCATTTTTCCAACAATTGTTTACAGACAGATTATTTCACTTAGAATTCACTGTATCACAATTCCAGTGGGTCAGCACTAAGTTGACTGCCTTTAAACAGCTTGGAGAATTCCAGAAAATGATGTCATGGCTTTAGAAGCTTCTGATAGGCTAATTGACATCATTTGAGTCAATTGGAGGTGTGGATGTATTTCAAGGCCTACCTTCAAACTCAGTGCTTCTTTGATTCACATCATTGGAAAATCAAAAGAAATCAGCCAAGACCTCAGAAAAAAAATTGTAGACCTCCACAAGTCTGGTTCCTCCTTGGGAGCAATTGACCAAACGCCTGAAGGTACCACGTTCATCTGTACAAACAATAGTATGCAAGTATAAACACCATGGGACCACGCAGCCGCCATACCA
This sequence comes from Salvelinus sp. IW2-2015, assembly GCF_002910315.2. Taxonomy (NCBI): domain Eukaryota; kingdom Metazoa; phylum Chordata; class Actinopteri; order Salmoniformes; family Salmonidae; genus Salvelinus; species Salvelinus sp. IW2-2015. The sequence continues at coordinate 33,830,972 of NC_036839.1, forward strand.
CTCAGGAAGGAGACGCGTTCTGTCTCCTAGAGATGAACGTACTTTGGTAGGAAAAGTGCAAATCAATCCCAGAACAACAGCAAAGGACCTTGAGAAGATGCTGGAGGAAACAGGTACAATATTATCTATATCCACAGTAAAAGGAGTCCTATATCGACATAACCTGAAAGGCTGCTCAGCAAGGAAGAAGGCACTGCTCCAAAACTGCCATAAAAAGCCAGACTACTGTTTGCAACTGCACATGGGGACAAAGATCATACTTTTTTGGAGAAATGTCCTCTGGTCTGTTTGGCCATAGTGACCATCGTTATGTTTGGAGGAAAAAGTGGGAGGCTTGCAACCTGAAGAACACCATCCCAACCATGAAGCACGGGGGTGGTAGCATCATGTTGTGGGGGTGCTTTGCTGCAGGAGGGACTGGTGCACTTCACAAAATAGATGGCATCATGAGGGAGGAAAATGATGTGGATATATTGAAGCAACATCTCAAGACATCAGTCAGGAAATTAAAGCTTGGTTGCAAATGGGTCTTCCAAATGGACAATGACCCCAAGCATACTTCCTGAGTTATGGCAAAATGGCTTAAGGACAACAAAGTCAAGGTATTGGAGTGGCCATCACAAAGCCCTAACCTCAATCCCGTAGAAAATGTGTGGGCAAAACTGAAAAAGCGTGTGCGAGCAAGGAGGCCTACAAACCTGACTCTACACCAGCTCTGTCAGGAGGAATGTGCCAAAATTCACCCAACCTATTGTGGGAAGCTTGTGGAAGGCTACCCGAAAAGTTTGACCCAAGTTAAACAATTTAAAGGCAATGCTACCAAATATTAATTGAGTGTATGTAAACTTCTGACCCGCTGGGAATGTGATGAAATAAATCATTCTCTGTACTAGACATTTCACATTCTTAAAATAAAGTAATCCTAACTGACACTAGACACTGCATTTTTACTAGGATTAAATGTCAGGAATTGTGAAAAGCTGAGTTTAAATGTATTTGGCTAAGGTGTATGTAAACTTCCGACTTCAACTGTATGTGTGAGGCAGGAGAAAGAGAGCGAGAGAGACTCTCTACACACTCACACCACCTCCTCTGTTAACACATGTTCTTCTAAACACTAAATAACACTTAGCCACAGGTCTTTTAGCTCTGTTAATGAACAATACATACATATACAGCTACTGTTGATTTTGTACTTTCCAAATGTATTTCAAATACCATCTATACAGAAGATAAATATAAACGCAACATGCAACAATTTCAATGATTTTACTGAGTTGTAGTTCATATAAGGAAATCAATCAATTAAAATGAATTCATTAGGCCCCAATCTATGGATTTCACATGACTGGGCAGGGGAGCAGCCATGGGGGGGCCTGGGAGGGCATAGGCCCACCTCACACGGGACCAAGACTCACACACTGGGGAGCCAGGCCCAGCCAATCTGAAGGAGTTTTTCCCCACAAAAGGGCTTTATTACAGACAGAAAAAACTATTCAGTTTCATCAGCTGTCCGTGTGGCTGGTCTCAGACGATCCCACAGGTGAAGAAGCCGGATGTGGAGTTCCTGGGCTGGTGTGGTTGCACGTGGTCTGCACATCTCCCTCAAAACTTGAGACATTTGTAGCATTGTGTTGTATGACAAAACTGCACATTTTAGAGTGGCCTTTTATTGTCCCAAGCACAAGGTGCTCCTGTGTGATGATCATGCTGTTTAATCAGCTTCTTGATATGCCACACCTGTCAGGTGGATGGATTATCTTCGCAAAGAAGAAATGCTCACTAACAGGGATGTAAACAAATTTGTACACAAAATTTGATAGAAATAAGCTTTTTTTGCATATGGAAAAAGTCTGGGAATCTTGTATTTCAGCTCATGAAACATGGGACCAACACTTTACATGTTGCAGTTATATTTCTGTTCAGTAGAGTAGAGTATTTGGTTTTACAAGCAGGCATGTAAACACTTCAAATATAGGTTGTTTTTTGGTATGCTGTATTTTCACATTCATATTATTTAATCATGTATTTCAACCTCGGTCTGGCATGGACCCATATGGAGGGATATATGTAGAGTTAAAAGTCTTTCCATCTGAAACAAGTGGTAATATAGGTGCTGTACGCACAGAGAGAGAGGTCAGTGCTACACATACATGTTAAACACAGAGATAGGTCAGTAGTAGGTGTACATGTTAAACACAGAGAGAGAGTTCAGTGCTACACTGTAACGGCTTTCTTCCTGGGATGAAGGAGAGGACCAAAACGCAGCGCGGCTAGTGTTCAACATGTTTAATAAAGAGAATAACGTGAACACTACAAACTACAAAACAATAAAAGTGAAAACCGAAACAGTCCTATCTGGTGCAGAACACAAAGACAGAAGACAACCACCCACAACCCCCAACACAAAACAAGCCACCTAAATATGGTTCCCAATCAGAGACAATGACAAACACCTGCCTCTGATTGAGAACCATATCAGGCATACATAGAAATGGACAAACTAGACACACAACATAGAATGCCCACCCAGCTCACGTCCTGACCAACACTAAAACAAGTAAAACACACAAGAACTATGGTCAGAACGGACCAGTACCCCTCCTGAGGTGCGGACTCCGAACGCACAACCTAAACCTATAGGGGAGGGTCTGGGTGGGCATCTGCCGCGGTGGCGGCTGGCGCTGGACGAGGACCCACTCCACCATTGTCTTTCTCCCACTCCTTAGCGTCCTTTGAGTGGCGACCCTCGCAGCGACCTTGGCCTAGGAACCCTAACCACGGGCCCACTAGACTGAGGAAACTCCTCTGGACTGAGGGACAGCTCCGGACCGAGAGGCAGCTCATAACGAGGGGTAGCTCATGACAGAGAGGTAGCTTATGACAGAGAGGTAGCTCAAGACAGAGAGGTAGCTCAAGAAGAGGGCAGCTCAAGACAGAGGGGCAGCTCCGGACTGAAGGGCAGCTCCGAACTGAAGGGCAGCTCCGGACTGAAGGGCAGCTCCGGACTAATGGCAGCTCCGGACTGAATGGCAGCTCCGGACTAAATGGCAGCTCCGGACTAAATGGCAGCTCCGGACTAAATGGCGCTCCGGACTGGAGGGCGGCTCCGGATCGGAGGGCGGCTCATGACTGGAGGGCGGCTCATGACTGGAGGGCGGCTCATGACTGGAGGCCGGCTCATGACGGAGGGCGGCTCATGACTGGCGGGCGGCTCATGACTAGCGGGCGGCTCATGATTGGCGGGCGGCTCATGACTGGCGGGCGCTCATGACTGGCGGCGGCTCTGGCGGCTCCTGACTGGCGGACGGCTCTGGCGGCTCCGGACAGACGGGCGGCTCAGATGGCGCTGGACAGACGGCGGCTCAGATGGCGCTGGGCAGACGGGCAGCTCAGAAGACGCTGGGCAGACGGACAGCTCAGACGGTGCTGGGCAGACGGACAGCTCAGACGGCGCTGGGCAGACGGACAGCTCAGACGGCGCTGGCAGACGGGCAGCTCAGACGGCGCTGGGCAGACGGGCAGCGCAGACGGCGCTGGGCAGACGGCAGACTCTGACCTGCTGAGGCGCACATTATGCCTGGTGCGTGGTGCCAGAACTGGTGGTACTGGTTTGTAACACGCACCTCAAAGCTAGTGCGGGGAGCAGGAACAGGGCACACTGGACTCTCGAGGCGCACTATAAGCCTGGTGCGTGGTACCGGCACTGATGGTACCGGGCTGAGGGCACGCACCTCAGGGCGAGTGCGGGGAGAAGGAACAGTGCGTGCAGGGCTCTGGAGACGCACAGTGGCCTGGTGCGCGGTGCCGGAACTGGTGGTACTGGGCTGGGCGAGGAGGTGGACCGGATATACCGGACCGTGAAGGCGTCTGGAGCTCTTGAACACCGAGCCTGCCCAACCTTACCTGGTTGAATGCTCCCCGTAGCCAGGCCAGTGCGGGGAGGTGGAAGAACCCCACTGGGCTGTGCTGGCGAACCGGGGACACCATGCGTAAGGCTGGTGCCATGTACACCGGCCCGAGGAGACGCATTGGAGACCAGATGCGTTGAGCCGGCTTCATGGCACCTGGCGGATGCCCACTCTAGCCCGGCGATACGTGGAGCTGGGATGTACCGCACTGGGCTATCACACGTACAGGAGACACCGTGCGCTCTTCCGCATAACACGGTGTCTGCCCGTACTCCCGCTCTCCACGGTAATCACACACCTCAGGGCGAGTACCGTGTATACTAGCCAAACCAACAGCTCTCTCTCTTCGGCCTCCTCCAATTTTACCAACAACTCATCGAATGTCTCATAATCTCCCATCTTTTCACTTTCCTCCATCTGTCCAATAACTCTCTCCACATTCTCCGACTCGTACCTCAATTTCGCCAACTGCTCCTTGTGGTAAGCACGGGGAACTGGCTCAAGTCTCCTACTTGACCCAGCCACACTCCCGTGTGCCCCCCCCCCCCAAGAAATTTTTGGGGAGCCTCTGGCTTCCAGCCGCTCTGCCTTGCTAGCTCCTGCTGCCGCTGCTGCCGCTGCTTCCCGTTACCACACTGCTTGGTCCGAGTTTGGTGGTGGTTCTGTAACGGCTTTCTTCCTGGGATGAAGGAGAGGACCAAAACGCAGCGCGGCTAGTGTTCAACATGTTTAATAAAGAGAATAACGTGAACACTACAAACTACAAAACAATAAATGTGAAAACCAAAACAGTCCTATCTGTTGCAGAACACAAAGACAGAAGACAATCACCCACAAACCCCAACACAAAACAAGCCACCTAATATGGTTCCCAATCAGAACAATGACAAACACCTGCCTCTGATTGAGAACCATATCAGGCATACATGAAATGGACAAACTAGACACACAACATAGAATGCCCACCCACACGTCCTGACCAACACTAAAACAAGTAAAACACACAAGAACTATGGTCAGAACGTGACATACACATACATGTTAAACGTAGAGTTGGTCAGTGGTAGGGTGTACTGTTAAACACAGAGAGAGAGTTCAGTGCTTAGACATAGATGTTAAACACAGAGATAGGTCAGTGGTAGGTGTACATGTTAAACACAGAGAGGGTCAGTGCTTAGACATAGATGTTAAACACGAGAGAAGTCAGTGGTACATGGTAATGACATGTTCAACATGTTCTCCCAGTGTGTGAGCAGGGCTCAGTCAAGGTAATTCATTCACCCGCCCACAGCGCTCCAGGAACACCACTAAATTACCAGAGGGGAAAGGCCTGCCAGACCAGAAATAAAGGAGGAAAAAACTTTTCAACGTGAATTATCGTTGGACATGACTGCGGTGCCCCAGACATCCTTTACAGCTCAGACTCCCAGCTCTAGAATGGGTTTCCATCCCATTTTTCCAACGTCAGGGAATTGTTTACACTCCTCCTTCCCAAACACACATACAATACACGATCGCCTCCACAGTTTCATTATCGCTCAGAGATGTCAACAAAGCCAGTTCTCAGCCCCCGATTTACTGCAGAATCTCACCGCAGAGTTTTGGGATGCTTGCTGGCCACCGTAAATGACACGCTCACATCGAGGCCTGGGGTTGCAGGAGCTGACATTTGTAAAATCATCAGGGCCACTTTACGAGTCTGACCTCACGTGTCTACATGTCTTAAATATCCCCCTGGCCCCTTAGTGAACGAGCTCAGGGCACAGTAACTTAGAGAAGAAGAGAGAGAGAGAGAGAATGAGAGAGAGAGAGAGAGAGAGAGAGAAGAGAGAGAGAGAGAGAGAGGAGAGAGAGAGAGAGGAGAAGGAGAGAGAGAGAGAGAGAGAGAGTTGCTCTCCCAACCCAGGCCCTGTTTATCAATCTTCCTCTTTTCTTACCTTCTTTCCCCACTCCACCTCTAGTCTAGAATCGTGATTTACTTTAGAAAAGTTTAGCCCCGAAATGTTCCATTTGTGATGACAGGGTTGCTAGGTTCAACAAGTGTTAATGTGGGGTGTTAGCTACCTGCTTCACGGGTCATAAGATCTGTGTGTTAGAGGAGATTTAGCTGACCGATACCCCACCTCTCCTGTCACACTCCGTCGGATGACAGATATTTTCAGTATTTAGGACTTTTTGGTGTGAAGAAGTTGACTATCCATGCACACACATACATCTCCCTTACATACACACCCTCACTTTCATTACTCACATGTCTGCGTGTGTGCGATGTGTGGTGTGTGTGTGTGTGCGACATGTGTGTGTGTGTGTGTGTGTGGACGTGTGTGTGTGGTGTGTGTGTGTTGCGACGTGTGTGTGTGTGTGTGTGTGTGTGTGTGTGTGTGTGTGTGTGTTGTGTGTGTGTGTGTGTGTGTGTGTGTGTGTGTGTGTGTGTGTGTGTGTGTGTGTGTGTGTGTGTGTGACAGCCATGTTCCTGTCAGGGCCCATGTACTCCTCAGATGGCAGAGCGGTGCATTTGTCCAGAGCATCAACGGTTTGTGCCACGATTCCTCAACAGAACATCTGGACCACAGCAGTCCTGTGTTCACGGTCAGACCACAACACACATCACAACACACCACACGGCTACAGGTAGCCTATCGGTTAGAGCGTTGGGCCAGTAACTGAAAGGTTGCTAGTTTGAATCCCTGAGCCAACATAGTGAAAAATCTGTCGATGTGCCCTTGAGCAAGGCACTTAACCCTAATGTAGTTGATAATAGTAGTTAATAATGGCAAACCCTGGCCATGACCCCACTCTCTGAGGGTGTCTCAAAACATTTCCCAATTCACACATGTGTTAATACAAATTTGTACATGTGTGAAATAGGACAAATATAAGCACCCACACAGTCATTATTATTACTACAACACACTATTCATACATGAGCTCCTACTCATCCAGGATCACTAAGGATACCAAAAGAAGATATTCTAAGATTCAACTAATTTGTTTTCTAAACTAATGGCTTACTACTTATAACTCCTGTTTCATTTGTGGATTGTAATTACATATTAATACATTTATCCTGTATGCACAATTTACTTGAAAAGTTTTTAGGGCATATCAAAAAACATATTTTTATATTTCAATTGTTATACATTTCTAAATGTATGGTGTTTAACTAAGATAACTATATGTGTTTCCTTAGTTGTTCTACAGATGACAAACGGATGAATCCAATTTGACAAAATAACGTGTTATTACTTGAACATGCAAAAAGCACTTGTTTTTTCAGCTTTAATGGGTTTGAACAGATTTGACCTCTGACTTCAGAGACGTGTCCTCGTGTCATGGAGTATTTATATACGGAGGCTGACAGAAAACAAATGTCTCTTTGCTCTATGAAAATATAAATCATGTAAAGCTGACGAAAGCTATGTGCTTCTGGGTAAAGGAATGTTTTCTGGAATGCTGGTCCTAGAGCAGAGCCTCTGTCGGGGTTTTAACCCAGACCAAAAACATGTGGGATAAAACAATGTCTCAATTAAGAAAGAAAAAAATCTTTATTTTTCAAAACTTTACTTTTTCTCAACAGGGGACAATAATAGGAAAAAGAAAATGGCTCTCAGTCTATCAGTCTATCAGATGTGGATATATCAAATAAAATAAAAAATCTAATCAAATTTCATTTGTCACATGCGCGAATACAACAGCTGTAGACCTTCCAGTGAAATGCTTACTTACAAACCCTTAACCAACAATGCAGTTTTTAAGAAAAATAAGTGTTATTAAGAAAGAAGAAAATCTAAAAATAACAAATCATTAAAGAGCAACTTATAAAATAACAGTAACGAGGCTACATACAGGGTGTACCGGTACAATGTGCTGGGGGAATAGGTTAGTCGAGGTAATGTAGGTAAAGTAACTATGCATAGATAATAAACAGAGAGTAGCAGCAGCGTAAAAATGGGTGNGGGTGTGGGGGGAGGGGGGGGGGTCAATGCAGATAGTCCAGGTAGCCATTAGATTAGCTGTTCAGGAGTCTTATGGCTTGGGGGTAGAAGCTGTTTAAAAGCCTTTTGGACCTAGACCGGTACCGCTTGCCGTGTGGTAGCAGAGAAAACAGTCTATGACTAGGGTGGCTGGAGTCTTTGGCAATTTTTTGAGTCTTCCTCTGACACCGCCAGGGTATAGACGTCCTGGATGGCAGGAAGCTTGGCCCCAGTGATGTACTGGGCCATTCGCACTACCCTCTGTAGTGCCTTGCGGTCGGAGGCCGAACAGTTGCCATACCAGGTGGTGATGCAACCAGTCAGGATGATCTCGTGGTGCAGCTGTAGAATTTTTTGAGGATCTGAGGGGGAATAGGCTTTGTTGTGCCCTCTTTACGACTGTCTTGGTGTGTTTGAACCATGATAGTTTGTTAGTGATGTGGACACCAAGGAAATTGAAGCTCTCAACCTGCTCCACTACAGCCCCATTGATGAGAATGGGGGTGTACGATCATCTCCTTTGTCTTGATCACGTTGAGGGAGAGGTTGTTATCCTGGCACCACACTGCCAGGTTTCTGACTTTCTTCCTATAGGCTGTCTCATCGTTGTCGGTGATCAGGCCTCCCACTGTTGTGTCGTCGGCAAACTTAATGATGGTGTTAGAGTCGTGCTTGGCCATGCAGTCATTGGTGAACAGGGAGTACAGGAGGGGACTGAGCACGCACCCCTGAGGGGCCCCCGTGTAGAGGATCAGCGCGGCAGATGTGTTATTACCTACCCTTACCACCTAGGTGCGGCCCGTCAGGAAGTCCAGGATCCAGTTGCAGAGGGAGGTGTTTAGTCCCAGGGTCCTTAGCTTAGTGATGAGCTTTGAGGTCACCATGATATTGAACACTCAGCTGTAGTCAAGGAATAGCATTCTCACATAGGTGTTTCTTTTGTCCAGGTGGGAAAGGGAAGTGTGGAGTGCAATAGAGATTGCGTCATCTGTGGCTCTGTTGGGGCGGTATGCAAATTGGGGTGGGTCTAGGGTTTCTGGGATAATGGTGTTGATGTGAGCATTGACCAGCCTTTCAAAGCACTTCATGGCTACAGATGGGAGTGCTAAGGGTCAGCAGTCATTTAGGCAGGTTCCCTTGGTGTTCTTGGGTACAGGAACTTAGGTGGTCTGCTTGAAACATGTTGGTATTACAGAGAGCGCCTTGTTTTTTGTAAACAGAACCAGCAGAGGAGGACCAACCCAGCAACCTACCATCTCCACTCCCGGCTGTCACAAACCGTCCAGGCAGTGGCAGGAAGATTGGGTTTAGATGGAGTTGGTTTAAAACGTTAAAGGTTACTGAGGTGGAACCTGTCGAGGAGAGGGGGTATCAGGATAAAAACAACAGAGCTGGGATGTACTGAGCAGGTGTGTGCCTGCGTGCATGTGTGCGTGTGTTATGGAGGATATTGTTGAAAGTGGGAGGTGGAGGATAGAGGGGGGTCTGGATTTAACGGATAGATTTACACAGTGAATCACTYACCAGGGCGATGGGAGGGAAGCTATAAATTGACTGGCCATGCTGACAGTTGGGCTCTTAAGTTTCCCTTTCTGAGGAGAATGATGCTGCCCAGCGCTGAACCTCCACTTATCTGCTCTAATCTGTTGGTTGGAAACACACTCACCATCACGCGCTGTTAACATTCATCATCCCCAAAAACATTTTCAGCCTGCACGCAACAGATAACAGCTCTGTTACAGCAGAGAGAGAGAAAGAGAGAGCGAGAGAGAGAGTAGCCATATGTTTTCCTGTCAAAAAACACCTTCACCCCCCCCCCCCCACCCCCCCACCCCCGCCATGTCCCCTAAATTTAGTGCGGTGTTCTGGATGGCCACCTGTCCTGCACCCGCTAACATTTCGATTCTGTCCGTCTTTGTCAGAGAGGATGATCTGTCAGGCTGGCGGGCCTGTGGACATCCCTGGGTGTGACATGAACTTTCTGATAAGCTGTGAACAATGTTGTTGCACGTTAATGATCCCCCCCCCCCCGGAAACATGATGTATTACCCCCCTCTAACCCCTCCTCCGTCCCCTCCACCTCCGTCCGAGCCTCTCCCAACAGAATGGAATCATCTCATTGGCTATTAACAGATCCCTCTCTTGCCTGTTGTCTCTGTCTGTAACGTTGGGCTGTAGTTTGAAAAAAAAATGTTTACCAGGAGAAATGTATTGTACACTCTCCTTCCTCAATGATAAAGTGTGTCTGTTTGTCTGAACACTCTCAACATTGAAATACAGTACCAGTCAAAAGTTTGGGCACACCTACTCATTCAAGGGTTGTTCTTTATTTTTACTATTTTCTACATTGTAGGATAATAGTGTAACGATCGTCCTGGAAATAAGGTGACCAAAACGCAGCGTGGTAAGTGTTCATTGTAATTTAATAAATAACCTGAACACTGAAACAACAAAAACAACAAAGAGAGTGAACGAAATGAAACAGTTCTGTCTGGTGCAACAACACAAAACAGAACAACTACCCACAACACACAGGTGGAAAAAGGTTACCTAAGTATGGTTCTCAATCAGAGACAACGATAGATAGCTGCCACTTAGGTGGCGCCTCTGGAGCGGGGACCCTTGCCGCCGACCCCGGACTGGGGACCCTTGCAGTGGGCCCCGGACAGGAGGGAGACTCTGGCAGCTCCGGACAGGAGGGCGACTCTGGCAGCTCCGGGCAGGAGGGAGACTCTGGCCATGGATCATCACTGGAGGCTTCTTACCATGGATCATCACTGGAGGCTTCGTGCCATGGATCATCACTGGAGGCTTCATGCCATGGATCATCACTGGAGGCTTCGTGCCATGGATCATCACCCAGCCTTTCCCTGGGAGCAGCTCCCTGTTTGATCCTCCCCATCCATCCATCCATCCTCCATCTGTTTGTCCACGCACTGACGGACCTGAGTAACGGCCTGCAACCTGGCCACACACTCACAGTGCTCTAGACCAGACATTCCCAAACTGGGGTATGCGCAATGCTGTCGGGGGTACGCCAAATAAAAATGTGATTCACTTTTTTTTTTAAACAGTCCATTTATATTTTCCAACGGGGCTATACATTTGGGTGAGTTTTTTTTCTCGCCTGAGTAGCCTCGTTTCACTGCCAAAAATAAAAGTAAACCATTTAGTGTTCAGCAAAATAACAACACAATGTCAAATACAGGTAGCCTAATCAAATAATTAACATCCAATCACATTAACCATTACTCTCTCGCAGGACTTCCACTAATGGACCGTATGTAGCCAAACGTAGCTGCTGCTCATGTTGGTATCTGTACTGATGGCTCAAAAGCCATGATAGGGAGAAATAGCAGTTGCTCTCGACGCCACTTGGGGTACACTGCAGCATCCACCAAGAGGCTCTTGCTGGCAAGGGAATGCCTGACAGCTTAAAATACGTTTTGGACACTACAGTGACAATGGTTAGCTTTGTTAAAGCAAGGCCCCTGAACTCTTGTGTATATTCTGCACTATGCAATGATATGGGCAGCGACCATGTAATGCTTTTACACCATACAGAAGTGCGCTGGTTATCAAGGGGCAAAGTATTGACACGTTTTTTTAAATTGAGAGAGAAGCTTAAAGTTTTCTTTACTGACCATAATTTTCACTTGTCTGACCACTTGCATGATGACGAGTTTCTCACACGACTGGCCTATCTGGGTGATGTTTTTTCTCACCTGAATGATCTGAATCTAGGATTACAGGGACTCTCCGCAAATATACTCAATGTGCGTGACAAAATTGAGGCTATGATTAAGTAGTTGGACAACCTAGCCCTAAGAAGTTAAGAAGTTGCAGCTCTTCTCTATCTGCATTAACAAGGACAACACACAGGTATTTCCATTTTTCGTGTGCAAATAAACTCAAGCTTACGGACAATGTCAAATGTGATATAGCGAAGCACCTGAGTGAGTTGGGTGCACAATTACGCAGGTACTTTCCCGAAATGGATGACACAAACAACTGGATTCATTATCCTTTCATGCCTTGCCTCCAGTCCACTTACCGATATCTGAACAAGAGAGCCTCAACGAAATTGCAACAAGCGGTTCTGTCAAAATTGAATTTAGTCAGAAGCCACTGCCAGATTTCTGGATTGGGCTGCGCTCAGAGTATCCTGTCTTGGCAAATCGCGCTGTTAAGACACTGATGCCCTTTGCAACCACGTACCTATGTGAGAGTGGATTCTCAGCCCTCACTAGCATGAAAACTAAATACAGGCACAGACTGTGTGTGGAAAATTATTTAAGACTGAGACTGTCTCCAATACAACCCAACATTGCAGAGTTATGTGCATCCTTTCAAGCACGCCCTTCTCATTAACCTGTGGTGAGTTATTTACAATTTTCGATGAGCAAATCATGTTTAAAATGTAAGATGGTTAAATAAAGAGCAAAATTATTGATTATTATTATATTATTATTTCTGCCCTGGTCCTATAAGAGCTCTTTGTCACTACCCACGAGCCGGAATGTGACAAAAACTCACACTCATTCTTATGTTTAATAAATGTATTGTATAGTGTGTGTGGCAGGCTTACAGTGATGGCAAAAAACAACATTTGAAAGTGCGCTGACCTTGGTGCTATGCAGCTGGAGGTTGAATGTCTGAAGGGGTACGGGACTATAAAACGTTTGGGAACCTCTGCTTTAGACATGTGTGTGTGTGTGTGTGTGTGTGTGTGTGTGTGTGTGTGTGTGTGTGTGTGTGTGTGTGTGTGTGTGTGTGTGTGTGAAAGAGAGAGAAATAACTCCTCCAAAAGATTTGATTGATTGATTACATGTGTAATGTGACAGTACCAGTCAAAAGTTTGGACACATGTACTCATTCCAGGGTTTTTCTTTATTTTTACTATTTTCTACATTGTAGTCAAAGCTGCCCTGTGTGTGTGTGTAAACGAGAGAACGAGAGAGAGAAATAACTCCTCCAGTAAGATTTGATTGAGTTAAGCACGCGCGTAAATAGAACGTAATTCACTTTTTATGCATTTTTCTCTCTATGAGTATTCTGACCTTGAACTTAAGCATGAGAATAGTATGCTATTCACCTACTTTTTGATTTATACTGACGTCAAAAATACATCTTTCTTTTCTTCTTCTTTTTCTAAGGGTGGATCAGATTAATATTGCGGAAAGATTGTTGCTTCCATCAATGTAATTGTCTGCATCATTGCCAATCCCCCACATCTTTTTTTGGTAAATATATATGTCCATATACATAAGCATACATATACACATACACATACCTACTGTATATAGATATACATTAAAAATATATATATTTTTTCCATTTCTTTTCAAAAATACATCTTAAATGGATTACAAAAATACGCATTTTTTGGACATCGAAGAGATATCTTGTATGGACATTGAAAATCTATGGAATTTCACAAGTTTGGACAGCACAGTACAGTAGAGCACAGCAGAGTACAGTACACTGTACAGCAAAGAAAGTAGAGTATAGTACAGTACAGTACAGTTTAGTTCAGAACAGTAGAGTACAGTAGAGTAAAGTAGGTTACAATACAGTACACTATACTTTTCTTTACTTTAATGTACTCTACTCTGCTCTGCTGTATTGTATTTTACTGTACTGTACTACACTGTATTTAAAGGGATGGGTTTAGATAAATGTACTGAAATGTACTGCTGGGCAAAGGAGCATGAACAGGGTGGGACCAAAGTTGGGGAAAACAAGAGAGGAAGATGCGAAGCGAGAGGCTTAACTCTCGCCAACATCTGTCCAAAATAAGTCCAATGTGTTTCTATGGGCTTATTTTGGACCTAAGCTTATCGCCTGCCTTCCCACCTTTGGGACAACGACTCTCATTGTTAGGGTGGAAACATGAGCATTTGTTCATTATATATAGATCTCTGAGAAAGCTGAACTTTTGTTGCGTACACTGTGACATTGCGTTGCTATTGACCAATCGAAGCTCACTATAGTTTCCAGCCCCTACTGGATTGGCTGTTGATACCTAGCCTGCTTGCTAGCTTGCTAGCACTGACATGAGGGCGAAGCTAGCGTGGCTATCCATATAGTGGATTACTGCTTTAAGTCTGAATACCAGCTACTGAGAAGTGCGTATCTGTAACGGGCTTCCTCCTCCTCTTCATACGAAGAGGAGGAGTAGTGATTCGACCAAACTGCAGCGGGTTGTGAATACATAATGATTTAATAAACAAAACTGAAGAACATGACGAACACTTGAATAATTACAAAACAAATAAACGAATGTAGACAGACCTGGACCCGAACTTACATACAACGTGAAGAACGCATGAACCAGGAAACAGACTACATAAAACGAACGAACAAACAAACAAACAAAACCCGGAACAGTCCCGTGTGGCGTAACATACAGACACTGACACAGGAGACAATCACCCACAAACAAACAGTGAGAACAACCTACCTTAATATGACTCTCAATCAGAGGAAACGTCAAACACCTGCCTCTAATTGAGAGCCATACCAGGCAACCCAAAACCAACATAGAAACAGAAAACATAGACTGCCCACCCAAAACTCACGCCCTGACCATCAAACACATACAAAACAACAGAAAACAGGTCAGGAACGTGACAGTATCGTAAGAAAGGTGTGCATAAGAAAGGCGTACATTTCCTAAGTCTGAATCGGCCCCTATGTGAGGACTCCCTCAACCATGTCACTAAACACTATGTGGTCTGGAAAAACTCCTGACCTGAATCCGAACTTCAGATGCACAGATAGATCATGCGTATGTCAAAAACATATTTGCATGTAAATTTGGTTTGGATTAATCTCTACGTGAACTGAACGTTTGATTAACACCTAATTGATAATAACTGCTTTACCCTCTACAGATCATGTAGTATCTATGGTGCATAGTTTGGAGGCTGTGTGTCTTGCCTTGCCTGGGTGGTTGTGTGTATTGCCTTGCCTGGGTGGTTGTGTGTATTGCTTTGCCTGGGTGGCTATGTGTATTGCCTTGCCTGGGTGGTTGTGTGTATTGCCTTGCCTGGGTGGCTGTGTGTATTGCCTTGCCTGGGTGGTTGTGTGTATTGCCTTGCATGGGTGGTTGTGTGTATTGCTTTGCCTGGGTGGTTGTGTGTATTACCTTGCCTGGGTGGCTGTGTGTATTGCCTTGCCTGRGTGGTTGTGTGTATTGCCTTGCCTGGGTGGCTGTGTGTATTGCCTTGCCTGGGTGGTTGTGTGTATTGCCTGGGTGGCTGCTGGGTTGAGAGGGTTTGTTATCCCAGCTGTTTGGAGGGAAAGCCCGCTCCCATGTGACACGTGTTTCTCCAGCCGTTCCTGGATCAGCACCCCTAGCGCCCTCTGCTCCGCTATGCCAGGAGGGCCCGCTGGGCCTTAAGGCGTCATGATGCTCAGTTCGGCTGGCAACTAGCAGAAATCATCTAGCCGAACTGAACGTGTGCATATTCCCTTAAAAGACCTTCGCTTGAAAAACGAGAAAAAACGGCAATAGTACTGTTTATCCATTTTGAGACGCCATAGTCAGTATATACCAGTGGTGGTCAGTGCCGTTTAAGAGGAGGGAGGACGTTTATTTTTTTCTTCATGAGCATGTCCTTATTTCTATTACAGCATATTGTATGACAGTCATTCATATTCCATTCACCCTGTTCAATGTAACAGCGACAGGTTTAAGCTACTACATGATACAAAAATGTTCCCTATACCCATCATGAGTTTGTTACAACCTAGCATATGAATGAACGTTTACAACGTAGGTGCACACATTCCACACCGCCTTGCACACTCTTGCCTGCATCTAGCTAATATAGGGTGTAATCATTAGTCCGACAGCTGCAAAAGAGAGTTTCTAGTTGGACATTCAGGTATGTTATCCCCGTTTTGGTCCGTTTGGTTCCGTTTAAGACATATTTTTCAACAGAAACGAGGGAATACACCCCGAATCACGCGTAAACACAGTTCACTTTCATAGCAGCCACATTGTATTCCTTCTCCCATCTATGCACTCTCCTACTCTCACCTCTTCCCTTCGCTTGTGGACTTCAATGCACAACACATCAGCTGTATGTGACCAGGCAAAAAAAACKTTCCTAGCCAAACCGCTACACACAGCCTGCATCATTGTCACCATATTAGCTAAAGTAACGTCATAGTCAGCATAGCTAATAGAACTAACGCTTTAGTAAACCCGCTACAATCATGCAGTCAAGTTACAGTGTACAGTCAGTAAGCAGTTACACCAGCAGGCCCCGGTTGCAATAATTTAGTAAAACTCAAAGCTTACCTTTATGTGCATGAAAACATGTCGTCTCTCGTTGAATGACAACAAAGACTTTATTGAAGAATCCCCACTGTTGACTAATCACCGATGAAGTGGCATAGACTTGAAGCGGCTTGCCTCCAGAAAAAAATGTGTGTGCCCGAACAACCGAAAAAGCCCTCACCATCACAACATGTCTTCATAATATATGCACAAACTCTGCCAAATCGTTTCGAAGCATCTGGACGCCTTCAGACTACACTACACAACACTACTACAGCCTGTTAAACTGAGCCTGGAACACCAGGCCAGACTACACTACTACAACCTGTTATACTGAGCCTGGAGCATCAGGCCTGACTACACTACTACAGCCTGTTATACTGAGCCTGGAACACCAGGCCAGACTACACTACTACAGCCTGTTATACTGAGCCTGGAGCATCAGGCCTGACTACACTACTACAGCCTGTTATACTGAGCCTGGAGCACCAGTCCTGACTACACTACTACAGCCTGTTATATCTGAGCCTGGATCACCAGTCTGACTACACTACTACAGCCTGTTATACTGAGCATGGAGCACCAGGCCTGACTACACTACTACAGCCTGTATACTGAGCCTGGAGCACCAGGCCTGACTACACTACTACAGCCTGTTATACTGAGCCTGGAGCACCAGTCCTGACTACACTACTACAGCCTGTTATACTGAGCCTGGATCACGTCCTGACTACACTACTACAGCCGTTTATACTGACATGGCACCAGGCCTGACTACACTACTACAGCCTGTTATACTGAGCCTGGAGCACCAGCCTGACTACACTACTACAGCCTGTTATACTGAGCCTGGAGCACCAGTCCTGACTACACTACTACAGCCTGTTATACTGAGCCTGGAGCACCAGGCCAGACTACACTACTACAGCCTGTTATACTGAGCCTGGAGCACAGGCCTGACTACACTACTACAGCCTGTTATACTGAGCCTGAGCACCAGTCCTGACTACACTACTGCAGCTTGTTATACTGAGCCTGGAGCACCAGGCCTGACTACACTACTACAGCCTGTTATACTGAGCTGGAGCACCAGGCCTGCTACACCTACAGCCTGTTATACTGAGCCTGGAGTTCACAGCTCACACAGCCAGGTTACCCCTGAGGAGACCACACCATGCCCAGGAAAGGGAAGAACAGGAAGGAGAGACGGACTCCAGATTTCAACAGGGAGCAAAATGTGTTTTGACTCCGACCACCAGATGTGGCGATGACACAGGTCTTCTCCACACACTCACACATACTGCGGGACACCAAGCCCTTACCCCCCATGTCCTCTCACATTAGTAATGAGGAATCAGGTTACAGCACATTGTTTCGCGATTAATTGGTATATTGCGCATCATGTGGGAGGTTCACTTTGATTTGCCAGAGACGTGTCCAATGGCAAGAGCTCTGACTGTCAACAGCCAGGTGTCATGAGTTAAGTGGATTTAGCGCATGGGCCGACCGAATTAGACACTCGTCTTACATGGTATGAGAACACCAGTCAGACATTCAGCTATATTCTGGACAAACTGTTTTGTCCGAGTAAATACCCTCCCATGAACCTATGTGTGTCCAAATGCCAGTATAAGAGTGTAATTAAAACGTTATTGGACCAGACACCCTTATCATATTCAACAATACCAATCCTTATTTTCTTCCTTTATTTACTGGGGCCGAGGGTCTCTATTTACTTTGAGTGTGTGTGTATAAGGGTCTGTGTATGTATGTGTGAGGGTCCTGTTGTACTCAGGGGTTAAACTCGTCTCCAGCTGGTCCAACGTGTCTGTCAGCAGAGGTATTACAATCCCCCCTGAAGGGGAAGGAGGGGCGAGACATGGCTGTGACTTTGAAACCAGCGCTGAACATTATCCTCACCCCCCCCCCCCCACCCATTTTTGTGTGTCTATATAAATTGATTGTCTTATCCAAGGCAGCCAGGAGAACATATTTTTCACACAGGTCGCCATTTCAGCCAAAGTAGCATTAGCACCTTGGCCTACAGTACGTTAAGAAAATCAGTGTGTTGCCGTGGCGATCCTTATCCTTACTTCCGGCGCCGAAAAGAGATGGCCCCTCGCTTCGCGTTCCTTGGAAAATATGCAGTTTTTTGTTTTTTTATTGTGTTATTTCTTACATCGTACCCAGGTATCTTAGGTTCATTACATACAGTCGGGAGGAACTACTGAATATACGATTAACGTCACTCATCATCGTTCCTACCAGGAATATGACTTCCCCGAACGGATCCACGTTTTGCCTTCCACCCAATACAATGGATCTGATCCCAGCCGGCGACCCTGTGCGACGCCGAAAAAGGGGCAAACGAGGCGTTCGTGGTCAGGCTCGGAGACGGGCACATCGCGCTCCACTCCCTAGCATACTACTCGCCAATGTCCAGTCTCTTGACAATAGGTTGATGAAATCCGAGCACGGGTAGCATTCCAGAGAACATCAGGGATTGCAACGTGCTCTGCTTCACGGAAACATGGCTAACTCAAGGACGCTAACGGAGTCGGTGCAGCAGCTGGTTTCTTCATGCATCGCGCCGACAGAAACAACATCTTTCCGGTAAGAAGAGGGCGGGGGGTATGCCTTATGATTAACGAGAAGTGGTGTGATCATCATAAACACACAGGAACTCAAGTCATCTGTTCACCTGATCTAGAACTCCTCACAATAAAATGTCGACCGCATTATCTACCAAGGGAATTCTCTTCAATCATAATCACAGCCGTATATATTCCCCCAAGCAGACCATCGATGGCCCTGAACGAACTTTATCTGACTCTTTGTAAACTGGAAACCACACACCCTGAGGCTGCATTCATCGTAGCTGGGGATTTTAACAAGGCTAATCTAAAAACAAAACTCCCAAATTCTATCAGCATTCGATTGTGCTACCAGGGCTGGAAAAACCCTAGATCATTGTTATACTAATCCCGCGACGCATTAAGGCCCTCCCCGCCCCCCTTTCGGAAAAGCTGACCACGACTCCATTTTGTTGATTCCAGCCTACAAACAGAAACTCAAACAACAAGCTCCCGCGCTCAGGCTGTTTCAACGCTGGTCCGACCAATCTGAATCCACGCTTCAAGACTGCTTCGATCACGCGGATTGGAATATGTTCCGCATCGCGTCCAACAACAATATTGACGAATATGCTGATTCGGTGAGCGAGTTCATTAGGAAGTGCATTGACGATGTCGTACCACAGCAACGATAAAACATTCCCAAACCAGAAACCGTGGATTGATGGCAATATCGCGTGAAACTGAAAGCGCGAACCACTGCTTTTAACCAGGGAAGGTGACCGGAAGCATGACGAATACAAACAGTGTAGCTATTCTCTCCGCAAGGCAATCAAACAGGCTAAGTCCCAGTACAGAGACAAAATCGAGTCGCAATTCAACAGCTCAGACACAAGAGGTATGTGGCAGGGTCTACAGTCAATCACGGATTACAAAAAGAAAACCAGCCCGTCGCGGACCAGGATGTCTTGCTCCCAGACAGGCTAAAAACACTTTTTGCCCGCTTTGAGGACAATACAGTGCCACTGACACGGCCCCCTACCAAAACCTGCGGGCTCTCCTTCACCTGCAGCCGAGGTGAGTAAAACATTTAAACGTGTTAACCCGCAAGGCTGCAGGCCAGACGGCATTCCCAGCCGCGTCCTCAGAGCATGCGCAGACCAGCTGGCTGGTGTATTTACGGACATATTATCAATCCTTATCCAGTCTGCTGTTCCCACATGCTTCAAGAGGGCCACCATTGTTCCTGTTCCCAAGAAAGCTAAGGTAACTGAGCTAAACGACTACCGCCCGTAGCACTCACTTCCGTCATCATGAAGTGCTTTGAGAGACTAGTCAAGGACCATATCACCTCCACCCTACCGGACACCCTAGACCCACTCCAATTTGCTTACCGACCCAATGTCCACAGACGACGCAATCGCAACCACACTGCACACTGCCCTAACCCATCTGGACAAGAGGAATACCCATGTGAGAATGCTGTTCATCGATTACAGCTCACATTTAACACCATAGTACCCTCAAACTCGTCATCAAGCTCGAGACCCTGGGTCTCGACCCCGCCCTGTGCAACTGGGTCCGGACTTCCTGACGGGCCGCCCCAGGTGGTGAGGGTAGGTAACAACATCTCCACCCGCTGATCCTCAACACTGGGGCCCCACAAGGGTGCGTTCTGCCCTCTCCTGTACTCCCTGTTCACCCACGACTGCGTGGCCATGCACGCCTCCAACTCAATCATCAAGTTTGCGGATGACACTACAGTGGTAGGCTTGATTACCAACAACGACGAGACGGCTACAGGGAGGAGGTGAGGCCCTCGAGTGTGTGTCAGGAAAATAACCTCACACTCAACGTCAACAAAAAAAGGAGATGATTGTGGACTTCAGGAAACAGCAGAGGGAGCACCCCCTATCCACATCGACGGTCAGTAGTGGAGAAGGTGGAAAGTTTTAAGTTCCTCGGTGTACACATCACGGACAAACTGAATTGGTCCACCCACACAGACAGCGTTGTGAAGAAGGCGCAGCAGCGCCTCTTCAACCTCAGGAGGCTGAAGAAATTCGGCTTGTCACCAAAGCACTCACAACTTCTACAGATGCACAATCGAGAGCATCCTGTCGGCTGTATCACCGCCTGGTACGGCAACTGCTCGCCCACAACCGTAGGCTCTCCAGAGGTAGTGAGGTTCTGCAGAACGCATCACCAGGGCAAACTACTGCCCCCAGGACACCTACACCACCCGATGTCCAGGAAGGCATAAAGATCATCAAGGACAAACAACCACAAGCCACTGCCTGTTCACCCCGCTATCATCCAGAAGGCGAGTCAGTACAGGTGCATCAAAGCAGGACCGAGAGACTGAAAAACAGCTTTCTATCTCAAGGCCATCAGACTGTTAAACAGCCACACTAACATTAGCGCCCGCTGCCAACATACTGACTCAACTCCAGCCACTTTAAAAATGGGAATTGATGGAAATTATGTAAAAATGTACCACTAGCCACTTTAAACAATGCCACTTAATATAATTGTTACATACCCACATTACCCATCTCATTATAGTTATACTGTACTCTATATCATCTACTGCATCTTGCATCTTTATGTAATACATGTACCACTAGCCACTTTAAACTATGCCACTTTATGTTAACATACCCTACAGTACTCATCTCATATGTATATACCACTCTATACCAGTACTCTATACCATCTACTGCATCTGCCATGCCGTTCTGTACCACCACTCATTCATATATCTTTATGTACATATTCTTTATCCCTTTACACTTGTGTGTGTGTGTAAGGTAGTAGTTGTGGAATTGTTAGGTTAGATTACTTGTTGGTTATTACTGCATTGTCGGAA
This sequence comes from Salvelinus sp. IW2-2015, assembly GCF_002910315.2. Lineage (NCBI taxonomy): Eukaryota > Metazoa > Chordata > Actinopteri > Salmoniformes > Salmonidae > Salvelinus > Salvelinus sp. IW2-2015. Next base: position 33,852,589 of record NC_036839.1, read on the forward strand.
CTAGAAGCACAAGCATTTCGCTACACTCGCATTAACATCTGCTAACCATGTGTATGTGACTAATAAAATGTGATTTGATTTGATTTGATTTATTGGAGGACAACGTGCTAATGCTACAAAGGGACTCTAATGAGCGAGAGTCAGTGTTAATTTCTCTGTTTGACAAAGAGTCTCTGTGATCAGCCAGTGTGTCAGCGGTTAGCAGCTAGGGCCTGTGTGCTGTAGCAGGTGTGTCCTCCACACTTCCTCAATGCTGAGACACACGGCATGTGTCAGCTCAAAGACAGCATGGGGGTCCGTGGCTGGGGGGGGGGCGGGGGGGGGTCAGCTCAAAGACAGCATGGGGGTCCGTGGCTGTGGAGGGGGCCAGGGGAGGACGGGGGGTCAGGGGGCGGGAGGGGTCCTGCTGGGGTTATTTGTATCGGGAACAGAGTTGACAGCCTGAATGACAGATCATTTACATCTCCCTGCGTAACTCTGTGGTCCTGACATCAGAAGCTCCTTATTTTTCCTCCGTGCCCCTCTCTGGGCTGAGGCCTGAGGATGATGGTCACCTGTCAAGAGAGAAGAGAGAGGGATAGTGAGAAAATAAGTTAGAAAGGGAGAAAAGAGAAACACTGTGAAGGCTCGAAGAAGAGTGAGGGGAACAGGCTTAGAAAGGAGTGAAGAAGAAGAGACAGTTGAGAAAAGAACAGGAGGAGAAGAAAGAGCAGAGGTGCTTGTGACAGGTCTGATGGCCTCAGGTACTCACACTCCTTCAGTCCCAGGGTTACCTTTAAACCCAGGGACTGGGTGTGCACTTCGAGATATGTCACTGGGAGCTCAGCCTGGGCTTGAAAAAGTGATGAGGTCCCAGGACTGCTCTACCAGGCTACCGGTTGGTCTGAAACAGAGAAAACAGAGCACTACTGTCCATCAGAGAGATTTGGTATCTCACCCCCACCAGGCCCACTGATCAAGACACCATGACAGCAGACTCCTAGTGGACCTCAGACCATCCCACAAGAGGATTAAGCCCTCCATACATCCCCCTACTGAACCATCTCAAGTGGCACATACGTAAATCACATAGTGTACACACTGACTGGCTGGCAAGCGGTACCGGACAAAAAGGACAAAAAGGCTTCTCAACAGTTTTTACCCCCAAGCCGTAAGACTCCTGAACAGGTAATCAAATGGCTACCCGGACTATTTGCATTGTGTTCCCCCCCCAACCCCTCTTTTACGCTGCTGCTACTCTCTGTCTATCATATATGCATAGTCACTTTATCTATACATTCCTGTTTTTTTTGCCTTTACCTCCCTTATCTCCCCTCATTTGCTCACATTGTATATAGACTTATTTTTCTACTGTATTATTGACTGTATGTTTGTTTTACTCCATGTGTAACTCTGTGTTGTTGTATGTGTCGAACTGCTTTGCTTTATCTTG